>NC_142444.1:80531944-80858055 GCF_059453495.1 Arachis ipaensis
ATTATATTGATGTGGTGACAATACTTTTTGTTTTCTGAATCAATGCTTGAACAGTGCATATGTCTTTTGAAGTTGTTGTTTATGAATGTTAAATATGTTGGCTCTTCAAAGAATGATGACAAGGAGACATGTTATTTGATAATTTGAAAAATCATAAAAATGATTCTTGAAGCAAGAAAAAGCAGTGAATACAAAGCTTGCAGAAAAAAATGGCGAAAAAAAATAGAAAAAGAAAAAGAAAGCAGAAAAAGCCAAAATATTTTAAAACCAAAAGGCAAGAGCAAAAAGCCAATAACCTTTAAAACCAAAAGGCAAGGGTAAATAAAAAGGATCCAAGGCTTTGAGCATCAGTGGATAGGAGGGCCTAAAGGAATAAAATCCTGGCCTAAGCGGCTAAACCAAGCTGTCCCTAACCATGTGCTTGTGGTGTGAAGGTGTCAAGTGAAAACTTGAGACTGAGCGGTTAAAGTCAAGGTCCAAAGCAAAAACAGAGTGTGCTTAAGAACCCTGGACACCTCTAATTGGGGACTTTAGCAAAGCTGAGTCACAATCTGAAAAGGTTCACCCAATTATGTGTCTGTGGCATTTATGTATCCGGTGGTAATACTGGAAAACAAAGTGCTTAGGGCCACGGCCAAGACTCATAAAGTAGATGTGTTCAAGAATCAACATACTGAACTAAGAGAATTAATAACACTATCTGAACTCTGAGTTCCTATAGATGCCAATCATTCTGAACTTCAATGGATAAAGTGAGATGCCAAAACTATTCAAGAGGCAAAAAGCTACAAGTCTCGCTCATCTGATTGGAGCTAAGTTTCATTGATATTTTGGAATTTATAGTCTATTCTCTTCTTTTCATCCTATTTGATTTTCAGTTGCTTGGGGACAAGCAACAATTTAAGTTTGGTGTTGTGATTAGTGGATAATTTATACGCTTTTTGGCATTGTTTTTAGTATGTTTTTAGTAGGATCTAATTACTTTTAGGGATGTTTTTATTAGTTTTTATGTTAAATTCACATTTCTGGACTTTACTATGAGTTTGTGTGTTTTTCTGTGATTTCAGGTATTTTTCTGGCTGAAATTGAGGGACTTGAGCAAAAATCAGATTCAGAGGTTGAAGAAGGACTGCTGATGCTGTTGGATTCTGACCTCCCTGCACTCAAAGTGGATTTTCTGGAGCTACAGAATTCCAAATGGCGCGCTCTTAACAGCGTTGGAAAGTAGACATCCAGGGCTTTCCAGCAATATATAATAGTCCATACTTTTCCCAAGTTTAGACGACGCAAAAGGGCGTTGAACGCCAGTTCTACGTTGGAGTCTGGAGTTAAACGCCAGAAACACGTCACAAACCAGAGTTGAATGCCAAAAACACATTACAACTTGGCGTTCAACTCCAAAAGAAGCCTCTGCACGTGTAAACTTCAAGCTCAGCCCAAGCACACACCAAGTGGGCCCCGAAAGTGGATTTATGCATCAATTACTTACTTATGTAAACCCTAGTAACTAGTTTAGTATAAATAGGACTTTTTACAATTGTATTTACATCTTCGGAACATCTTTTGATCTATTGATCACGTTTGGGGGCTGGCCATTCGGCCATGCCTGAACCTTTCACTTATGTATTTTTCAACGGTAGAGTTTCTACACACCATAGATTAAGGTGTGGAGCTCTGTTGTTCCTCATGATTTAATGCAAAGTACTACTGTTTCTCTATTCAATTCAACTTATTCTGCTTCTAAGATATCCATTCACAATTCAACATGAATGTGATGATCGTGACAGTCATCATCATTCCCTATGAACACGTGCCTGACAACCACTTCTGTTCTACCTTAGATTGAATGAGTGTCTCTTGGATTCCTTGATCAGAATCTTCGTGGTATAAGTTAGAACCCATGGATGGCCATTCCTGAGATTCAGAAAGTCTAAACCTTGTCTGTGGTATTTCGAGTAGGATCTGGGAAGGAATGGCTGTGACAGACGCAAAAGGAGGGTGAATCCTATTCCAGTATGATCGAGAAGCTCCAGATGATTAGTCGTGCCGTGACAGAGCATTTGGACCTTTTTCACAGAGAGGATGGGATGTAGCCTTTGACAACGGTGATGCCCTATATAAAGCTTGCCATAGAAAGGAGTAAGACTGATTGGATGAAGACAGCAAGAAAGCAGAGGTTCAGAGGAACGAAAGCATCTCTATACGCTTATCTGAAATTATCACCAATGATTTACATAAGTATTCCTATCTTTATTTTCTGTTTATTTATTATTATTATTCGAAAACTCCATAACCATTTGATATCCACCTGACTGAGATTTACAAGATGACCATAGCTTGCTTCATACCAACAATCTCCGTGGGATCGACCCTTACTCATGTAAGGTTTTATTACTTGGACGACCCAGTGCACTTGCTGGTTAGTTGTATGAAGTTGTGAAACAGATATAAGATCATGAACGTGTGTAGTGAGTTTTTAGCACCTTTACCAAGGAATGGAATGATCACAATTTTGCACACCATTCTCCAAGCACTTGAGAGATGGTTAGGATGCATGTGTGCTTGTGATTTTCTGGACTTAAGTTGGTGTGTGAATACCAAACTTAGTTTCTTGCCTACTTTTATATGCAGCAGAGTGAATACATACATGAAACATTAAGTGGTTTTATTAAGAAAATGAACTGTGAACTAAAAATCAAACAATTGTTTAGTAGTTTCTCTGATTGTTTGGAACTAGTGACTAATTATGCTGAGGGATGCAATGTGCTCTTAGTGAAATCTTTGGTGGAATGCCAAACTTAGAATTACACATTCACGCTTGAATTCCTTTTATGTGTAACACCAAACTTAGCTCCTTGCAATACAGAGGAATCAACTTAACTCCTTATTGAAACAGCTAGCAAAAGAAAATTACCCTTGGTTGGCTTACCTCCCAACAAGCGCTCTTTTAACGTCACTAGCTTGACGGTTGGCTTCTCACAGTTGAGCTTGTACTTCATCTTGGGGCTTTTCCTCATATTGCCCAGATAGTACTTGAGCCTTTGTCCATTCACAGTGAAGGTCTCCTGTGAATTTTCTTCCATGATTTCTATGTGTCGATAAGATGAGACCTTGGTGACAAGAAAAGGTCCTGACCATCTTGACTTTAGCTTGCCGGGAAAAAGCTTTAGCTTGGACTTGTAGAGGAGCACTCTCTACCCTTCTTCAAAGTTCCTTGGTGCTATATTGAGATCATGCTTTTTCTTTGCTCTTTCCTTTTAAATTTTGGCATGTTCATAGGCTTGGGAAATAAATTCTTCCAATTCTTGTAGTTGCAAGATCCTTCTTTCACCAACAGCATTGTTATCAAAGGTTAGTAACTTGAGTGCCCAGAAAGGTTTGTGTTCAAGCTCCAATGGTAGATGACAAGCCTTTCCATACACCAATTGATATGGAGACATTCCAATTGGTGTCTTGAAGGCTGTCCTATATGCCCAAAGAGCATCATCCAACTTTTTTGACCAATCTTTTCTTAAAGCCCCACAGTCTTTTCCAAGATCCTTTTGAGCTCTCTGTTGGATATCTCTGTTTACCCACTTGTTTGGGGTTGATAAGGTGCGACAACCTTATGCTTTACTCCATATCTCAGGAGGAGAGTCTCTAATGGTCGAATGCAAAAATGGCTTCCTTCGTAACTGATAAGAGCTCTAAGCACCCTAAATCGGCAAAAGATATTTTTCTGAGAAAGTTTATCACCACCTTCTTGTCAGTTATTGGAGTTGCAATGGCCTCTACCCATTCTGATACATAATCCACTACCACCAAAATATATTTATTTAAGTATGAGGTTGGGAATGGTCCCATGAAATCAATTCCCCATACATTAAATAATTCAAGTTCTAAGATGAAGTGTTGTGGAATTTCATTTCTTTTAGGTAGATTCCCTGCTCTTTGGCATTCATTGCTGTGTTGTACCAGTTCTTTTGCATCCTTGAAGATAGTGGGCCAAAAGAATCCACACTGCAGTACTTTGGCTACAGTCATTTCTCCTCCAAAGTGTCCTCCATAATGAGAACCATGACAGTTCCATAAGACTTCCCGTTCTTCTTCCCCTGAAATGCATCTTCTAAGTATTCCATCTGAACATTTTTTGAAGAGACATGGTTCATCCCAAATGAAATACTTGGCATTATTGATGAGCTTCCTTTTCTAATGTTTGTTGATCTCTGGAGGCACTGAAAGAGCTGAAGATTGATGGTTTCGAAGTTATGGTAAATACTCGTTGTAAGTATAGTTACTAAACCAAGCAATCAACCTTTCTTACAAACGTTTTGGTTGTCACAAGTAACAAACCCCTTAAAATTGATAACCGAGTATTTAAACCTCGGGTCATCTTCTTAAGGAACTGCAGGGAAGTATGTTCTTATTATTGGTTATGGAGATTGTAAATTGGGGTTTCAAGAATAAGGAATAAGTAACTTAATGGCGGGTAAATTAAATGGCAATTAAAATAAATAAATAGCTGCAAGGCAAACTTTTGGCAAGGTATGAGAAATTGGAAGTCCAGACTTAGTTATTCTTATCAATAACAATGAAAGTTGAATCTTAATTCCACTTAGTCAACCTTGACTAAAGTAAAGGAAAGTCAAGGAACTAATTAGTTTGATCTTTGAATCCTATTTATTTCCTGAGAAAAGGTTGGGATTATTGAAGCTCAGTTCAATTAGCAAAGATAACAGTTATCAATTATGTTGAGATAAGATAACTCCTGAGTTACTACTTTCTTAACCAAGACCAAAAGAGGAAAAAGTAAAATTGCTGGAATAAAAATTCCTTCAGATGTAAAGCAATAATAACATAAATTAAAGAAAGCAATCATGAATTGAAATACCTCAAAATAACATTAATAAGGGAAATTATAATCTAAGATGAAGGGTTCATAAACTAGATTAGAAGAATAAATAAAAAAAAAAGAACCTGGGATTGAGAGTCACTCCTAAAACTAAGAGAAGTCCTAAATCCTAAGAGAGAGAGGAGAGAACCTCTCTCAAAACTAGATCTAAATCATGGAAAGTAACTAAATTGGCGAGCTCTCCATGAATGGATGCATTCCCCCACTTTATAGCCTCTAATCTGTGTGTTCTGGGCTGAAAACTGGGTCAAAAGCAGCCCAGAAATCGCCCCCTGTGATTTCTGTTACGTTCAGATCGCGGGCAAGTGACGCGGAGGCGTCGTCCACGCGGCCGTGCGGATTGCTTTCCTGCCAGGTCACGCGTCCGCGTGATCCACGCGTTCGTGTCGCCTGGCATCAAGGCAGCTATGGCAAATTATA
Source organism: Arachis ipaensis (assembly GCF_059453495.1). Classification (NCBI taxonomy): domain Eukaryota; kingdom Viridiplantae; phylum Streptophyta; class Magnoliopsida; order Fabales; family Fabaceae; genus Arachis; species Arachis ipaensis. The sequence goes on from NC_142444.1 coordinate 80,537,256, forward strand.
TATCAAATCGAAGCCCCAGACGTTAGCTTTCCAACGCAACTGGAACCGCGTCGTTTGGACCTCTGTAGCTAAAGTTATAGCTGTTTGAGTGCGAAGAGGTCAGGCTGGACAACTTAGCAATTTCTCCAACTTCTTGTATTCCTTCCATTTTTGGATGCTTCCTTTCCATCCTCCAAGCCATTCCTGCCCTGTAATCTCTGAAAACACTTAACACACATATCAAGGTATCTAATGGTAATAAGAGAAGATTAAATATATCAAAATTAAGACCAAAGAAGCATGTTTTCAATCATAGCACAAAATCAGGAACAAAAACGTAAACTCATGCAAATAGTATGAATAAGCAGGTAAAGAGTTGATAAAAACCACTCAATTGAGCACAAGATAAACCATAAAATAGTGGTTTATCAACCTCTCTACACTTAAACATTTATCAAGAGAAGCTATAAAGATGAAGAGGAATGATAGCAACCTATGAATGTAACTACATGTAAAAAATGTTTCTACCTACTTGGTTAAAAATAAATAAATCTTTCAAGACAAAAATAATTCAAATTCCACTAATTCAAATCGTACAATAAAAAGCAAGTCAACTTGTAAGAAGAGAGCTCATGAAAGCAGGGAACACATAATCAAGCATCCTCACTGGTAGTGTATATCACTCTAACTCTCAAGTGTCTAGGTTCAATCACTCTATTCTTCCCTAGTCATGCTTTCTAAACCTTGTTCTTCATCTAACCAATCAACAAATATTTAGCATACCAATGCAAACATCATGAGGTCTTTTCAGGGTTGTAATGGGGCTGAGGTAAAGGTAGGGCTATATATAAGGCTAAGTGAGCTAGTAAAGTAAATCTTCAATTAACCTAATATACATATACTCTATATACTTTTAAATTCATGCCTAGCTATCCATAATTCCCACTTTTGTATAATTCCCATACTCATGTACCAAATTTTTGATATTTCTTTACTTTTGTCACATGTGCATTGATATTTTCATTAACTTAGCATTGGGGTAATTTTGTCCTCTTTATTTATTTATTTATATTATATATTTTTTTTCTATTTTTCTTCTTTTTTTTTTTTTGTAGAGAAATAAATATAACTTATCAACGCACATGAATTTTCTATTATTTTTCTATTTTGGTTTTTCATGAGTAGGTTCCCAAATTTCCAATATTCAAATAAATTAGAAACATGATACATTCCCTTATTAACCCATGTTCCCACAGTTTTCCCACACTTAATTGTTACACAATCCCTATCTTAAGCTAACCAAAGATTCAATTGGGATATTTAATTGTTTTTCTGCTTTAAGGCTAGTGATGTGGTAAAATACAAAACAAATAGGGATTAAAAAGGCTCAAAGTGGCTGACAAGGGTGATTTAAAGGGTAGGCTTATTTGAGATAAGTGAGCTAAAATCAAACAATGGCCTCAATCATATGCAAGCATGTAAATACACTAAATAATGGACATATATATTGGGACAAAATATAGATTACAATCATAGAGAAGGAAACACACAGGAATAAAATATTTATGGTTAAATAATGTAACCATATAAATAGGCTCAAAATCTCACAGGTTGTGTGTTCTTTGGCTCAAAAACCATGTTCCAAATACAACTTCAAACAAGTTTTATCACAAAAATTTTAATAATTGATTTAAATTAGTGAAAATTTTCAAAAATAGGGTTTTAAAAAGAAACTTATTATTTTAACCAAGCAGTGGCTAAATGCATAAAATCAAATAAACATGCAATTAAATATGCGAATGGAATAATGAAAAAAAAAATAAAACAATGGTGTTGAGATAGAAAAGTGACTAACCCATGGAGATCGGTATCGACCTCCCCACACTTAAAGATTGCACCGTCCTCGGTGCATGCTAAGATATACAAGTGGACGGGCTGCTCCAACTGATGCCTTTCTATAGATTGTGCAGATTGACTTGTTGTGTCTCCCCATGTAAACGTCTTCTGGTTCCCTTCCGGGTGGCCATCCTGAAAGAAAAAGGGAAGAAAAGTAATTCAAAAATAAAGATAGAAAATAAATGAAGTATGGGTGGGTTAATGCCAAAATGATAAGGGTCTCATTTACATGGAAGCTTCAACGTGCAAGTGAGAAAACAAAAGAAGCCATGGCATACCAGTGGTGCAAGATTTGAAACATAGGGGAGGAGAGTGTGGGTAATGAAAGACAGTATAAGCTCATGTCAATGCAAAAAGGAATACAAATATCATAAAAGAGTAGCATTGATTTAATATTACCCAACAGTGTAAACAAGTCACTAAGCACCAAATAATACCAGAAAAGTTGCAACAGTTAAATAAGAAAATCAACACCAAAGGAAAAATAATAAATGTAGAAAAAAAAAGAAAAATATGCACTAAATTAAAATGCAATGAATGAAAGTATGCAAATAAAATAAATAAAATAAAATAAAAGAGAAGAAGAATGAGAATGGAAACAAATAAAGTAAGAGAGAAAGAAGAAAGAAGAAAAGATAGAAGAAATTAGGATTGAGGGAGAAAAGATAAGTTATTTGGCAAATTAGGATAAGCTGTGCGGCGCAATCGACGCGGACGCGTGGGGCATGCGGTCGCGCGACTTGCACTTAAACTGATTGACGCGGTCGCGTCGGTCACGCGGTCGCGTGACCCGTTTTATGCTGCTGGCGCGAGGGCAGCCTCGCGCTCACACAACTCTCTGTCAAAATCATTGAATGCCAAATATTGGGCGATGCGATCGCGTGGGGCATGCGATCGCGCGAGTGGCCACTTAGTAGGATGTGACGCGGCCGCGTGGGGCACGCGGTCGCGTGAGATGGACTGCGCGTCCAGCGCCAGTCCAGCACCACTCTAGCACAACTTTCGGCTGTGCACCATTATTACGTCGAAATCCTGGCAACGCGGCTGCGTGGGGCATGCGATCGCGTGGGAGGCCATTATTCTCATATGACGCGGACGCGTCAGCGAAGCGGTCGCGTGGGGTGATTTGTGCCATTGGCACACCTCCAGCCCTGCTCCTGCGTAACTCTCTGTTCATAGTATTATTGTCTCCCATTTCCTTGCGACGCGGACGCGTCAATAAGGCGGTCGCGTGGCGTGATTTTTTTTTATGCAATATGCAAAATGCAATGATTAATATGAATGCGATGCAAAATTCTAGGTTCAATATTATAAAATAAAATAAAACTTGAAATCAAACAAAACGAAATAAAAATTGAAAATTGAACGATCATACCATGGTGGGTTGTCTCCCACCTAGCACTTTTAGTTAAAGTCCTTAAGTTGGGCATTGGATGAGCTTCCTGTTATGGCGGCTTATGCTTAAATTCATCCAAAAATATCCACCAATGCTTGGAATGCCAATAGCCTCCGGGATCCCAAACTAAGCATGTAAAGCTCTTGAGCAGCTTCAAACAGATTTTTAGGCTCCCGGGATGACGAATGTCAGAATGGATTCCCGGATCCCAAACTTTGCTTTTAAATCCGCCTCCGTCTTGATCTATACTTTTCCATCCGGGCGGTTTAGAAAGTAGATTCTCACCATAGTGACCAAACGTTTTCCGATATCCATTCAATTGAGCATGATACCAATCCGCACACTTCAAGTTGAAGCGTGGAACCTTATTGAACCTTGTACACCAGCTCTGAGCACGTGCCATTTCCCTCTTACTCTTAAAGCCATAGAGAGCTCTAAGCTGGCCATCTGTTTCAAGCAAACCGTATTCAAGTGAAAAAGTAAAGTTAAAAGTTAAGGATTGTACCCACTTGAAGCTTGTATTGGGTGGTAATGGCCTTGGGGAAGGTGTTTCTGGTGGTTCTGTAAGTTCTACTCCCTTGTGCTCTTCTGTGAATTCCTCCACTTCCTTGTAAGGTTCTTCAAATGCATCTGAGTCCTGGTCAAAGTCTTCTATGTCTTCCTCGTCACTTGAGTCATAGATTGGAGTACAAACAAGAGGCATGAAATTGGAGTACGAACAAGAGGCATCTTTTAAGCCCCAAAAACACCAACTGGATAGCAAATGTGACGTTAGCCGCACTAACTTCAGCACTAACGATTAGCACCTGGACGTCAACTTGATTCACTTCTCTTTGAAGGACCACCCAACCACAAGGAAGCAAGCCCACAAGTGTCAACCAATCAGGGTCACAAAAAGCATCTATAATAGGAATTTTCATTTAATTGTAATTTACTTTTAGTTTCATTTCATTTTGTAATTTAGGAGAGCCTATATAAAGGCCTTAGTTTTAACATTCAAAATTGAGGGGATTGGAGGGAGGACGGTATTCTAGGGGCTGGACACACCAGAGAAGAGGGGTCCTCGGACTCCCTCCCCTCACACACTTTTCCTTCTTTTTCTTTTCTTAGTAGGAGTTTAATTCTAGTTTGTACTTTTCATTTATGAACTTTGAAGTTTCAATTTCAGTTTTAATCTTCATCTTTATTTTTCTGCACTTTCTTTCTTTTCTGTTTTGGTAGAGCAATGAACAACTAACTCTTTTCATTGGGTTAGGGAGCTCTGTTGTAATTTGATGGATCAATAATAGTTTTCATTATTCTTCTTCTTTTTTTTCTCTTGATTTTACTAGAAAGCTTTCAATCTTCATCCAATTGGATAGTTGTCTTGGAAAAGAGGCTATTCATACTTGGATCTCCTCGGAACCTTGGAACAGGAATGAGGAGATCATGCTAGAAATGCTTTCTCATGTTGGACCAAATTGGGGTTTGGATGGATATAGTGACATATAATCCTACCAACACTTTGATTTGGAAATACATATGGTATAATCAGTGACCATACTTCATCTCTTCCCATGAGCAATTAAATCAAGGAATTGGGCAATTGTTCAAGCTTAGAGAGATTGGGTTGCCAAGGAATTGGGATCCAATCACTTAAGCTTGCCAAGGAGATCAATGAATGCATTGATTGAGGAAGAGATGAGAATGAACTTGATCCGGAGAATGCAACATCTCCTAAGCCCAAGGAATCCCCCATTTCTGATCTTTCCCATTCTTTTTATCTTCTACCATTTACTTTTATGCTCATCTTCTCAAATCCCCATTTAAGATTCTGTAATTTACTTTTCGCTATTTACATTCTGCCATTTACTTCCAGCATTTACATTTTCTGTTATTTACTTTCCCGCCATTTAATTTTCTGCAATTCCTTAACTCAATTTCTGCTTAGCTCAACTAGAACATTCCTCTAATTAAAGTTGCTTGAACAATCAATCCCTGTGGGATTCGACCTCACTCTATTGTGAGTTTTTACTTGACGACACTTCGGTATACTTGCCGAAGGGAAATTTGTAGCGATACAAGTTTCTGTGCATCAAGTTTATGGCGCCGTTGCCGGGGATTGATTTTGTATCGCCAATGATTAAATTAGAGGATAACTAGATTGAGCAATTTTTTTCTTTTGTTGGTTAGTTTTTGTTTCAGTTTGCTTAATGTTATTCTCTGCAATTTAAGTGGTTTTTCCCTTATCCACTAACTATTTATGATATTGCCTCGCTAAGAATCCCTCATTTATTACAATAGAGATTCCAATTTCTTTTGGTGATTATTGTTTGAGACAGAGCTTTTTGCAGGAAAGAAAAGAGCATCCATCAGATTTTAGTCAATCAAATTTCATGAGAAACTCTCAACTACCACGGAATGATTCACATTACTATGCTCATAGTGGGTGGGAGTATCAAGAACATGAAATGGGGTACTTTCTAGAGCCACAAAATGGTCCATATTTTGGTGAAATTGATCACTACTCAAGTTGTGGCTGGAAAGATCAAAATCAAAGAGATTTCACTCATTCATACCTCATTCATTAAGAGCCATCACCTCTCAATTATCCAACCTCACCTCCAAGTTTTACATGCCTAAATTCTTCATCACTTGAGTATACCTCAGCACAAAATTCTGTCCCAAATCCATATAATTCATCTCACCATCCACAAAACTCAATCCACTACCCACAAGAGTTATACCACTTTCTGAACACACAACCACAAAATAACCAATTTCATTCACAAGCCAACCCCAACCAACCATCACAACCTACCCAAGCTCTTTAGATAGACTTGCTATGATGGAACTCATCATTGAAGAACTCAAAAAAAGAAGAGAAGAAGATAGACTTGCTAGGATAGAACTCCTCTTGAAGAAATGATAAAGACAAACGAAGAGGAGAAAATAGCAAAAAGGGAGTATGAAGAAAGATTAAGACAGATAGCACAATCCTATTCTGAAGAACAATTCATTGAAGAGCTAAGATCACAAAGAGAGACCACTTCACTCCCTCCAGAAACAGAGGAGTTCATTCAATCGTCAAGAACAAGGGAGGAATCAGAAGAACAAGAAAAGGAGGCATCCATATCAAGTGAAATTCCTATAAAGAAGGAGGAGGTTGTGAGAGTATACAAGCCCAAAGCTCCATACCCACAGAGGCTACTAAGGGTGACAACGGAACATGCAAACTCACCCCCAAAAGACTCAATGCAACATCATGCAGTAGAAAGGGAGGAAATCAATCAAGGAAGTCCACACCCCAATGAAACAGAGAGTTGCGGAGAGGGTGAATCCTTTAAGCTACCAATTGAAGAAGCTCTTGATGAGGAGGATGCTCCAAACATCATACAACACCCAAGTCCTGAAATCAAGATGGTGAAGGCAATCAACATGAGCACTAAAAAGAGGATGGTGACCAAGAAAAGAAGGAAAATATTCATGAAGAAGAAAAGGTCAACCAAAAGCCATCCCACCCCTACCCCAACAAGCAAGTTTACTCAAGCTAGCAACATAAGAAAGCTTGCTGGGGAGAGGCACTCAAAACAAGGGCCATTAATTGGCTCCTCTTTCTTCTTGAGGTCATTCCTCTTAACAAACTGGATGAAGAGGAAGAAATTCATGAACAACATTTCAAGATAATGATTAAAATAGTGCTTGTTGGGAGGCAACCCAACCGTAGGTAACATTTTCTTTCCTTGCTTAGTTTACTTTCAATAATTTGACATATGATTGCATTCTAAGTTTGGTGTTGCCATGCAACAAAATGATTTTCAATCTTCACTAGGTATTTGCATCATTCTAAAATGACAGTGTCACAGTAAGTTTGGTGTTGCCACTTAACTTTCATGCAAAGTACCATGCCAACACCACTTATTAATGCCATCACAATGTTTCTGTTTTTAGTTCTTGTGCCTTTATTGTGATCCTTAATCTTGCTTGCTGAAACACATGCATACTCACACTTTATTCTAAGACATTCATGATCCATCATAAACCCCATCACCACTGTTTTACTTGTTACTTGAAGATAAGCAATCATTCTAAGTTTGGTATGGGAAGGGGAAGAATAGGAGGAAAAGGAAAACAACAATGAAAATAAACTACAAGGTAGTAAAGTTCCCTTTTTCTCTTACTTATTTCCATCACTTTAATTGCATGATTGTCTTCTATTTTCTTTATATGCATGTGTGATTACTCCTTGTGAAATAAGCATAGTTGATATTTGATTTGTAACATGTTACTCTGATATCATGATTATCATCTTGAACTTTACTTGCACCCAATATTTTTAAGAATGCAACAAAGAAATCATTCTTTTGAAATGAAAGTGTTGAAGAATTTTATAAATCTTGGGGCAAGAAAAAGATTAAGAGGAGTGGAGGTTCTGATTGTATGATTGTGTATTGAGGTTGCATGTTTGTGAAAACTTGCATGGGAGCTCATAGACAGGAAATGAAGTTTAGAGAAGTATTATGGAATTTCTCAAACATCTATTGATCCAAGAAGTAGTAACAAAAGAAAAACAAAGAACAAGCCCAAGGCTCTAAGCATCAATTACTAGGAAGAAAAAGAAAGAAACAAGAACTCAAAGAGTTATTGTCCTAGTTAAATGCTTGTGGTGGATTTGTATCAAAGAGAGAGCCTTGAGCAAGTAAATCATAAGGGGTGCTTCAACACCTAATACCTTAGACCAACTGGTTTCGGAGTATTGATTGAAAGCTTATCTAAAGAGCCGCTTTGAGACATGACACTTAGAGTCGAGGCCAAAATCCAAAAAGAAAAAAAATGCTAGAAAACAAGTGCTGCTTCAAGGTGACAATCTATAAAGAGACTTCCATAATATCATTTGAATGAAAGTCCTAAGATCTAAGACTTCCAAAGTGTAAGGACTAATGAGCACTAGAATCCTTGCATAAGCATACAAATTAGAGTTCACCCCATTGTCACTTATTCACTTCGCCCACTAAGGCATCATAAGCAATTCTTCAATACAGTCCAATTAAGAGAATTTTTTATGCATAGTTCTTTTCTTGCTTGGGGACAAGCAAGATTTAAGTTTGGTGTTGTGATGCCAGGGCATCTTGGCTAGTTTTACTAGCCATTTTTTCTATGCTTTAGGTTGGTTTTATGCATTTTCTTAGGAAGTAAGCAAGTATGTGGTTGAAAATGCATTCATACCATGATTCAAGCAAACATTGTGAATTTTGAATGATTTCATGAGAATTATGCATGAATTGAATGATAAAACGGATGATGCATGATCTCATAATTAAGAGCAAGACTTTGATGCACTTTATTTAATTGATTTTAGGTAACAAGAAGCAGAGAAGAGCCATGTTATTAGCTACGTTAGTGCCACTAACGTGGCCATTAACGTGGAAGAAAGGAAAGTTTGCAACGTTAGTAGTAAAGTTAACACCACTAAAGTCTTCGAAGGTCATCTCAGCCCACGTTAGTTATCCCGTTAGCACCACTAACGTGGGCACTAACGTGGAAGAGAGGAGAAGCCCCAATGTTAGTGGGAACGTTAACGGCATTAACTTTGAAGAAGGGGAGCATGGAAAGTTAGTGGCAATGTTAACGCCACTAACTTTAGCAAAGCAAAGGAAGACCCACGTTAATGGCCACATTGATGCCACTAACGTGGATCATTAACGTGGGCAAAATGTCACCCGGCAGCCTGACCATGCCTTCATCAAACAAGGATAACTTGAGCCACAAAGCTCCAAATGAGGTGATTCCAGTGGCATTGGAATGTTTGATTCCAGAGCTTTCCAAGCATATATATCACTACATAGTAGACACTAAATTTGAGAGAGATGAACATGGTATCAACCTGTAGTAAGGCCAGCTGACCTCTTCAATTTCCAAGAAGTATAACTCGAGCTGTAGAGCTCCAAAATATGCGCTTCCAAACGCGTTAGAAAGTAGACATCCAGGGCTTTCCAATAATATATAATAGTCTATAATGGGCATGAAATTGGAGTACAAACAAGAGGAATCTTTTAAGCCCCAAAAACACCAACTAGGTAGCAAGTGTGACGTTAGCCACACTAACTTCAGCACTAACGATTAGCACCTGGACCTCAACTTGATTCACTTCTCTTTCAAGGACCACCCAACCACAAGGAAGTAAGCCCACAAGTGTCAACCAATCAGGATCACAAGAAGCATCTAGAATAGGAATTTTCATTTAATTGTAATTTACTTTTAGTTTCATTTCATTTTGTAATTTAGGAGAGCTTGTATAAAGGCCTTAGTTTTAACATTCAAAATTGAGGGGATTGGATGGAGGACGGTATTCTGAGGGCTGGACACACCAGAGAAGAGGGGTCTTTGGACTCCCTCCCCTCACACACTTTTCCTTCTTTTTCTTTTCTTAGTAGGAGTTTAATTCTAGTTTGTACTTTTCATTTATGAACTTTGAAGTTTCAATTTCAGTTTTAATCTTCATCTTTATTTTTCTGCACTTTCTTTCTTTTCTGTTTTGGTAGAGCAATGAACAACTAACTCTTTTCATTGGGTTAGGGAGCTCTGTTGTAATTTGATGGATCAATAATAGTTTTCATTATTCTTCTTCTTTCTTTTCTCTTGATTTTACTAGAAAGCTTTCAATCTTCATCCAATTGGGTAGTTGTCTTGAAAAAGAGGCTATTCATACTTGGATCTCCTCGGGACCTTGGAACAGGAATGAGGAGATCATGCTAGAAATGCTTTCTCATGTTGGACCAAATTGGGGTTTGGATGGATATAGTGACATATAATCCTACCAACACTTTGATTTGGAAATACATGTGGTATAATCAGTGACCATACTTTATCTCTTTCCATGAGCAATTAAATCAAGGAATTGGGCAATTGTTCAAGCTTAGAGAGATTGGGTTGCCAAGGAATTGGGATCCAATCACTTAAGATTGCCAAGGAGATCAATGAATACATTGATTGAGGAAGAGATGAGAATGAACTTGATCCGGAGAATGCAACATCTCCTAAGCCCAATGAATCCCCCATTTTTTATCTTACCCATTCTCTTTATCTTCTACCATTTACTTTTATGCTCATCTCCCCAAATCCCCATTTAAGATTTTACAATTTACTTTCCACCATTTACATTCTGCCATTTACTTCCAGTATTTATATTTTCTGTTATTTACTTTCTCGCCATTTAATTTTCTGCAATTCCTCAACTCAATTTCTGCTTAGCTCAACTAGAACATTCCTCTAATTAAAGTTGCTTGACCAATCAATCCTTGTGGGATTCGACCTCACTCTATTGTGAGTTTTTACTTGACGACAATTCGGTATACTTGCCAAATGGAAATTTGTAGCGACACAAGTTTCTGTGCATCAGGAAGAGATGAAGTTTGGTCACTGATTATACCACACACCTTCATAGATCAAAGTATTGGTAGGATTACATATCACTATATCCATCCAACCCCCAACCTAATCCGATGTGAGAAAGCATTTCTAACATGATTTCCTCATTCCTCTCTCAAGGTTCAGAGGAAATCCAATTATGAACAACTTCTCTATTGAGATACTTGTTCAATTGAAAGAAGATTGAAAGCTTTCTAGCAAAATCAAGAGAAAAGACAGAAGAAGAAGAATGAAAACTATTACTGATCCATTGAATTACAACAGAGCTCCCTAACCCAATGAAGAGGGGTTTAGCTGTTCATTGCTCAATTTAAGTCAAAAAGAAAGAAAAGTGCAGAAAAAGTAAAGAACACTTAATCTTCAAAGCTTGATTTCTTCTGAACTAAAACTCAAATCAAAACTCCGATTTCACCAAAATGATCCTCTCTTCTTCCTCTACATAACCATGTGACTTATCAAGGTTGGAAATAAGGTGAGATGGCTGATAAACCAATATTTTATGGTTTATATTATGTTTAATTGTGTGGTTTTATCATGATCCTTACCCGCTTATTCATTAAATTAGCATGCATTTATATTTCCTTCCTGAATTTATTACATCTTTGAAAACTGCTTCCTAGAGACTTTAATCATATATTCTTAATTCTCCTTTATTCCATTCGATGCCGTGATCTGTGTGTTAAGTGTTTCAGGCTTTACAGGGCATGAATGAGTTGGAGATTGGAATGGAAGCTAGCAAAAATGGAAGGAACACAAGAAATTGAGGAGATAACTAGCGAGAAGTGACGCGGTCGCATGGCACATGCGACCGCGCGAAAAAGGACAAATTGCAGTGACGCGGCCGCATGGATTACGCGACCGCGTGGCATGGAACAACACGAGTGATGCGGCCGCATGGATGACGCGCCCGCGTGGTAAAGCGAAACGCGAATGACGCGTCCGCATGAGCGACACGATCGCGTGACTTGCGCGATCTGCATAATTTGCAGAATCGCTGGGGGCAATACCGGGCTGTATTTTGACCCAATTTTTGGCCCAGAACAGCAGACTATAGCCAGAGAACATGCAGAAACTAGGAACAACATTCATTCTACAAAGTTTTAGTTTTTAGATCTAGTTTTACTCCTCCTCTAGGTTTTCTCTCTAGACATTCATAGTTTTAGGATTTTAATCTTTACTCGCTCTTTGCATTAGAACACTGAGAAGAGTTATTACCTCATCAAGACTCTGTCATTCTAATTCGTTTTCTTTACTGGGTACTATTCTTCCATGTCCTTTGCTTTGTTTAATTTCACCATTGGGATACTTTTTTGCTTATTTAATACAAAGATTACTTTTATTTTCTAATTAATCAATTTAAATTTTATTTATCATGTCTTCCATTAATTCCCTTTCATATGTTATGGATTTATTATTTACAATGAGCGAGTAGTTCCCTCACTTGATGGGGAGTTGATTGAAAGGAACTCTTGAGTTGGAAGGATTGAAAGAGAAATTGTAATTGGGTTAATTGTTGGATTGCTCTCTAGTCACCAACACTAATCCCTTTGAACTAAGTGGGTTGCAAATCGTGAATAGACGTAGTATTCCAACTTGTTTGACTTTCCTTTACCTAGTAAAGGATAACTAAACAGAACAACCATTAATTATCAATTAATCTTGAAAGCATTCCAACAATAATAGAGATTCCAACTAATCAACTCCCAGTCAAGGCTTTTATTTATATTAATTAATTTCATCAATTTTAATTTCCTGTTTATTCAACTCACTTCTTTGAAAATCTCTGATTAATAAAATAGCACACTTTTCTGCAACTCGTTGAGAGAAGACCTGGGATTCATAGTCCCAGTAATTTAAAATTTAATTCTTTGTGACACCTTTCTAAATTGATGAGCGGATTTCTGGCAAGTTAATAACTATACTTGCAATGTGAATATTTTAACAATTTTTAATTTGCCAATTTCTGCACCCCATCAATTTTTTGGTGCCGTTTCCGGGGTGTTGCAATAGAGTGCTAAAGTTATCAATTGGAATTTATTTATTTGCATTTTATTTTATTTTGCTACTATGAGCTGCATGTTTCTTTCGTCAAATGACGCGTTCACTTCCGGATCCGCGCTTGCTAATATTCGATCCTGAAATTGAAAAGACTATTTCACGAATAAGGCGAGATCAGCGTCGGTTAGTCTGCTCTAAGGGCGGATCTGAAAGTGAACTTGAGTAAGAAACCAGCCCCCGTTCTATTGATTCGGTTGTTTTACGTGTAGAAGACATGGCAGCTAGAAGAGTTACCATCTAGGAGGAAGGAGCTCCTGATTTTACAATGCAACCGTTTCAAGCGCATCACCCTGCAGTGGCTACAGATTTCGAAATAAAGACCGCAATACTTAATTTGATGCCCAAGTTTCATGGCTTACCTGCTCAAGAGCCTATCAAGCACTTGAGAGATTTCCAGGCAGCCTGTTCTACTGTCTGGCGAGATGGTACGGATGAAACTTCAATTCTGCTGAAAGCTTTTCCGTTTTCTCTGGAAGGAAAAGCAAGGGAGTGGTACTACACTCAACCTCTAGCAAATGTATCCAACTGGGATACACTCAGAAAAGAGTTTTTGGAGAAATTCTTTCCATCTGAAGTTACTGATAAGCTGAGGAAAGACATTTCCACAATTGTTCAGGATGACAATGAGACTCTCTTTGAATACTGAGAGCGCTTCAATAATCTTCTGGAAGCATGCCCTCACCACATGATTGACAAGATAGTGTTACTTAGCTATATCACACAGGGCATGAGGCTCCAAGATAAGACTACATTAGAAAGTGCTAGCAATGGGTCTATGAAGAAGTACAAGACCACTGATGAGGCTTGGCAATTGATCAGCGACTTGGCTGAATCTACTAGAAACCACAGACAGCAGCAAGGCCGTTCAAAAGCCGTTGCAAAAGTATCCTCTAGCAGAGAGACTGCTGCTCTAACTCATAGTATCTGTGAAATGACCAACTTGCTGAAGCAGATGCAATTGAATCAACAACAAGTTCAGCAAGCTCCACCTCCTTCGCCACAGCAAAACCAACAATTAGTCCCACAGAGAATTTGTGGAATCTGTGCTGATTATAACCATTACACTGATGAATGCCCGCAACTCCAACAAGAAGACAACATGGTGGCATCAACTCATAACTTCTATGACCGCCCCAACCAAGGGTACAATCAAAGTGGAAATAATAACCATGGATGGCAGGACAATTCTAACCAGAATTGGAGAGACAACAATAATAGAGGAGGCAGAGATAATCAGGGAAATCAGAGGTGGAATAATAACAACAACAGGCAACAGAATCAACCTTACAGAGCACCTCACCTGAGGCAAAACCAAGGACCACAGAACAATCAACAGTAGACCTCTCAATTTACTCATTCCTCTTTATCTCCTAATGAAGAGTTACTACAATCTTTTGAGCGAAGACAATAGACCATGGAAAGTAACATCATGAATAGTATTAATGCCAGTCTGAATGGTCTGACCTCTACTTTGTAAGCTCTTATCTCACAGATTGGATCAACGCAAAATCCCAGTAACCAATGTTCAAGCTCCACTGGAATCCCCTCTCAACCATTACCCAATCCAAAGGGAGGCATTAATGCCATCACCCTAAGGTCCGGAACCACACTGCAGGAGAAGAATCAGAAGGAACCAAGCCCACAAGAACACACCTCAGCTGAAGAGGTAGTAGAAATAGAAGATGTTGAAGAGGAAGAGGACATACAATACATCGCTGAAGAAGAAGAAGCTCAACCACAGGAGGAAGCACCCAGAGGCGCAGACATTGCAGAAAACACTACCCCTATTCCATTTCCATTTCCTCTTTTTGATGTTATTCATCAGGTACCTAAATATGCAAAGTTTCTAAAAGATTTGTGTATCCATAAAGAAAAAATTAATGAATTAGAAACTATTCCTTTAGGTAGTTCTATATCTGCTTTAATGGGAGGATTACCTGAAAAATTTAGTGATCCAGGTCCTTATATAGTTAGCTGTACTATTGGTGGTGTAGTAATTTATTATTGCATGTGTGATTTAGGAGCATGTGTTAGTATAATGCCTTTGTCTATATATGATGTTTTGAGGCTCCCTCCCTTAAAAAGGTCGACAACTCATTTTGTGTTAGCAGATAAAAGCATTATCACAGTGGCTGGAGTTGCTGAAGATGTTTTAGTGAACATTAAAGGGCTTACATTTCCCACTGATTTTTATATCTTGGAGATGCCCCATAATGAATCAAATAAGCCATCATCAATCCTACTTGGAAGACCATTCCTGAAGACATCAAAATTCAAGTTGGATGCATTTTCAGGAACATACTCCTTTGAAATAGATGGCCGCATTTCAATCTGAATGGAGTCATAAACAACCCTCCAAAAGATCATTCTATCTTCTAGTGTGATGTCATAGACGAAAGTGTAGCTGAAGTTCACATGGAAGAGTTTGAAGAGAGACACACTGGACAAGGTCCAGGTGTGGGGACCCTTTTAGCTGACAATGAGGGCACTTCGCCATTTTCACATGCCCTAGATAATCCAGGGCCTGCTCATGATCAGAAGTTAGAATTGAAACCCCTCCCTCCGCATCTCAAATATGCTTATCTTGAAGATGAGCAGAGATTTCCAGTTATCATTGCAAGGGAACTTACTTCTCAACAAGAAGAGCAGTTACTGGATGTGCTGAGGAGGCATAAGAAGGCAATTGGGTGGAGTTTGGTAGACATAGTAGGAATCAACCCTCAAGTATGTGAGCACAGAATATTTCTAGAAGAGGGAGCAAGACCTGTCCCCCAACCCCAACGAAGATTGAACCCCACTATCCTGGAAGTTGTCAAAAAGGAAGTGACCAGACTATTGGAAGCATGGATCATCTATCCCATTTCAGACAGTGAATGGGTCATCCCAGTAGAAGTGGTGTCCAAGAAGTCTGGAGTAACTACAGTGAAGAATGAGCATGGAAAGCTCATAGCAACTAGAGTTCAGAATGCTTGGAGAGTCTGCATTAATTACAGGCGTCTCAACCAAGCCACCCGTAAGGATCACTACCCACTTCCATTCATTGATCAAATGCTGGATCACCTGTCAGGTAAATCACATTATTGCTTTTTAGATGGTTACACAGGTTATTTCCAGATTCATATAGCTCCTGAGGATCAGGAAAAGACCACTTTTACATGTCCTTTTGGGACATATGCTCACAAGAGAATGCCCTTTGGCTTGTGCAATGCACCAGCTACTTTCCAAAGGTGCATAATGAGTCTTTTCTCTGATCTTATTGAGGACTGTATGGAAGTTTTTATGGACAATTTTAGCGTTTATGGTGATTCTTTTAGCCTTTTCTTAGATGGATTATCTAGAGTATTGGATAGATGTGTCAATACAAACCTTGTATTAAATTTTGAAAAATGTCACTTTATGGTAAAACAAGGGATTGTATTAGGACATGTGGTATCTAATAATGGCATTTCTGTAGACCCAGCAAAGGTGAATGTTATTTCTAGTTTACCTTACCCCTCTTCTGTGAGGGAAGTCCATTCATTCCTTGGCCATGCAGGTTTTTACAGGAGATTTATTAAAGACTTTAGTAAGGTAGCACTTCCCTTATCCAGATTGCTACAGAAGGATATAGAGTTCGAGTTCAGTGAGGATTGTAAAGAAGCGTTTGATAAACTGAAGACCGCTCTAACTCAAGCTCCAATTGTGAGAGGACCAGACTGGAGCCATCCATTTAAAATCATGTGCGATGCTTCCAACTATGCAGTAGGAGCAGCGCTGGCTCAGCGTGAAGGTAAGGATCCTTTTGTTATTGCTTATGCGTCTAAGACTTTAGACACTGCCCAGTCCAATTATACTACTACTGAGAAAGAGCTTCTTGCTATTGTTTTTGCTCTGGATAAATTCTGAGCTTATTTACTTGGTACTAAAGTAGTAGTGTATTCGGACCATGCAGCTTTAAAATATTTATTAGCTAAAAAGGAGTCCAAACCAAGACTTATACGTTGGATACTGCTGTTACAAGAATTTGATTTAGAAATAAAGGATAGGAGTGGTAACCAGAATTTAGTGGCAGACCACTTGAGTTGCCTTGAGCATATTAAGGATGATTCTACTCCTATAGATGATAATTTTCCTTTTGATAACCTGCAAGCAGTATCTGAGGTAGTCCCTTGGTATGCACCTGTTGCTAATTATCTAGTTAGACGTACATTTCCTCCAAATTTTTCTAAGCATCATAGAAACAAGCTGAAAAGCGAGTCTAAATATTATACATGGGATGACCCATATTTATGGAGATATGGCACTGACTAGGTAATTAGACGTTGTGTGCCTCAATCAGAATTCCAGTCCATTTTAGAGGCCTGTCACTCATCTGATAGTGGAGGACATTTTGGCCCTCAAAGAACAGCTAGAATGATCTTAGACTGTGGATTCTGGTGGCCTACTCTTTTTAGAGACGCTGCTGAGTTTTGTAAATCTTGTCTCCCATGCCAAAAATTTGGTAATATATCCAAGAGGGATGAGATGTCTCAACAAATTATGCTTTTCTGTGAATTTTTTATGTTTGGGGCATTGACTTCATGGGTCCATTTCCAAATTTTAATGGATATTTTTATATATTGTTAGCTGTGGATTATGTTTCCAAATAGGTGGAATTAATTCCTACCCGCACTGATGATGCTAACACTATTGTTTCCTTTGTGAGAAACCACATTATATGTCGCTTTGGATCACCACGAGCAATCGTGAGCGATCAAGGCACCCATTTTTGTAACAGGAGACTAACAAGATTAATGAAGAAGCATGGTATGATTCATAAGGTTGCAACAGCATACCATCCTCAGACCAATGGGCAAGCCGAGGTGTCAAACAGAGAAATTAAGCGTATCTTACAAAAGATAGTAAAGCCTCATAGAAAAGACTAGAGCACCATGCTACAAGATGCACTCTGGGTATATAGAACAGCATACAAGACACCCATTGGGATGAGCCCTTTCCGCTTAGTTTATGGAAAAGCTTGCCATCTACCAGTTGAAGTGGAGCACAAAGCCTTTTGGGCAGTTAAGGAGTACAACATGGGAATGGAGAAAGCCGGAGCTGAAAGGAAGTTGCAACTGCAGGAACTAGAAAGCCTTCGCCTAGAAGCTTATGAGAATTCAAGAATATACAAGGAGAAGATGAAGGCTGTACATGATCAAAACATCAAGAAGAAGGAGTTCCAACCTGGGGATTTAGTCCTCCTTTACAAATCTCGACTAAGGCTCATGCCAGGTAAGTTGAGATCAAGATCGGAAGGTCCATATAGAGTAGAGAAGGCCGAACCGTACGGAGTTTATCACCTAAGCCATCCGACAAGCTCTGAACTTATCAAGGTTAATGGACAACGCCTGAAGCTATACCATGGCTAGAAGATGCAGACAAACAAGGAACTTGAGATCTTCCTCTTGGAAGATCCCCACATAGCAGAAGATTGAGCTAGTGGAGCGTCCAACTTACGGACGTTAAAGCAAAGTGCTAGGTGGGAGACAACCCACCATGGTATGATCATTCTTCTCTTTATTTTTAGTTTTTCCTATTCAATAACTCTTCTCTTTATTAGTGCATTTCATGCATTTACATCTGCATATATATAAAAAAAAAAATTGCCACGCGACGCGACCGCATCAGCGACGCGTCCACGTCGCAAGGAGAGTAAAGAAAAACAAAAATGAACAGAGAGTCACGCTGGAGCATGGATGGAGGCGTGCCAATGGCACAAATCAACCCACGCGATCGCGTCACTGACGCGTCCGTGTCGCATGGGAATAATGGCCTCCCACGCGGCCGCGTGCCCATGCGGCCGCGTGCCCTGCGTTTCCGACGTAAAAAGGGTGCACAACAAAATATTGTGCGAGAGTGGTGCTGGATTGGTGCTGGACGCACAATCCCTACCACACGATCGCGTCGTCGACGCGTCCGCGTCATCCCTTTTCTGAAGCCCACTCACGCGATCGCGCGCCCCACCCGATCGCGTCACCCCAATTTTGGGTAATTTATTAATTGGAACAGAGAGTTGCGCAGGCGCGAGGTTGCACTCGCGCCAGATGCATAATATGGGTCACGCGACCGCGTGACCGACGCGACCGCGTCACCTTACTTCAAGCGCACCCACGCGAACGCGTGCCCCACGTGGCCGCGTCGCGTGCGCCGCACTGCTCAACCTAAATTGCCAAATTATCTTATATTTCTCTCTTCCAAATCCTAGTTTTTCTCTTCCCTCCTTACTTCTTCCTTCCCCCTCCTCCTTCTATCTCACTTTTCACTCTCTCTCCCTCACCTCCATTAACAAGGTTTTATTTTCTTTTTCACCCTTTTCTTTTCTACCATTTTTCTTATCTTATATGTTATTTTCTTTTCTTTCTCCTTTCATTATTCTTATTTTCTTTTTTTTTTCTTTTCCTTTTTACATGGTGTTAGAAATTTATTTGAGTCATTATTCCTTATTATATGCTTGTGGATTATTGCAAATTGTTTGACAATTATTATTATTCTTTTTAAGGGATTGCTTGCATGTTCACCTTCATATTTTCTATACCTTATTCACCATGCATGCTATGTGTTTGTGAAAAAGCCCATATAGCATTATGCACTTTTCTATGATGTTCTACTATTCAATGCTTGCTTTTCACAAATTCCCCTTACTATTATATTAATTGAATTAATTGTCAATACAAACGTGATGGTTTGTTACAAAGTATTGCTTGGTCTACGCTACTCATGCCCTTCTCCGGCATGCCAATAAACACCTTGTATTCACTTATCATTATATGCACTTGCTATTTTCTCTTAATGATTTTTCATATGTACTCATGAGCGTGTGTTCACATCATTTACCTTTCAATGTGCTTTTATAACCATCCTCTTCCGTTCTCTTTATTGCTATATATCTCTTTTAAATTTAATTTCCTTTCTCTTCTCTTTTCCAGGATGGCCACCAGGAAAGGAAAAGAGAAAGCTACTCCAAAACCCCCAGCAAGAAGAGGAACTAAACGAGCATTAGTGGCATAGCCTTCTTCAACTGCAGTCAAGCCCTCAACAAAGAGAGTTAAGAGGATTGTCAAGGTTGATGAAAAGGAGAAAGCCTTTCCAGCAAAGGACACTGCGTGATTTCCAAATCGCTACTGTGAGCAGATGTTCCTTATTCTAGCTGAAAGGAGTTACAACAACGAACACCTTCTTATCCTCCCGCCCAATATTGCTACTTTTGTTGAGCCGCAAATCAAACAAAGACAATGGGGTTTCCTACAGAGACAGCCAAGGCAGGTCAATCTTTCTTGGGTAGTCGAGTTCTACTCTAACTTCTACCTGCCTACTCTGCAGTCTATCTATGTACGTCAGAAGCAAGTCCCCATTACAGAAGAGGCTATTCAACAAGCTTTGAGTATTTCCCCTATTCCAGAAGGATTGGACGCCTTTCAAGAAGCCACACTCAAGCGCCAGATGTACCAATTTGACTGGGAAGCTGTTCTCAGAGTTATCGCATTACCTGGCAGCCGTTGGATCTACGGATACCATCGTACCCGCCCTAAGGGAATATCGGCTTCAGCACTTACCTTGGAGGCTCGCGTTTGGGCACAGATCATGTCCCACTACGTCTTTCCGAGCACTCACGAGTCCTCCTTCACTGCGGACATGGCTGTTCTACTATGGTGCATCCTTACAGACCAACCTTTGAATCTATCAAGACATATCCGGAATGCCATGGGACACGTACAAATCGCGGGCAACATACCTTTTCCCGCCTTGGTCTCAGATCTTCTCTCAGCAGCCGGAGTCTCCTACAGTGCTGGGGACACCAAAGCCATGCTTCCTAGGGATGATCAGTATGTACCTAATGGGAAATACCTCAGACTTCCAGCACAAGCCACTACAAGCCTTCCTACTGCTCCAGTTGAAGATATTCCTTCTTCAACACCACAAGCACCTACAACTGATGAATTGCTCCAGCAGATAATCAAAAGGTTGGATCAGCAAGAACAGAAAGCAAAGATGAGAGAACACCGTAACAACCAAAGATTCAAACACCTCAAGGAGCTACTTTGAGGGGATTGCAGAGACTCAGACACCCCGGAATCCACTTCTTTTACCAGCACAGGGAGCCATGATGGTCCCGACTGTGGGGATACTGCTACCAGCCCACCCCTGTTCCTGACAGATGGCACCGAGGACGGTGCAAAGCCTTAAGTGTGGGGAGGTCGGTCAGTACCTGACTTCCAGAGGTAATTTCACTTCCCTAGCACCAATAAATTAGGATTTTAGTTAGATTTTCTTTCTTTTATAAAATAGCATAAATTGTATAGTAATAGGTTAGTCGCATGCATGTTCTACTTGATTGAAAAGACAATAAGTTTCTTCTAAGACTCTATCTTTGGAACAAAATTTCACTAATTTTTAAAATTTTTTATGATAAATTTGCTTGAAATGTATTTGGAACATGATGTTTGAGCTAAAGAACACACAACCTGTGAAGATTTGAGCCTTTATGTATGGTTACATTATTTAACCATAATTATTTTATTCTTGTGTGTTTACTTCTCTATGACTGTAATCTATATTTTGTTTTATCTTATATGTCCGATATTTATTATATCTGTATGCCTGCACATGATTGAGGCCATTATTTGTTTGAACTCACTTATCCAAAGTAAGCCTACCCTTTTTAATTACCTTTGTTAACCACTTTGAGCCTTTAAATCCCATTTGTTCTATATTTTACCACATTACTAACCTTAAGCAGAAAAATAATTGTATATCCCAAATTGAATCTTCGGTTAGCTTAAGATAGAATTGTGTGTGCTAGTTAAGGATAGGAAATTGTGGGAACAAAAGTTGTTAAGGGAATGTGTCATGAGAATTTAATGGGAATTTGGATACCTACTCATGTGAAACTATAAGAATTAAAAATCTATGTGCATTGATAAGCTATTTTTATTTTCAAATATATATATATATATATATATATAATAATAATAATAATAAAAATTAAAATATCAATAAATAAATAAGGGGACAAAATTACCCCAATATTGAATTCAGAATTCGAATATCAATGCACATATGATAAAATCAAAATAAAAAGTTGATACATGAGTATGGATTGAAAAAGGGAATTCTGGGTAGCTAGTTACGAACTTTAAGGTTACATTAAAAATATATAGGTTGGGTTGAAGCTTGGGCTAATTGAAGATTTAATTTATAAGCTCACTTAACCATATGTATATCCTTACCCTTACCTTGGCCCCATTACAACATTGAAAAGACCTCATGATGTTTGCATTGGTATATTAACTGTTGTTGATTGGTTAAGAGAAGAACAAAAGTTAGAAAGCATGATTAGAGAAGGATAGAGTGATTACCCTATACACTAGAGATTAGAGCGTACATACATTATCAGTGAGGGTTCAATGTTTGAATTTTCATGTTCCCTGCTTTCATGAGCTATCTTCTTGCACTTTTATCTATTTTACTGTATAATGAAAGAATTAGTGAGATTTGATTTGTAATTATTTGGAAGAGCTTATTTACTTTTGATCAAGTGGGCAAGAATCATATAGTTGCATTTATTTATATATATAGGATTGCATTGCATGGGTTTCTACATGTTCAAACTTATTTACTTTATCTCCTTCAATTAAGCATGAGGACATGCCAATGTTTAAGTGTGGGGAGGTTGATAAACCACTATTTTAGGGTTTATATTGTGTTTAATTGTGTGGTTTTATCATGATCCTTACCCACTTATTCATTAAATTAGCATGCATTTATATTTCCTTCCTGAATTTATTACATGTTTGAAAACTGCTTCTTAGAGACTTTAATCATATATTCTTAATTCTCCTTTATTCCATTCGATGCCGTAATCTGTGTGTTCAGTGTTTCAGGCTTTACAGGGCATGAATGAGTTGGAGATTGGAATAGAAGCTAGCAAAAATAGAAGGAACACAATAAATTGAGGAGATAACTAGCGAGAAGTGACGCGGTCACATGGCTCACGCGACCGCGCGAAAAAGGACAAATTGCAGTGACACGGCCGCATGGATGACGCGAGCGCACAGCATGGAACAGCACGAGTGACGCGGCCGCATGGATGACGCGCCCGCATGGTAAAGCGAAACGCGAATGATGCGTCCGCATGAGCGACGCGATCGCGTGACTTGCGCGATCTGCATAATTTGCAGAATCGCTGGGGGCAATATCGGGCCGTATTTTGACCCAGTTTTCGACCCAGAACAACAGACTAGAGCCAGAGAACATGCAGAAACCAGGAACAACATTCATTCTACATAGTTTTAGCTTTTAGATCTAGTTTTACTCCTCCTCTAGGTTTTCTCTCTAGACATTCATAGTTTTAGGATTTTAATCTTTACTCGCTCTTTGCATTGGATCACTGAGAAGAGTTATTACCTCATCAAGACTCCGTCATTCTAATTCATTTTTTTTACTGGGTACTATTCTTCGATGTCCTTTGCTTTGTTTAATTTCACCATTGGGATACTTTTATGCTTATTTATTACAAAGATTACTTTTATTTTCTAATTAATCAATTTAAATTCTATTTATCATGTCTTCCTTTAATTCCCTTTCATATGTTATGGATTTATTATTTACAATGAGCGAGTAGTTCCCTCACTTGATGGGGAGTTGATTGAAAGGAACTCTTGAGTTGGAAGGATTGAAAGAGAAATTGTAATTGGGTTAATTGTTGGATTGCTCTCTAGTCACCAACACTAATCCCTTTGAACTAAGTGGGTTGCAAATCGTGAATAGACGTAGTATTCCAACTTGTTTGACTTTCCTTTACCTAGTAAAGGATAACTAAACAGAACAACCATTAATTATCAATTAATCTTGAAAGCATTCCAACAATAATAGAGATTCCAACTAATCAACTCCCAGTCAAGGCTTTTATTTATATTAATTAATTTCATCAATTTTAATTTCCTGTTTATTCAACTCACTTCTTTGAAAATCTCTGATTAATAAAATAGCACACTTTTCTGCAACTCGTTGGGAGACGACCTGGGATTCATACTCCCAGTAATTTAAAATTTAATTCTCTGTGACACCTTTCTAAATTGATGAGTGGATTTCTGGCAAGTTAAGAACTATACTTGCAACGTGGATATTTTAACAATTTTTAATTTTCCAATTTCTGCACCCCATCAATGGCTGTCTCCCTCCCTCTTCAATTCAGTTTTCAAGGAAACATGCTTAAATAAGTGTTTTCTTGATGTTCTTCCTTAGATCTCTTGCTTAGCTTGACTTGTGGGCCAAAGATCTTTGATTTCCTGCACGTTTAAGGTGAGGATAATCTTCCTAAGATGCTGCTAAAGTTCGTTTAGTTGATAGTTTAGAGTTTTAAAGTTGTTCTTGATGTGTTTTAGGAGGAAAAAGTGCTTTAAGAACACTTCAAAGAGTAACCGGATTTGGAGCAGCAAATCAAGGTAGGGTTTGACGAATTTAATCTTGATTGATTGTGTGATTATGATATGGTTTTGATGTGCTTGAAATTGATTGTTTGTATGAGTAATTCTTGCTGAAATTTTGGTGAAAATTTGATGAAATTTGATAAAATTCAAGCTATAAATGTGTGTTCTTGTGGCTGCTGGAAAACGAAACCCTAGAGATTAAATTGAGGTTCAAGTTGTATTGAAATCATGTGGAAAAGATGGGGTTTTAGTGGCTGAAAATTTATTATGAATTTTGGTAAAAATCGATTGCTGAAAAAACTGAAAAATGGGTAAAAACAGAGAAAGAATCTGAAGAATATACAAAGAACACGAAGAACACTTTGAGTGTGGTGAAGAACATTGAAGAACACCTTTCAGATCTTAGAAAGGGTAAGGAAGTAAATATTTTGGTGTTTGAGGGGTTATTTTGTAATTTCTGAAAGTTAGGGTAGTTAAAATAGAAATATTAAAAGTTACGGGTGGTAAGAAGTGAATTTATAAAGTAAAAGGTTAAAGGAAGGTAATTTTCGAAAATATATTAATAAAATCATAAATAATAATAAAATTTTAAATAATAATATTTAATTAAAAATAATATTTTAATAAAAATAATAAAATATGCGAAAAAAGGCAGTTTTCTGTAAAAGCTTTAAAAAGACAACTTTAAGTGCAGAATCTCATAATTACCTTCATAAAACACTTAGGGAGTGGTAATAACATGTTAGTGAGGCAAAGATAAAGAAAAGATAAAATGTTAAAGAAAAGATAAAAAACCAAAGAAAAAGTCTGTAAAATTTTAATGAAAGAAAAACAGACAGAGACTAGTGAACGAACTAGGGCAACTTAGTTTGTACTTGAGTTGTGACTAGGGTTAGGTATTATATGAATTTATATGAAAAGTTAAACTATTTCAGTATAGACTTAATGAACTTATACTTGGGATAGGCTAACTATTCATTCCGAAATTTACATAAGCTTTAAATACATACGTTAAGCAGAGAAATCAAAGCAGAATAAAGTAACACAGAGAACAGAGTAAGCAGAGTAAAGTTAAGAGATAAAGAAAGAAAAAGAGTAATATAGATTCAAAGGAATGAGTAATCATACAAAAGTAAGGAGATACAGAGAACAGAGTAACCAGAACAGAGTAAAGAGATACAAAGAGAAAAGAGAAATATGATACAGAGAAATGGTTTGAGCCAAGATATTGTGAAAGTGAAAGATGTAAAGTTTGTATAGTATGATTGAACAGAGAAAGAAAAAGGTATTGCATAAGAATGTAAAAGTGATAATGAATAATGAGAATGATAATGAACGATGGCAATGAGAATGATTATGTGATGATCTACTGCGTAAAGGCAGTCAGATAGATAGTGGTACGACCATAGAATGTTTTCCAGTGCTACACAGCTATTAAGAGCTATACCTGCAACTGATAACCTGGGATCACTTGCAGAGGATAATAATTCATACACGGCTAGAATGCCGCACCTGTAAGGCAAGGATTGCTTACAGAGGATATGATTTTATACACGGCTGGAATGCCGCCACCTGTAAGGCAGAGTTTGCTTATAGAGGATATGACGCATACGTCAGTTAGTGAGAACTGTACCTATGCTGACTGGAAAACCATACCCATTTCAGCTGCTTCAGGTTATGTCGGGAGCGGGTAGAAACCGACAAATGAGCTCATTACCTGCATTAAGGCTAGACATGCATCATACTTGGTTGTGCATTTCTTCCATTATGTTTGTTGTATGAATGTATGTTTTCTTTGTGTGTATTCTATTCTTTGTGTTTGTGTCATTTTCTTGTATTCTTCTGTTTGTGTTCTGCTATCTGTTTTCTCTATCTTCTCTACTTATCTGTGTTTTCTATTTACTGCTTCTCTGTATTCTGCTAATAGTATACTAAACAACATAGAATTAATGAACGTAACTAATAACCCCGACCCTACTAAGAACTCCCCAGTTCTTACCCCTTCTCTCTCATTTCCCCCTTCAGATGGAAGTGAGAGTACCTTACTGTAGTTCGTTGATGATGGTTCTGCAAAGAGGATTCCGCTCTAGATAGTCTTCTGAGTCTAGGGTGAATATCGTTCTCTGCTTATATGTATATATGGTGAGACCAGCCGATGTCTACACCCCGTTTGTACGTGAACTTTAACCTAAATCCTGTGTACGAGACTCCTGTTGTGTGGCTACTTGATGAGGTACCAGAAAGACGTCCTATGACAATGTCTGATCGTGCAGAGGAGTAGCAGATGATGTTTTACCTTTTGATGACGTTCCACTGGACTTGAGTTTTGAAGACCTAGAATGTACTTTCCCTCGCTTTAGTAGTTTAGAGGGACTAGGTGAGTATAGAGTCTAGGCTAGCCTAGGTGCCAGCTTAGGGACCTCTTGAACAGGTCAGGACCTAGGATGATGTATGTATGTATATGTATATAGTTATTACCTAGCTATATCTAGGGGTGTTCTAACTAAAGGTCTATACTCTAATAAAGGCTGGATCACTGAATGTTGCTAGCTACTTGTGATGTATTTATGTGTCGTTCCTTATAACTGTTTTATCTGTTATCAGTTGTAAGTAGATTATGAATGATTCCGTCTATTAATCCAAACATTTTAAAAAATATATATATACCTCGCAAATTAACTACGCTTTTAACAATGAATCAGGCTCATATGATAAATAATAGATAATAATCAGGAAGACAAATTAGTAGCGCTCAATTTCCAGTATGATCTAGACATATTGAAAATTGGATCGTTATAATTTGGTATCAGAGTAGTTCGTTCCCAGTAGAGCCTGGGGAGTGGACTAATTATGCTTTATTGCATACTCTGTTGTGTGTCTCATGCGTATAGGATATCCCAGTGATATATGTTGCATGATTGTTTCTGTGTTTTCATTTTTGGAATGTTCACACTTGACTTGAAGTGTTAAGACTGATCATCTTAACAATGATTGTTTGGTGTGAACAGGACTACAATGGGTTCCCGAAGATGAGGCGTACGGGAAGGAATTTCTAATGTTAACTACGAGAGGGAACAGGAAACGTTTATGGCTACCATGAACAACGCGGCTGAAGTAGTGCGTGAAGCTGCGGTAATAGCGGCTAGGGCTGTTGAACGTCTTGGAGTGAGAAATGGGAATGATGAGAATAACTTAGGGCATCATGAAAGACTTATGACCCTTGTGACCTTTCTGAAGGTTAATCCGCCTAAGTTCAAGGGTACACTCATTGCGACTGACGTTGATAACTGGTTTCGAGGTATTGAACGATCACTGAGACCGCAACATGTTCCGGAAGGACAACACGTGGAGTTTGCTACTTATATGCTCGAGGGAGAAGCTGAGTACTGGTGGCAGGGGATACAACGACTGCTACAACGTAATGAAGGTGACATTCCTTGGGATATTTTTAAAGATGAATTCTACAAGAAATATTTACCGAGAGCAGTGCGTGATGCTAAGGAAATAGAGCTTATGCAGCTGAGGCAAGGGGATATGACTGTTGCTGAGTATGCTCATAATTTCGATGACTTGTGTCGTTTCTCTAAGATCTGTCAAAGGGAATCCTGCTGACTTTAAAGAATGGAAGTGCTTGAAGTTTGAAGGAGGCCTTCGTGATGATCTGATGAGTTCAATAGTTCCGTTGGAGATACGTAATTTTGCCGAATTAGTCAACAAGAGCAAGTTAGTGGAAGAATGTATTAAGAAAGTGATTGTGGCCAAGGTGAGTCACCAAGGATTTCCACCAAGGCATTTTAGCAATCATCAAGCAGCTGGGAGAAGGGTGCATTTTAAAGCACGTGGTATACGACAGCATAAGAACCTACAAGTTGGTAACATTACTGCTCGCCGTACGGGTAAGAATGGAGGTAAAGTAAGGCAAGGAAATGGTAAACGAGCCCATCAGGCTTACATAAACCCTGCATGTAAGCAATGCAAAAAAGAGCATGGTAACAGGTCTTGCTAGTTTGGATCACC
The DNA here is from genome assembly GCF_059453495.1 of Arachis ipaensis. NCBI lineage: Eukaryota > Viridiplantae > Streptophyta > Magnoliopsida > Fabales > Fabaceae > Arachis > Arachis ipaensis. The sequence continues at coordinate 80,565,456 of NC_142444.1, forward strand.
TAACTGCTATGCTTGTGGAGAACTTGGACATATTGCCAAGGATTGTCTGAAGGGATTTACTCGAAATCCAGTTAGAACCCAACAACAAGGATGAGTGTTTGCTATCACTATTGATGATGTTATGCAATCGAACGCCCTCATTCAAGGTCAGTGTTATGTCAAGAATCGATTTTTAACTGTGCTGTATGATTCAGGTGCATCGCATTCCTTATTTCTCTAACTTTTGCTCACGAGTTAGGATTATATTTCGTTAAATTGAATTTTCACTTGATTGTTCATACACCTGTATCCGAAAATGGTTTGCCCAGTTTAACGTACCTATAAGTACCACATTCTATTATGAATAGGACTTTTATACATGATCTAATCTGTTTGCCTCTATGTGGTTTAGAAGTTATTTTAGGATTAGATTGGTTATCTAAGTATCATGTTTTCCTTGATTATTTTAAAAGAACTGCTGTTATTCCATTTGATAGTCTATGTACTAAACCATTTCTGTCCCATACTATATATCTGAATTCTGTAAGAGTTACCTTAGGCGGGAGTGATTGTCAGGGGTACGTTCTGTTAGCGGCTAGCTCGAATGATAGTGAATTAAGCATAGATCAAATTCGAATGGTGAAGGAATTTTCTGATGTTTTCTTAGACGACATACCTGAGTTTCCTCCTCAGCGAGAGATAGGATTCAGCATTGATCTAGTACCTGGAACCAGACCGATTTCCATAGCACCGTACTGGATGTTACCATTGCTTACAGAGCTGAAGAAGCTGTGAGACAGGATCGTAGTGGCCTATGGAGGTACAAGAACAGAATTTGTGTGCCTAACTCTGGAGCATTGCGACAAAAGATTCTTACTGAAGCTCACCAAAGTAGATTTTCTATGCATCCTGGAGTGACAAAGATATATCAAGATTTGAAGTAAATATTCTGGTGGCCAGGCTTAAAGAAAAAGGTAGCTGATTATGTCTTAAAATGTTTAACCTTCCAGAAGGTGAAGGTGGAACATCAGAAGCTATCAAGAACCCTGCAACCCTTAGAAATACCACAATGGAAATGGGAGCAGATCACTATGGAGTTTATCACAAGATTGCCAAGAACCTCAACAGGACGTAATGCCATTTGGGTGATTGTGGATAGGTTGCCAAAATCGGCATGCTTCTTTCCGATTCAAGTTGACTATACTTTAGAAAGGCTGGAACGAATATATATATTCAAGAAATCGTACGACTACATGGGATACCTTCGTAAATTGTCTCAGATCGAGTTTCGAGGTTTACTACTAGATTTTGGGGAGCTTTTCAGAAAGCGTTGGAAACAAAATTGCACACAAGTATAGCATACCATCCTCAGATAGACGGACAATCAGAGCAGACAATCCAGACGTTTGAAGACATGTTACGATCATGTATGATAGACAACCAAAGCAGCTGGGATAAGTATTTGCTGTTAGTCGAATTCGTCTACAACAACAGTTTCCAATAAAGTATCGGGATGGCACCATATGAAGCTCTCTATGGAAGATGTCGGACACCATTGTGTTGGAATGAAGATGGAGAAGCTAGTGTCTTAGGTCCAGACTTAGTGTAAGAAACTACTGAGAAGATAAAGGAGATTCGTCGGATGATCCAGACAGCACAAAGCCGTCAAAAGAGCTATGCCGATAATAGACGTAGACCCTTAGAGTTTAGTGACGGAAACCATGTCTTTCTAAAAATAACTTCGATTACTAGAATAGGTAGAGCCCTTAAGACTAAAAGGCTTAAACCGCAATACATAGAACCTTTGCAAACACTTAAAAGATTCGGTCTAGTAGCTTATCAAATAGCCCTTCCTCCTTATTTATCAAACCTTCATGATGTTTTTCATGTCTCGCAACTTAAGAAATATGTTCCCGATGAGAGTCATGTTTTACAACCAGAAACAGTACAGTTATGAAATGATTTGACATATCAAGCATCACCAGTTCAGATCATAGAAAGAAGTGATAAGCAGCTAAGAGGCAAGACTGTTCGCTTAGTTAAAGAAGCATGGGAACCAAGAGGAGAAGAAGAGCACACTTGGGAACTGGAAGATAAGATGAAAGCTGATTACCTGCATCTATTCCTAGGTAACTGAAATTTTGAGGTCAAAATTTTCTTTCAGGAGGGTAGAATGTAACAACCCTGATTTTCGAGTACATGAGATCTTTTCTGAAAGTACGGATTTCTCCGGAAGATCAGTAAAGGGAACACCTCTGTTATATCATCAAGCATCTCAATCCTCATTATCATTATGTCATCCTTAAGCTAGAACCTTTTCTGAGTTAAGATCGATAATGCAGTCATGAAGAACCTAGTTTTTGAACCGTATCGGTTAGGAGTTTTGATTCTAGTTTTCTTAAATAGTCTCAATTTGACGAACCGGACTTGATTCATGATAGAAGAGAGATAATAGTATAATATTAGTATTATGTTAGTATTAGAAGATGATTGAATGATATTATAAGGTTACCTGGTCTGTTTTAGTTAAAAACAGGAAATCGGTTTAACCAGGTTTACGGCTTACTGGTGCAGCTTAGCACCAGCACTCTCTGATGACTTTAGAAATGCTAAGGCCTCATCATACATGTTCTATTCTCATAATAAATATGTTACTAGTGTCATTTATGCTAGTAGCTCTGTGATGACTTGCATCATCTACCCTTCTTTCTTACACAAAGAAGACCATAAAAGAGCATAAATCTCATTTGATCAGTACAATTCATGCATTATTTGATGAATATTATGGTACACCACTTTGAGATGAGTTGTGCTGAATTTCAGGTGAGAAAAGTGGTGCACGAAATTACAATCACACTTTTGTAACTCCGCACAACTAACCAGCAAGTGCACTGGGTCGTCCAAGTAATACCTTACGTGAGTAAGGGTCGATCCCACGGAGATTGTCGGCTTGAAGCAAGCTATAGTTATCTTGTAACTCTTAGTCAGGATATCAGTAATTCTCAGATTTAATTGTAAAAAGTAAAAGAACATGAAATAAATAATTGTTATACAGTAATGAAGAACAGGTTGAGGCTTTGGAAATGCTTTGTCTTCTGAACCTCTGCTTTCCTACTGTCTTCTTCTTCATACACGCAAGACTCCTTCCATGGCAAGCTTTATGTTGGGCATCACCGTTGTCAATGGCTACATCCCGTCCTCTCAGTGAAAATGTTCCAAATGCGCTGTCACCGCACGGCTAATCATCTGTCGGTTCTCGATCATGTCGGAATAGGATCCATTGATCCTTTTGCGTCTGTCACTACGCCCAACACTCACGAGTTTGAAGCTCATCACAGTCATCCCTTCCCAGATCCTACTCAGAATACCACAGACAAGGTTTAGACATTCCGGATCTCAGGAATGACCGCCAATGATTCTAGCTTATACCACGAAGACTCTTATTTGAATCATGAGGCTAAGAGATATGCATTCAATCTAAGGTAGAATGGAGGTGGTTGTCAGGCACGTGTTCATAAGTGAGAATGAGGATGAGTGTCATGGATCATCACATTCATCAAGTTGAAGTGCGAATGAATATCTTAGAATCGAAGCAAGCGTAATAGAATGGAAAACAGTAGTAATTGCATTAATTCATGAAGAACAGCAGAGCTCCTCACCCCCAACAATGGGGTTTAGAGACTCATGCCATAGAAAATACAATGAGAAATGTGTAGAATGTCATGAGGTACAAGATGAATCACTGAAAGTAGTATTTATAGTAAACTAGTGACCTAGGGTTACAGAAAATGAGTAAGCTGGGGTGTTTAATGTAAAAATCCACTTCCGGGGCCCACTTGGTGTGTGCTTGGGCTGAGCATTGAAGCTTTCATGTGTAGAGACATTTCCTGGAGTTAAATGCCAGCTTTTATGCCATTTTGGGCGTTTAACTCCAGCTTTTGTGGCAGTTTTGGAGTTAAACGCCAGAATTCTTGAGCTGACTTGGAACGCTTGTTTGGGCCATCAAATCTCGGGCAAAGTATAGACTATTATATATTGCTGGAAAGCCCAGGATGTCTAATTTTTAACGTAATTAAGAGCGCACCAATTGGGCTTCTGTAGCTCCAGAAAATCCACTTTGAGTGCAGGGAGGTCAGAATCCAACAGCATCTGCAGTCCTTTTTCAGCCTCTGAATCAGATTTTTACTCAGGTCCCTCAATTTCAGCCAAAAAATACCTGAAATCACAGAAAAACACACAAACTCATAGTAAAGCCCAGAAAAGTGATTTTTATTTGAAAACTAAAAAAAACATAATAAAAACTAACTAAAATATACTAAAAACATACTAAAAACAATGCCAAAAAGCGTATGAATTATCCGCTCATCACAACACCAAACTTAAATTGTTGCTTGTCCTCAAGCAACTAAAAATCAAATAGGATAAAAAGAAGAGAATATACAATGAATTCCAAAAACATCTATGAAGATCAGTATTAATTAGATGAGCGGGGCTTTTAGCTTTTTGCCTCTGAACAGTTTTGGCATCACACTTTATCCTTTGAAGTTCAGAATGATTGGCTTCTATAGGAACTCAGAATCCAGATAGTGTTATTGATTCTCCTAGTTAAGTATGTTGATTCTTAAACACAGTTACTTTATGAGTCTTGGCCGTGACCCTAAGCACTTTGTTTTCCAGTATTACCACCGGATACATAAATGCCACAGACACATAACTGGGTGAACCTTTTCAGATTGTGACTCAGTTTTGCTAAAGTCCCCAATTAGAGGTGTCCAGAGCTCTTAAGCACACTCTTTTTTTTTTTTGCTTTGGACCACGACTTTAACTGCTCAGTCTCAAGTTTTCACTTGACACCTTCACGCTACAAGCACATGGTTAGGGACAGCTTGGTTTAGCCGCTTAGGCCAGGATTTTATTCCTGTGGGCCCTCCTATCCACTAATGCTTAAAGCCTTGGATCCTTTTTATCACCCTTGCCTTTTGGTTTAAAGGGGTATTGGCTTTTTCTGCTTGCTTTTCTCTCTCTTTTTTTTTTTTCGCATATATATTTTTTTTTCATGCAAGCTTTCTATTCACTGCTTTTTCTTGCTTCAAGAATCAATTTTATGATTTTTCAGATCATCAAATAACATTTCTCCTTTTTCTTTCATTCTCTCAAGAGCCAACAATTTTAACATTCATAAACAATCAAATTCAAAAATATGCACTGTTCAAGCATTCATTCAGAGAGACAATAGTAGTGCCACCACTTCAAAATAGTTAAACTGTTTTAAAACTCAAAATTCATGTACTTCTTTTTCTTTTTCAATTAAAAACATTTTCATTTTAAGAAAGGTGATGGATTCATTTTCATAGCTTTAAGGCATAGACACTTAGACACTAATGATCATATAATAAAGACACAAACATAAAGCACAATTTTTGAAAAACAGAAAATAAAGAACAAGGAAATTAAAGAACGGGTCCACCTTAGTGATGGCGGCTTGTTCTTCCTCTTGAAGATCTTATGGAGTGCTTGAGCTCCTGAATGTCTCTTCCTTGCGTTTGTTGCTCCTCTCTCATGGTTCTTTGGTCTTCTCTAATTTCATGGAGGAGGATGGAATGCTCTTGGTGCTCCACCCTTAGTTGTCCCATGTTAGAACTTAATTCTCCTAGGGAGGTGTTGATTTGCTCCCAATAGTTTTGTGGAGGAAAATGCATCCCTTGAGGAATTTCAGGGATTTCATGATGAGGATTTTCCTCATGCTCTTGTTGAGGTTCATGAGTGGGCTCTCTTGTTTGCTCCATCCTCTTCTTAGTGATGGGCTTGTCCTCTTCAATGATGAGTCTTAGCCACAACTTCATAGAAGTGGTCTTGATGGACCTTTGAGATGAATCTCTCCATCTCTCATGACTCGAAGGTGGAAGAAATTGCCTTTCCTTTTCTCTTTCTAGAGGTTTCTCCGGCCTTAGGTGTCATAAATGGTTATGGAAAAACAAAAAAGCTGAGCTTTATCACACCAAACTTAAAAGGTTTGCTCGTCCTCGAGCATAAGAATGAATAAAGGATAAGAACATGAAGAGATGGAGGAGATGGAGGTGTGTGAATTATTCGGCCAAGGGGGGTTTTAGGTGGTTATGATGTGGAAAAGGAATGAGTGATGGTTTGAATTTGAGTGGGTGGGTGTAGGTGGTTTGTATGATGGTTTTAGAGGAGTAATGGAGGTGATTGGTAGAGGTTATTTTGGGAAGAGTATTATGAAAATGTGTGAAGAAGTGAGAGAGAGTGAGTTGAGGTTGGTGGGGATCCTGTGGGGTCCACAGATCCTGAGGTGTCAAGGATTTCTCATCCCTGCACCAATTAGGCGTGCAAAACGTCCTCTGCTGCCAATCCTGGCATTTAACGCCAGCTTTTTGCCCTTTTCTGGCGTTAAATGCTAGTCTGGTGCCTATTTCTGGCGTTAAACGCCCAGAATGGTGCCAGACTAGGCGTTTAACGCCCATTCTGCTGTCTTTACTGGCGTTTAAATGCCAGTAGGCTTCTCCTCCAGGGTGTGCTGTTTTTCATTCTGTTTTTCAGTTTGTTTCTGCTTTTTCAATTGTTTTTGTGACTTCACATGATCATCATCCTACAAAAAACATAAAATAACAATGGAACATAGAAATTAACATAGATAAGTAAAATTGGGTTGTCTCCCAACAAGCGCTTCTTTAATCTCAGTAGCTTGACAGTGGGCTCTCATGGAGCCTCACAGATACTCAGAGCATGATGATGGCCTCTTAACACCAAACTTAGAGTTTGGTTGTGGCCTTCCAACACCAAACTTAGAGTTTGAATGTGGGGATTTTATTTGACTCTGTATTGAGAGAAGCCTTTCATGCTTCTTCTTTTTCCTGTCTGCAAATCATGGTGCTTCCTGAATGGCAAAGAGTTGCCCATCCGGAAAAGTTTCAGAGATCTCAGTAGGAGGGTGGGACGCCCCTACTACTGGTTCTATCCGGGATAGGTGATCAGCTACCTCGTTCTCTGTCCCTTTTCTGTTTCTTATTTCTATATCAAACTCTTGCAGAAGCAACACCCATCTTATGAGCGTGTGTTTTGAATTCTGCTTTGTGAGTAGGTATTTAAGAGCAGCATGGTCAATGTACACAATCACTTTTGAACCTACTAAATAGGATCTAAACTTGTCAATGGCATAAACCACTGCAAGTAACTCTTTTTCTGTGGTTGTGTAATTCTTCTGTGCATCATTTAAAATACGGCTAGCATAGTAAATGACGTGCTGAAGCTTGTTATGCCTCTGTCCCAACACTGCACCAATGGCATGGTCACTGGCATCACACATTAGTTTGAATGGTAATGTCCAGTCAGGTGCAGAGTTAACTGGTGCTGTGACCAGCTTGGCTTTCAGGGTTTCAAACGCCTGCAGACACTCTGTGTTAAACACAAATGACGTGTCAGCAGCTAGCAGGTTGCTTAGAGGTTTTGCAATTTTTAAAAAATCCTTTATGAACCTCCTATAGAATCCTGCATGCCCTAGAAAGCTTCTGATTGCCTTAACATTGGCAGGTGGTGGTAATTTCTCAATTACCTCTACCTTGGCTTGATCCACCTCTATTCCCTTGCTTGAAATTTTGTGCCCAAGGACAATTCCTTTAGTCACCATAAAGTGACATTTTTCCCAGTTTAAGACCAGATTAGTCTCTTGGCACCTTTTCAAGACAAGTGCTAGATGATCAAGACAGGAGCTGAATGAGTCTCCAAATACTGAAAAGTCATCCATGAAGACTTCCAGGAACTTCTCTACCATATCAGAGAAGATAGAGAGCATGCACCTCTGAAAGGTTGCAGGTGCATTGCAGACCAAAAGGCATTCTTTTGTAAGCAAATACTCTAGAAGGACATGTGAATGCTGTTTTCTCTTGGTCCTGAGGATCCACTGCAATTTAGTTGTAACCTGAATAGCTATCCTAAAAGCAGTAATATTCATGACCTGCTAGTCTCTCTAGCATCTGGTCTATGAATGGTAAAGGAAAGTGATCCTTTTGGGTGGCTGTATTGAGCCTTCTGTAGTCAATACACATACACCACCCTGTAACTGTTCTTGTAGGAACCAGTTCATTCTTTTCATTATGAACCACTGTCATGCCTCCCTTCTTGGGGACAACGTGGACAGGGCTCACCCAGGGGCTATCAGAAATAGGATAAATAATCCCAGCTTCTAGTAACTTAGTGACCTCTTTCTGCACCACTTCCTTCATGGCTGGATTTAGCCGCCTCTGTGGTTGAACCACTAGTTTAGCATCATCCTCCAATAGGATCTTGTGCATGCATCTTGCTGGGCTAATGCCCTTAAGGTCACTTATGGACCACCCAAGAGCTGTCTTGTGTGTCCTTAGCACTTGAATTAGTGCTTTCTCTTCCTGTGGATTTAAAGCAGAGCTTATGATCACTGGAAAATTGTCACCCTCTCCCAGAAATGCATATTTCAGGGATGGTGGTAGTGGTTTGAGCTCGGGTATAGGAGGTTTCTCCTCTTCCTGAGGGATTTTCAAAGGTTCTTTTATTTCCTCTGATTCCTCCAGATCAGGCTGAACATCTTTAAAGATGTTCTCTAGCTCTGATTCAAGACTTTCAGTCATATTGACCTCTTCCACCAGGGAGTCAATAATATCAACGCTCATGCAATCATTTGACGTGTCTGGATGCTGCATAGCTTTGACAACATTTAACTTGAACTCATCCTCGTTGACTCTCAGGGTCACTTCCCCTTTTTGGACATCAATGAGAGTTCGTCCAGTTGCTAGGAAAGGTCTTCCTAGAATCAGAGTTGCACTCTTGTGCTCCTCCATTTCCAGCACTACAAAGTCATTGGGAAAGGCAAATGGCCCAACCTTGACAATCATGTCCTCAATTATGCCTGATGGGTATTTAATGGAGCCATCAGCAAGTTGAAGACATATTCGGGTTGGTTCGACTGTTTAGATAGCTGCTGTCTTGTCTGATTCAATTGTGCTTCTATATTCTTGTTAGAATTTTTAGTGTCTTGGAGCATCTCTTTGAATTCTGCTAATTGTTTTGTCATAAGGAGTAATTGCTGATTAAGTTCAATAATCTGTTCTTGAGGATTAGGATCAGTAGTTACTGCCATAACTTCTTCTTTTATGGAGGGCTCACTGCTTGAATACAGATGTTGATTTCTAGCAACTATATCTATGAGTTCTTGAGCCTCTTCAATTGTTTTTCTCATGTGTATAGATCCACCAGCTGAGTGGTCTAGGGACATCTGAGCTTTTTCTGTAAGCCCATAGTAGAAGATGTCTAACTGTACCCACTCTGAAAATATTTCAGAGGGGCATTTTCTCAGCATCCCTCTGTACCTCTCCCAGGCATTATAAAGGGATTCATGATCCTCTTGTTTAAAGCCTTGGATGTCCAGCCTTAGCTGTGTCATCCTTCTTGGAGGGTAAAATTGATTCAGGAATTTGTCTGTTAATTGTCTCCATGTTTTTATGCTTGATGTGGGTTAGTTATTTAACCACCTCTTAGCTTGATCTTTTACAGCAAATGGAAACAATAATAATCTGTAGACATCCTGATCCACTTCTTTATCACGTATTGTGTCAACAATTTGTAAGAACTGTGCCAGAAACTCAGTAGGTTCTTCCTATGGAAGACTGGAATACTGGCAATTTTTCTGCACCATGATAATGAGCTGAGGATTTAGCTCAAAGCTGCTTGCTTTAATGGGAGGTATACAGATGTTATTCCCATATGCAGCTGTAATGGGGTTAGCATATGACCCCAGAGTCCTTCTGGACTGTTCACTTCCACTTAGGTCCATGGTGGAGAAAGGGAGATGATGTGGATTACAAATAAAATATATTTTTGTTTTTATTTTATTTTAATTAAAATTAACTAAATAAAATAAAGTAAAATAAATGGAAAATAAATTAAAGTTTCGAAAACAAAAGGGAATAAAATAAAATAAAAGCAAATTGAAAACTAAATTAATTAATTAATTAAAAAGATTTTGAAATTAGCAATTAAAAAGATATGATTGAAAATTATTTTGAAAAAGATATGATTTAGAAGATATGATTGCAAATTAAAAAAAAAGATATGATTGAGAATTATTTTGAAAAAGATTTGAAAAGATCAATTTTTGAAATTAGAATATTGACTTGACTAAAAAAATATATGATTTTGAAAATCTTTGACTAAATTAATGCAAAATTTCGAAATTTATGAGTAAAATAAGGAAAGGATATTTTTTTTATTTTTGAATTTTAATGCGAAAAGAGAAAAACAACAAAATGACACTAAGCTTAGAAATTTTAGACCAAAACACAGAGAACAAACAAGAAAACTTTGAATGTCAAGATGAACACCAAGAGCACTTTGAAGATCAAGATGAACACCAAGAACAAATTTTTGAAAAATTTTTAAGGAAATAAAAGCACAAAAACACACCAAACTCAAAATTTTTAGAAAATCAAACACAACTTTTTAAAAATTTAAAGGAAAAACACAAAGAAGATACCAAACATAGAATTTTGAAGATCAAGAAAGAACTAAAGACATGCAATTTCGAAAAATTAAAAGAAAATAAAATCATGCAATTGACACCAAACTTAAAATATAAAACTAAACTCAAATAAAAGACTCTAAACCAACAAAAATAAAATATTCCTAATCTATGTAACAAGAATAACCGTCAGTTGTCCAAACTCGAACAATCCCCGGCAACGGCACCAAAAACTTGGTGCACGAAATTACAATCACACGTTTGTAACTCCGCACAACTAACCAGCAAGTGCACTGGGTCGTCCAAGTAATACCTTACGTGAGTAAGGGTCGATCCCACGGAGATTGTCGGCTTGAAGCAAGCTATAGTTATCTTGTAACTCTTAGTCAGGATATCAATAATTCTCAGATTTAATTGTAAAAAGTAAAAGAACATGAAATAAATACTTGTTATGCAGTAATGAAGAACAGGTTGAGGCTTTGGAGATGCTTTGTCTTCTGAACCTCTGCTTTCCTACTGTCTTCTTCTTCATGCACGCAAGACTCCTTCCATGGCAAGCTTTATGTTGGGCATCACTATTGTCAATGGCTACATCTCGTCCTCTCAGTGAAAATGTTCCAAATGTGCTGTCACCGCACGGCTAATCATCTGTCGGTTCTCGATCATGTCGGAATAGGATCCATTGATCCTTTTACGTTTGTCACTACGCCCAACACTCGCGAGTTTGAAGCTCGTCACAGTCATCCCTTCCTAGATCCTACTCAGAATACCACAGACAAGGTTTAGACGTTCTGGATCTCAGGAATGACCGCCAATGATTCTAGCTTATACCACGAAGACTATGATTTGAATCATGAGGCTAAGAGATATGCATTCAATCTAAGGTAGAACGGAGGTGGTTGTTAGGCACACGTTCATAAGTGAGAATGATGATGAGTGTCACAGATCATCACATTCATCAAATTGAAGTGCGAATGAATATCTTAGAATCGAAGCAAGCGTAATAGAATGGAAAACAGTAGTAATTGCATTAATTCATGAAGAACAGTAGAGCTCCTCACCCCCAACAATGGGGTTTAGAGACTCATGCCGTAGAAAATACAATGAGAAACGTGTAGAATGTCATGAGGTACAAGATGAATCACTGAAAGTAGTATTTATAGTAAACTAGTGACCTAGGGTTACAGAAAATGAGTAAGCTGGGGTGTTTATTGTAAAAATCCACTTTTGGGGCCCACTTGGTGTGTGCTTGGGCTGAGCATTGAAGCTTTCATGTGTAGAGATATTTCTTGGAGTTAAACGCCAGCTTTTATGCCAGTTTGGGCGTTTAACTCCAGCTTTTGTGCCAGTTCTGGAGTTAAACGCCAGAATTCTTGAGCTGACTTGGAATGCCTGTTTGGGCCATCAAATCTCAAGCAAAGTATGGACTATTATATATTGCTGGAAAGCCCAGGATGTCTAACTTCCAACGTAATTGAGAGCGCGCCAATTGGGCTTCTGTACCTCCAGAAAATCCACTTTGAGTGCAGGGAGGTCAGAATCCAACAGCATCTGCAGTCCTTTTTCAGCCTCTGAATCAGATTTTTACTCAGGTCTCTCAATTTCAGCCAGAAAATACCTGAAATCACAGAAAAACACACAAACTCATAGTAAAGCCCAGAAAAGTGATTTTTATTTAAAAACTAATAAAAACATAATAAAAACTAACTAAAATATACTAAAAACATACTAAAAACAATGCCAAAAAGCATATGAATTATCCGCTCATCAAAAAGCCTCAAAAATTGGGTGGAAGACAAACAAGAAACTGGGCGTGTGAAACTGGCGTGCCACTTGAAGCAAACGCCACAAAAATGCACTAGCGTGGCACGCCAGGAGCTGGGCGTGGCACGCCAATACTGAAGTCCAGAGAAGAAGTCCAAGCATGCATATGGGCATGGCATGCCAGAGACTGGGCGTGGCACGCTAATACAAAATTGCAGAGAGCTATAATGGAGGAAACAAAAGGGGCGTGGCACGCCAAGCTGGGCATGGCACGCCTGACCCATCAACTACTATGGGCGTGCCACTTGATCAAAGGGGCGTGTCACGCCAACTCACCATTCCAAGAAGAACCTTCACTATGGCGTGCCACTTGATGTCGAAGGCGTGGCACGCCAGCCCCAAGAAGTCACTTGGGTGGGCCACTTGAGAACCTAGGCGTGGCACACCAAGCTTGAAGAGTTCACAAATCCATGGGCGTGCCACTTGAGCAGCATGGCGTGGCACACTGGTACAACAATCTAGAGAAGGGGCTGAAGGCAATTGAAGACTAGGCTTGCCACTTGAGCAACCAGGCGTGGCACGCCAATGCACAAAGGACCAAAAGCAAGGACTGGGCGTGCAACTTGGTATCGAAGGCGTGGCACGCCAACCTTGGCATTTCACTATGGCGTGCCACTTGAAGATTGAGGCGTGGCATGCCAACCACTGGAACCAAGACAAGATCATGGGCGTGGCACGCCAGCCTCTAGGCATGGCACGCTGGTTTAAGTTTCCAGAGAGGATGAAAGAGGCCAATTACATGGGGCGTGCCACTTGGTATCGAAGGCGTGGCACCCCATTCACTATTCTTCATTTAGGCGTGCCACTTGAGCAACCAGGCGTGGCACGCCAGTGTCATTTAAGAGAGAAGCATTGGGGCGTGCCACTTGAGCTCGTGGCGTGGCTCGCCAAACAGAGGAACCAATCACTCATAAAAGGGGCGTGGCACGCCAGACCCTGGGCATGCCATGCTAGTTCAACTTTCCAGAGAAGATTAGTCAAGCATGAAGCAATGGCGTGACACGCTAGACCTTGGGCGTGGCACGCCAGTACAAGTTTCCAGACGCAAAGAGAAGTGAGAAAGGCAAGGGGCATGCCACTTGAGCTCAAAGGCGTGGCACGCCAACACAAGAAATCTACTATGGCATGCCACTTGAGTTCGAAGGCGTGGCATGCCAAGGTTGAGAGAAGGACGAGCGTGCCACTTGAAGGAGTAGGCGTGGCACACCAAGCTGGAAACGAAGGGCACGTGACACGCCAGAGAAGCGCCAGCCACACGCCAGCTAAGAAGTCATGCTTATTAAGTGTTTTCTTTTGCCTCCAAAAATGTAATTTTCCTTTTTCACTTTTGTAATTCTTTTATTTCACTAGGAGTAGTACAAATACCCCCAAGGAGTACTGAAGACGGGGTTAAGCAGTCAGTTTTAGATCCACTTTTACACTTCACTCTTGAGTACTTTTTGAGCTATGAGTAGCTAACTTCCCTCTCATTGAGAGAGGGAGCTCTATTGTACTTGATGGATTGATGATAGTGAATTCCTTCTTCTCTTCATCTTCTCTTTGATTTGCTAGAAGGAATTTCGTTCTTAATGCTTAGTATTCAATTATCTTGGAAAAGAGATTGAATGCAATTGGGTTTCATGGGAACCTTGGGAAAGGAAACATGAAATCATGCTTGAAATCCCTTCTCACACTAGAGTAGAATCCTCCCTTTACTTGGATCTATAATGGTGTGTGGTATAATCAGGGACCAAGAATATCTCTCTTCATGAGCAATTAGACCAAGGAATTGGCTATTGATCTAGATCTGAGAGATTGAGTCACCAAGGGATTGGGGCTCAATCAATCATGATTGCCAAGAGGTCAATGAGTTGCATGATTGAAGAGGATATAAGCTAAATTCAATCTAAAGAGACAACATCTCCCAATCTCAATGAATTTCCCCATTCCTATCTATCCATTTCTTTACTGCTTATTTTTACATTCAGCAATTCCCCATTCCCATTTACATTCAAGTCATTTATGATTCTGCCCTTTACTTTCTGCTATTTATATTCCTGCACTTTATTGCTTTTCTTTATATTCTAGTCATTTACATTTATGTCATTTACAATTCTGCACTCTACAATCCTATTGATCCGCTTAACTAATTCATCAATTAATTAAAACTGCTCGAATTTGCCAATCTCTGTGGATACGATCCCACTCCACTGTGGGTTATTACTTGAAGATAATTTTGGTGCGCTTGCCAAAAGGACTAATTCACCAATTTTGAATGGGGTGTGAATTCCGGTCATCAAGTTTTATGGTGCCGTTGCCGGGGATTGGCTTAAATTTGACAGTGATTAAATCAATTGGAGAACTAGATTAAGCAATTTAAATTCCTTGTTATTTTATTTTATTTAGCACCTTTTATTTTCTTTTATTTTGAGTTTTATTTCTTTCTTCTTTGAGTATTTATTTTATATACATATTTTCACTCTTCTAACTGTTTGATTAATTGCACCACTCACACTAACATCCACTTTAACAAGAGTAATTTCTTCATTCATTTTCTTTCTTGCTTTTTGCCTTATTGGTTGTATGACAGGTAGAAGAAGCGGTGCTTCAACTTGCTTTGATTCTGAGCCTGAGAGGACATTCCTTAGATTAAGTAGGGAAGCAAGAGGGAAAGGAGTCGTTGGTGCTGAGGAAGAGGAAGAGTATTTTGAAACAAACATGGAGGAGAACATGGAGAACCATCATGAAGAAGAAGCTCACAACCATGCCAGAGAAGCTCCAGTAAATCATGATGGGCAAGAGAGGAGAGTCTTAGGCTCCTACATCAACCCAAACCCAGGAAATTATGGCAGCAGCATCTTAAAGCCAACAATTCATGCCAACAATTTTGAGCTAAAACCTCAGCTCATCACACTCGTTCAGAACAATTGCTCATATGGAGGAGGTGCCCAAGAAGACCCTAATCAACATCTCAGCACATTCTTGAGGATATGTGATACTGTAAAGTCCAACGGGGTACACCCGGACATCTACAAACTACTCTTGTTCCCTTTCTCACTCAGAGATAAGGCAGCAAAGTGGTTGGAATCATTCCCCAAGGATAGCCTAACTACATGGAAGGAGGTCGTGAACAGATTCCTTGCAAGATTTTACCCTCCACAAAGAATCATTAGGCTGAGAGATGAGGTATAAACTTTCAAACAACAAGATGGAGAAACACTCTATGAGGCCTAGGAGAGATTTAAAGATCTGACAAGAAGATGCCCACCAGAAATGTTCAATGAATGGGTACAACTACACATCTTTTATGAGGGACTATCCTATGAAGCAAAGAAGGCTGTGGATCATTCTTCAGGAGGCTCACTCAACAAGAAGAAAACCATTGAAGAGGCCATAGATGTCATTGAAAATATAGCTGAAAATGAGTATTTCTATGCTTCAAAAAGGACTCAGAAAAAGGGAGTGCTAGAGCTCAACTCTGTAGACGTTTTGTTAGCTCAGAACAAAGCAATTGCAGCTCAAATAGCAGCTCTAACAAAAAGGATGGAGGCCAACCAAGCCTCAGTCATTCAGGACCAAACTCCTCAACAAGAAGAGAATGCACCAGGATCTGAAGGTGACTGAGAACTAATTATGTGAATAATTCATCCAGACCACCATATGACCCACACTCTAAGACATAAAACCCAGGTTGGAAGAACCACCCAAACTTTGGGTGGGAAAATCAACAGAACCACAACCAGGACCACAACAAGCCTTATTCATCAAATCAGGAATTCAACCACAACCCCAACCATCAAACAGGGAACCATAGACCTTACCATAATAACCAGCCCACACACAACGACCTCAACCAAGATGCACCATCCTCAACTATGCAACCATGTGAAATCAAGAGCAACTTTAAGAGGATGGAAGCTACAATAGCACAACTATCCTCACAAATTACAGGAGAAGCCTCCACCCTCATGGACAGACAAGCACAAACTGACAGAAGGATAGATGCTAATCAAGAGGAATACAGGTCAAATCTGAAAAATCAAGGCGCAGCAATGTCAAAGCAGGAAGCACAAGTGGGGATTTTGTCCAAGCAAGTCCCACTTCCCACACACACATTTCCTAGTGATACTATGGCTAACCCAAGAAGGGAATGCAAGTCCATTACTCTAAGAAGTGGGAAGGTTGTAGAAGGAGGAACCTCAAGCAAAGGTGGTGCACGAATTGTGAATCACACTTTTCACAACTCGTACCACTAACCAGCAAGTGCACTGGGTCCTCCAAGTAATACCTTACGTGAGTAAGGGTCGAATCCCACAGAGATTGTTGGTTTGAAGCAATCTATGGTTATCTTGTAAATATTAGTCAGGAAGTCACTTATATTAATCAGTTGAATTGCTAACAAACAAAAGAGCATGGATTAAAGGTTACTTGTTATGTAGTAATGGAGAATATGTTGGAGTTTTGGAGATGCTTTGTCTTCTGAATCTCTGCTTTCCTCTGTCTTCTAATTCACGCACGCACGTCCTTCTATGGCAAGCTGTATGTAGGGGATCACCATCGTCAATGGCTACATCCCATCCTCTCAGTGAAGAATATGCTCACATGATCTGTCACAGCACGACTAATCATCTGTCGGTTCTCGATCATAATGGAATAGGATTCTTCATCCTTTTGCGTCTGTCACTAACGCCCAGCACTCGCGAGTTTGAAGCTCGTCACAGTCATTCGATCATTGAATCCTACTCGGAATACCACAGACAAGGTTTAGACTTTCTGGATTCTCATGAATGCCACCATCAGTTCTAGCTTATACCACGGAGATTCTGATTAAGGAATCTAAGAGACACTCATTCAATCGGATATAGAACGGAGGTGGTTTGATAGAGGCCTTGGTTGATTGCTCTTGGAGTTGGAGAAGAACCGAATTGAACCGGGTTGGAATCATGAAAGCTTGAGTAAAAGTTGGAGTAAAAGTTTGGGTCTAACTTTTGCTCCAACTTTTCACATCAGCACCCTTCCTTGCTGATACCAACGTTGGGGCAAAAGTTTGGGGTCTAACTTTTGCTCCAACGTTGGCCTCCCTTATGCACATTTATGGCGCCCACTTTGTCCTCTTGTCATGTTGCCAATTTTATGCCCAATATAGACTATCATATATGGTTGGAAAGCTCTAAATGTCAGCTTTCTAACCCACTTGGAATCACTTCAATTGGACATCTACAACTCAAGTTATGATCATTTGAAGAGGGCATGGTTGCTGGCTTTGGTGTGCAGCGTTTGAGGTAAAGTTTGCCTCAAACGTTGGCGAAAACGCCAGATCTGGAGGCTCAAACGTATTGTCCACCGCATACTATTATACATTGTTGGAAAGCCCTGAATGTCTACTTTCCATTGCCGTTGGAAGCGCATCAATTGGAGCTCTACAGCTCGAGTTATACTCCGTTGAAGGTGCAGAGGTCAGTTGGCCTCACTGCAGGTTGCCACCATGTTCGTTTATGCACATTTCGGGGCAGTTTTCTCCCACAATTTTAGTGTCCACCATGAAGTGCCATATATGCTTGGAAAGCTCTTGATTCCTACTTTCCAATGATTCTTGAATCACCTCATTTGGAGCTCTGTAGCTCAAGTTATTCTTGTTGGAAGTATACCCCTTCAAGCTGTTGTGGTGTGTGGCGCCAACGTTAGCCCAAAAGTTAGAGGCTAACGTTGGCGCAAACTTTTGGTGCCCAGGGGGTGTTTTTCTCATGCCAACGTTAGCCACAAAGTTAGGGGCTAACGTTGGCGCAAACTTTTGGTGCCCAGGGAGTAACTTTCATGTGCCAACGTTAGCCCAAAAGTTAGGGGCTAACATTGGGGCTAACTTTTCACCCAAAAGTTTGTGCAAAAGTTTGAGGCTAACTTTTGGTCCAGCTTTTTGCTTCCTGGTTCATTTTCACTTATTCCATTGTCCTCTCTTTACTCCTAGCCATTCCTTCTTGCTTCAACCTTTCTTCAAGCTTTCTTCACCTATCATTAATCAACCAAACACATCAAAGCTATGCTCAAAATCATGAGATATTCATTCTTTCATAATATGTGACAATTATAGCATAAAACCTCTTGAAATAGCATGAATTCATACATGGTTGATTAAATCAAAGGAAACATGAAAATCTTCCCAATTGGCTTGCTTATGGATCAAGAAAGTGCATAAAACCTATTGAAAACAAATGAAAAAGCATAGAAAAACATGACATGGTGACATGTCATCAGGGGGTTCCTCTGATCCTTGGGGTGCTCGGTCCTACAAGAGAAGACTTTTGGCGCTTCAATTCCCTTAAGTCACGCCCTTGCTCCTCTTGTTCTTTAAACATATAGGTCAGCATTTGACTGTGTTCCTTCTGTTCTTTTATTATTTGCTCTATAGCTTCCCGTATCTTGGTAACAGACGTTTCAAAATACTCCCAGTATTCGGATTGAGGGATCTCTGGGAGGAATTCCTGTGCTCTCTTCTTGATGGGATCATCCTGTGCTTGTTGTTTTTCCATTGATGCTTTGGTGATTGGCTTCTCAATTGAGATATACTCAGTTATTCCCATCCTTACTCCAGCATCCTTGCAGAGCAGAGAAATCACACTTGGATAAGCCAACCTGGCCTCTTTAGAATTTTTGTTAGCAATTTTGTAGAGTTCAGCTAAAATCAGCTGATGAACCTCCACTTCCTTTCCCATCATAATGCAATGGATCATCTCTGCTCTTCTAACTGTGACTTCAGAACGGTTACTAGTAGGCAACAGAGAATGCCCAATGAAGTCTAGCCATCCTCTGGCGACTGGTTTGAGATCCTCTCTCTTGAGTTGATTTGGGACACCCTTTGTGTTGGTGGTCCACCTGGCTCCAGGGATACATATGTCCTCTAGAATCTTATCCAAGCCAATGTCTGCTCTCATCATCCTCCTGTTGAAGGAGTCTGGATCATCCTTTAGCTGAGGTAGCTTTAAGATCTCCCTGATTCTGTCTGGGTGGGTATGAACAATCTTTCCTCTGACCACGGTCTGATAGTCATAGAAGGCAGTTCCAGATAGTTTCTGCTTGTCAGTTTGCCACATATTAGCATAGAACTCCTGGACCATGTTCCTTCCCACTTTCGTTTCAGGATTAGCTAGGACTTCCCAGTTCCTGATTCGAATTTGCTCCTGGATCTCTGGATATTCATCTTCTTTCAGATCGAATCTAACTTCCGAGATCACTGTTCTCAGACCCATTATTTTAAGATAATGGTCTGAATGTTCTTTAGATAAGAACTTCCCTTGATTCCAAAGTGGTTTTGGAACGCTCTCCTTCTTGCCTCTTGGAGTGGGTTGTTTTCCTTTAGGAACCACGATCTTAGTGATCTCGGATAAACACACCAAACTTAGAGGTTTGCTTGTTCTCAAGCAAAAGAAAAGAAAGGAGAGGGATAGAAGGAGAGCTAGGTGCAATTGTTGATGGGGGAGGAGGGAGGCCGAATCCAAATTTAAAGGGATAGGGGGTGGGTTTTCGAAAAATTGGAAAAGATAAGATAAAAAGATTGAGTTGAAAAAGATAAGATAGAAGATATAGTTTAATTTTGAAGATATATGATAGATTTTTGAAAAAGATAAATCTGAATTTTGAAAAAGATAATATGGAGATTTGAAAAAGATATGGATTAGTTGAAAAGATTTTAGAGTAAAAAAGATAGATTTGTTTTCAGAAAAGATTTGAAAAGAGTTGGATTGGATTTGGAAAGATGGATTTTTAGAAATTAAGGATTTTAGAAATCAGGGTTCTTAACATGTTCATGTAAAAATCATGCATTGAAACATAAAATTTGAAATTAGAATGGAAATACATGTGGAAAAATGAATTTGGCTCCTCCTTGCTATCCTGGCGTTTGAACGCCCAAACACTGCCTGTTTTGGGCGTTCAGCGCCCAAATGCTGCTCTCCTGGGCGTTCAACGCCCAGCTGCTGCCATTACTGGCGTTCAACGCCCAGTGGGTGCCCATTTCTGGCGTTGAATGCCCAGATTGCTACCATCACTGGCGTTCAGCGCCCAGTAAATGCCCATTTTGGGTGTTGAACGCCCAAAAAGCACTTTTACTGGCGTTTTCTTGCCACTGAGCTCTTTTTCTCTGTTTTGTGTGCCGAGGTCTTCTGTAAATGATTCCTCACCTTAGTGTCAGTGAACTTTATATAAACAAATAAAAATAAAAATAAAAAAATAGGGCAAAATGCTTAGAGGATTGTTGCCCCATGGCTGGGTTGCCTCCCAGCAAGCGCTTCTTTATTGTCTTTAGCTGGACCTTGCTGAGCTTTTAATCTAGCTTCAGCCTTGAGCATTCTTGCTCAATGTTGTCTTCAAGATAATGCTTGATTCTCTGTCCATTGACAATGAACTTCTTATCAAAATCAATATCTTGCAGCTCCACATAACCATATGGTGATACACTTGTAATCACGTATGGTCCCCTCCACCGGGATTTCAGTTTCCCGGGGAATAGCCTGAGTCTAGAGTTAAACAACAGAACCTTCTGTCCTGGTTCAAAGATTCTAGATGACAGCTTTCTGTCATGCCACTTTTTTTATTTTTCTTTATAAAGCTTGGCATTTTCGAAAGCTGTGAATCTGAATTCTTCTAGCTCATTTAGCTGGAGTAATCATTTTTCTCCTGCTAGTTTGGCATCAAAGTTTAGGAATCTGGTTGCCCAGTAGGCCTTATGTTCCAGTTCCACGGGCAGGTGACATGCCTTACCATACACGAGTTGGTATGGAGAGGTCCCTATAGGGGTCTTGAATGCTGTCCTGTAAGCCCACAGAGCATCATCCAAGCTCCGTGCCCAATCCTTTCTACGGATATTTACTGTCCGTTCCAGGATTCTCTTTAATTCTCTGTTAGAGACTTCAGCTTGCCCATTGGTTTGTGGATGATATAGAGTGGCCACCTTGTGGCGAATTCCATACCGAACCATGGCAGAGTAAAGTTGTTTATTGCAGAAGTGAGTGCCCCCATCACTAATTAGTACTCTAGGGACACCAAATCTGCTAAAGATATGTTTCTAGAGGAATTTCAGCACTGTCTTAGTATCATTGGTGGGTGTGGCAATGGCCTCAACCTATTTTGATACATAATCAACTGCCACAAGAATATAAGTGTTTGAATATGATGGTGGGAAAGGTCCCATGAAGTCAATTCCCCATACGTCAAACAACTCAATCTCCAAGATTCCTTGTTGAGGCATGGCGTAACCATGAGGCAGATTGCCAGCTCTTTGGCAACTGTCACAGTTACGTACAAACTCTCGGGAATCTTTATAGAGTGTGGGCCAATAGAAGCCACATTGGAGGACCTTGGTGGCTGTTCGCTCACCTCCGAAATGGCCTCCATATTGAGATCCATGGCAATGCCACAGGATCCTCTGTGCTTCTTCTCTAGGCACGCACCTACGGATTATTCTGTCTGCACATCTCTTAAAGAGATAAGGTTCATCCCACAAGTAGTACTTTGCACCAGTAATTAATTTCTTCTTTTGTATCCTGTTGTATTCCTTGGGTATGAACCTTGCAGCTTTATAGTTTGCAATATCGGCAAACCATGGTGCTTCCTGAATGGCAAATAAATGCTCATCAGGAAACGTCTCAGAGATCTCAAGAAAGGGGAGGGACGTCCCTTCCACTAGCTCTATCCGGGACAGATGATCAGCCACTTGGTTCTCTGTCCCTTTTCTGTCTCTTATTTCTATATCAAACTCTTGCAGAAGCAATACCCATCTGATGAGCCTGGGTTTTGAATCCTGCTTTGTGAGTAGATATTTAAGAGCAGCATGGTCAGTATACACAATCACTTTTGATCCTACTAAGTATGATCTGAACTTGTCAATGGCGTAAACCACTGCAAGTAATTCTTTTTCTGTGGTTGTGTAATTTTTCTGGGCATCATTTAGAACGCGACTGGCATAATAAATGACATGCAGAAGCTTGTCATGCCTCTGTCCCAATACTGCACCAATGGCATGATCACTGGCATCACACATTAGCTCAAATGGTAATGTCCAATCTGGTGCAAAAATGACTAGTGCTGTGACCAGCTTAGCTTTCAGCATTTCAAACGCCTGCAGGCACTCTGTGTCAAACACAAATGGCATGTCAGCAGCTAGCAGATTGCTAAGAGGTTTTGCGATTTTTGAAAAATCCTTTATAAACCTCCTATAGAATCCTGCATGCCCCAGAAAGCTTCTGATTGCCTTAACATTGGCAGGTGGTGGTAATTTTTCAATTACAGTGCCATAGTAGAAGATGTCTAACTGAACCCACTCTGAAAACATTTCAGAGGGACATTTTCGTAGCATCTCTCTGTATCTCTCCCAGGCATCATAAAGAGATTTATTATCTCCTTATTTAAAGCCTTGGATGTCCAGCCTTAGCTGTGTCATCATTTTTGGAGGGAAATATTGATTCAGGAATTTTTCTGTCAGCTGTTTCCATGTCCTTATGCTGGCCTTAGGTTGGTTATTCAACCACCTCTTAGCTTGATCTTTTACAGCAAATGGAAACAGTAATAGTCTGTAGACATCCTAATCTATTTCTTTATCATGTACTGTGTCAGCAATTTGTAAAAACTGTGCCAGAAACTCTGTAGGTTCTTCCTGTGGAAAACTGGAATACTGGCAACTTTGCTGCACCATGATAATGAGCTGAGGATTCAACTCAAACTTACTGACTCCAATGGAGGGTATGCAGATACTACTCCCATATGAAGCAGTAGAGGGGTTAGAATATAACCCCAGAGTCCTCTTGGACTGTTCATTTTCGCTTAGGTCCATGATGGAGAAAGGGAGATGATGTAAAATAGAAAAAATATTTTTTATTTATTTATTTATTAATTTATTTCGAAAATAAAATAAATCAAAATAAAATAAATAAAAATGAGTAAAAGATTTTTGAAAAAGTGAGGAGAAAGAGAGTGGTTAGGAGATTTTGAAAAAGATATGATGATTTTTGAAAAAGGTTTTAAATTTTGAAATAAAAATCTGAATTTTTACAGGAGAGAGAAAAACAATAAGATAACACAGGATTTAAAATTTTTAGATCTGAGGTTCCTTATTTTCGAAAATTTTGGGGGGGAAAAACACCAAGGAACACCAAACTTAAAATTTTTAGAAAACCAAAATAAATTTTCGAAAAACAAGGGAAATCAACAGGGAAACACCAAACTTAAAGTTTGGCACAGAATTTAATAGAGAAAATATTATTTTTGAAAAGGATTTTTAAAAAGAGTGTACCAAACTGCCACGGGCTTAGACTAACGCTCTAGCCAATTGGGCAGTAAATGTAACACTTGTTTTAAAGAAGGATATTTTTAACCAAGAACAATAATAAGAGACTCTAAACCAAAAAGAAAAATTTTCCTAATCTAAGCAACAAAATAATCCGTCAGTTTTTCAAACACGAACAATCCCCGGCAACTGCGCCAAAAACTTGGTGCACGAATTGTGAATCACACTTTTCACAACTCGTACCACTAACCAGCAAGTGCACTGGGTCGTCCAAGTAATACCTTACGTGAGTAAGGGTTGAATCCCACAGAGATTGTTGGTTTGAAGCAATCTATGGTTATCTTGTAAATCTTAGTCAGGAAGTCACTTATATTAATCAGTTGAATTGCTAACAAACAAAAGAGCATGGATTAAAGGTTACTTGTTATGTAGTAATGGAGAATATGTTAGAGTTTTGGAGATGCTTTGTCTTCTGAATCTCTGCTTTCCTCTGTCTTCTAATTCACGCACGCACGTCCTTCTATGGCAAGCTGTATGTAGGGGATCACCGTCGTCAATGGCTACATCCCATCCTCTCAGTGAAGAATATGCTCACATGCTCTGTCACAGCACGGCTAACCATCTGTCGGTTCTCGATCATACTGGAATAGGATTCTTCATCCTTTTGCGTCTGTCACTAACGCCCAGCACTCGCAAGTTTGAAGCTCGTCACAGTCATTCGATCATTGAATCCTACTCGGAATACCACAGACAAGGTTTAGACTTTCCGGATTCTCATGAATGCCGCCATCAGTTCTAGCTTATACCACGGAGATTCTGATTAAGGAATCTAAGAGACACTCATTCAATCGGATATAGAATGGAGGTGGTTGTCAGGCACACGTTCATGGTTTGAGGAAGGTGATGAATGTCACGGATCATCACCTTCATCACAGTTAAGCGCGAATGAACATCTTAGATAGGAACAAGCGTGTTTGAATGGAAAACAGAAATACTTGCATTACTTCATCGAGACACAGCAGAGCTCCTCACCCCCAACAATGGAGTTTAGAGACTCATGCCGTCAAAGAGTACAAAGTTTAGATCTAAAAATGTCATGAGATGCAAAATAAGTCTCTAAAAGTTGTTTTAAATACTAAACTAGTAGCCTAGGTTTACAAAAAATGAGTAAACTATGATGGATGATGCAGAGATCCACTTCTGGGGCCCACTTGATGTGTGCTGGGCTGAGATTTAAGCAATTCACGTGCAGAGGCCATTTGTGGAGTTGAACGCCAGTTTTTGTGCCAGTTTGGGCGTTCAACTCCAGCTTTTGATCCTTTTCTAGCGCTGGACGCCAGAATTGGGCAGAGAACTGGCGTTGAACGCCAGTTTACGTCGTCTATCCTTGTGCAAAATATGAACTATTATATATTGCTGGAAAGCTCTGGATGTCTACTTTCCAACGCAATTGGAAGCATGCCTTTTCGAGTTCCGTAGCTCCAGAAAATCCACTTTGAGTGCAGGGAGGTCAGAATCCAACAACATCAGCAGTCCTTTTTCAGCCTGAATCAGATTTTTGCTCAGCTCCTTCAATTTCAGCCAGAAAAATACCTAAAATTACAGAAAAACACACAACTCATAGTAAAGTCCAGAAATATGAATTTTTCCTAAAAACTAATGGAAATAAACTAAAAACTAACTAGATCATACTCAAAACTATATGAAATTAACCCCAAAAAGCGTATAAAATATCCGCTCATCAAAAGGCAAGCATGAAGAAGTTGTAGCAAAGCATGGGAACAAGGATGAAGAAGAAATCCCTGCTCCACCACTACCAAAACCAGTCTTGAAGTCGTATGTGCCAAAGGCACCATACCCACAAAGACTGGGAAAAGATGGGAAGGATGGCCAGTTTTCTAAGTTCCTAGAGATCTTCAAGAGGCTCTAAATCAACATACCATTTGCTGAGGTATTAGAACAAATGCCACTCTATGCTAAATTTTTGAAGGAGCTTATAACCAAAAAAAGGAACTGAGAAGCAAAAGAAACCATAATATTGACTGAAGAATGCAGCGCCATCATACAGAAGAAGCTGCCTCAAAAGCTGAAGGACCCAGGGAGTTTCCAAATTGCCTGCATCATAGGAGACATCGCCATTGAGAAGGCTTTGTGTGATTTGGGAGCTAGCATAAATCTTATGTCCATGACCATGATGAGAAGAATGGCACTCCAATTGGCTGACAGAACATTTAAGTTTCCACATAGAGTGGTGGAAGACCTGCTAGTGAAAGTAGGAGAGTTCATATTTCCTGCTGATTTTGTTGTGCTGGACATGGAAGAAGAGGCCAACACGTCAATTATCCTAGGAAGACCATTCCTAGCTACTGCTGGAGCCATCATCGATGTGCAAAAAGGGGAACTAGTCTTGAGGTTGCATGAAGAGAGAATGGTCTTCAATGTCTTCAAAGGAATGAGTTACCCCAAGGAATCCATAGGAGAATGCATGCTGGTAGACACCATGGAACAAATAGTTCAAGAAGTCTTGGAAGAAGAACAATGTGGAGAAACCATTGAGCTGGAACAAGCACCAAATGGAGAATCACCACAAGCAACCATGAGAAACTCAATCATGCCAACCATTACAAGCAACAAAGATGCAGAGCCACCAAAACTAGAACTGAAAGCATTACCACCCAGCTTGAAGTATGCATATCTAGATGCTAACAACACCCAACCAGTGATCATGAATTTAAGTCTGAGTAAGAAACAAGAAGAGGAGCTCATCCAAGTACTGAGACAACACAAGGATGCCATAGGCTGCACACTTGCAGATTTAAAAGGGATCAGTCCTTCAACGTGTATGCATAAGATCTTGCTTGAAGAAGATGCCAAACCTTCAAGTCAACAACAAAGGAGGTTGAACCCAACTATGAATGAAGTGGTTCAGAAAGAAGTGTTGAAACTATGGCAAGCAGGAGTGATCTACCCTATCTCAGACAGCCCTTGGGTAAGCCCGATGCAAGTAGTCCCTAAGAAGGGAGGGATCACTGTTGTGGCAAATGAGAAGAATGAATTGATACCCATAAGGACAGTGACCGGATGGCGTATGTGCATTGACTACCGGAAACTTAATGAAGCCACCCGGAAGGACCACTTTCCCTTACCTTCCATGGACCAGATGCTTGAAAGATTGGCAGGACATGAATATTATTGCTTCCTAGATGGGTACTCGCGCTACAACCAAATTGTTGTAGACCCCAAGGACTAGGAAAAAACTTCATTTACTTGTCCATATGGTGTTTTTGCTTATAGGAGAATGCCCTTTGGATTGTGTAATGCACCTGCAACATTCCAAAGGTGCATGCTCTCCATTTTTTCAAACATGATTGAGAAGTTCATAGAAGTATTCATGGATGACTTCTCTGTATTTTGGAACTCATATTCTGATTGCCTATACCATCTTGCTCTTGTGCTAAAAAGGTATCAAGAAACCAACCTAGTTTTAAAATGGGAGAAGTGCCATTTTATGGTGACTGAAGGGGTGGTTCTTGGCCACAAGATTTCAAAAGATGGCATAGATTTGGACAAGGCAAAAGTAGAAGTAATTGAAAAATTACCTCCACCTTGCAATGTCAAAGCAATCAGAAGCTTTTTGGGACATGCTGGGTTCTATAGGAGATTTATCAAAGATTTTTCAAAAATTACAAAACTCCTTAGCAACCTACTTGTCTCAAATACTCCCTTTATTTTTGATAGAGAGTGCATGATATCCTTTGATGAACTTAAGAAAAAACTCTCCTCTGCACCTATTATAGCACCACCAAGCTGGGATCTTTCCTTTGAACTAATGTGTGATGCATCTGATTTTGCTGTTGGTACTGTTCCGGGACAGAGGAAAGACAAGCTAGTACATGTTGTTTACTACGCTAGCAAGGTTCTCAATGAGAATCAAAGGAACTATACCACAATAGAGAAAGAGCTTTTAGCCATAGTTTTTGCTTTTCACAAGTTTAGATCATATCTTATTGGCTCAAAAGTAATTGTATTCACTGATCATGCAGCACTCAAATACTTGCTTACCAAACAAGAATCTAAGCCCAGACTAATAAAGTGGATCTTGTTGCTCCAAGAATTTGATATTGAGATTAAAGATAGGAGCGGAGCAGAGAATAAGGTAGCTGACCACCTCTCAAGGATCCCACAAGAAGAAAATATGCAGCAAGTAGCAGTCAATGAAAGCTTTCCTGATGAACAATTGATGATGATTCGAGTAGCCCCTTGGTTTGCAGACATAGCTAACTTCAAGGCTATTGGGGAGCTACCAACTAACATCAATAGGCACATAAGGAGGAAGCTAATCAAGGATGCCAAACACTACATCTGGGATGATCCTTATTTGTTCAAAAAGTGTGCTGATAGAATCCTAAGAAGGTGTATACCCCATGAGGAAGGGCAGGAAGTATTATGGCAGTGCCATGGATCTGCATATGGAGGTCACTTTAGTGGAGAAAGGACAGCAGTAAAAGTGCTTCAATCCAGATTTTACTGGCCAACAATGTTTAAGGATGCCAAGGAAATGGTGTCAAGATGTGATGAATGCCAAAGAGCTGGTAATCAAACCAAGAGAAATGAGATGCCACAGCAATTCATTCTAGAGTTTGAGCTATTTGATGTATGGGGGATTGATTTCATGGGACCCTTCCCAACCTCCTACTCTAATAGCTATATATTGGTGGCTGTTGATTATGTCTCAAGATGGGTAGAAGCCATAGCCACTACAATAAATGACAACAAGGTTGTGATAAGCTTCTTGAGAAGGAACATTTTCAGTAGATTTGGAGTTCCCAGAGCTCTCATTAGTGATGGAGGGACACACTTCTGCAACAAACAACTCGAGACACTCCTTCTCAGATATGGAGTAAAGCACAAAGTGGCAACTCCATACCACCCACAGACCAACGGGCAAGCTGAAATTTTCAACAGAGAGCTAAAAAGAATCCTTGAAAAAACTGTTGGAAGCTCAAGAAAGGATTGGTCTATGGATGATGCACTATGGGCCTACAGGACAGCCTATAAGACTTCCATTGGGATGTCTCCATACCAACTGGTATATGGCAAGGCTTGTCACTTGCCAGTTGAACTTGAACATAGAACCTTTTGGGCTCTAAAGATGTTAAACTATGATGAGCAAGCTGCTGGAGAAAAGAGATTAATGCAACACAATGAGCTGGAGGAGTTTAGGAATCAAGCATATGAGAATGCAAAAATCTACAAAGAGAAAACAAAAAGGTGGCATGACCAAAAGATAGCAAGAAGGGAGTTCATTGAAGGACAGAAATTGTTACTCTACAACTCAAGACTCAAGTTCTTCCCTGGAAAACTGAAGTCTAGATGGTCAGGACCTTTCACCATACTCATGGTGTTTCCCTATGGTCATGTGGAGCTCATAGAGGACAAGACTCAGAGAACTTTTACTGTCAATGGCCATAGACTCAAACACTACTTGGGAGGCTCCTTAGAGGAGCAGGGAGTGAGCTACAAGCTCAGCTAAAAATGAAGGAATGTCAAGCTAATGACAATAAAGAAGCGCTAGTTGGGAGGTACCCTAACACTTTATCCTTTTTGATTTAGTTACTTTTCTTAGAAGTGGTTTAAAAATTCGTTGCATTAGGTAGTTTAATTTTCAGTCTCTCATTTATCTTACAATACCATATTAGGATTAGTTTACAATTGCAGATTAGAATGTTTGATTTTAGCTTTGGTAGCTAGATTTTCTTTACATTTTTTTCCTATTCCGGAATTGCAACTTGATGAAGGAATAGATCATGATGAGTGATTGGGCTGAGGACTAGCTAAATTACTAAGTTTGGTGTGGCCACCACCAAGAATCATCTAGTAGCCCAAGTCACCCAATTTGAAAGCACTTAATGTTTTGGATAAGAACATGAATGTGGTTTAATGAGTTCAGAGGAATTGGAATCAAAAGAAAATGAAAAGATAGATGTTATTCCACTCTTAAGAACACATTAAATACACAATGATAAAACCAATTTATTAAGATGCCAAAGAATTAAGTTTGGTGTCGCAAGGGACACCCATCAGTTGCAATCCAATTCACTCTTGATGAGAAGGAATGTGAAAGGGTTCTTTAGTCATTACTAATGGGTTCAGTTTCATTTCAGGAGAGAAGATGGGGCCCACATGGTAAACAGCTCACAAAGCAAGGAAGTCAAAGTGTACTTACACTTTGGAACTCAACACACGCAGAAGACACAGTGAGAAAAGAGTTGGCGCCTCTTCCCACGCTAGGCGCCACTGACGTTAGGATTTTTGCCAGTAAAGAAGTTCATAAAAACAGTCGCGTTGTAGATATAGTCTCTAAACTGACAAAAATCCCTTCGTACAAACGTTTTGGTTGTCACAAGTAACAAACCCCTTTAAAATTGATAACCGAGTATTTAAACATCGGGTCGTCTTCTCAAGGAATTGTAGCGAGGTGTATTTATTATTGATTATGAGTTTTCTGGGGAATGTTGAGTTTGGGCAATGGGCACAGGTATATTTAAATGACAAGTAAAATAAAGTAATAATAATAAAATCTCTTGGCGAGGTATAAGAAATTAGAAGTCCAGACTTAGTTATCCTTATCAATAATAATGATAGTTGAATCTTAATTCCACTTAGTTGACCTTTACTTAGCAAAGGAAAGTCAAGGGACTAATTAGTTTGATCTTCGAATCCTATTTATTTCCTAAGAAAAGGTTGGGATTATTTGAATTTCAGTTCAATTAGCAAAGATAACAGTTATCAATTATGTTGAGATAAGGTAACTCCTGAGTTACTGCTTTCTTAACCAAGACCAAAAGGGAAAAAGTAAATTTACTGGAATAAAAATGCCTTCAGATGGGAAGCAACAGTGACATAAATTAAAGAGAGCAATCATAAGTCTGAAATACCTCAAAATATATTAAAATAGAAAATCAATCATAAAGAGTCATAAACAAAAGTGAGAAAAGAAATAAAAAGAACATTGAACCTGGGATTGAGAGTCACTCCTAAAACTAAGAGAAGTCCTAAATCCTAATCCTAAGAGAGAGGAGAGAACCTCTCTCTCTAAAAACTACATCTACTCCTAAAATTGTGAATGCGAGAGCCTCCCTATGAATGGATGGAATCCCTCACTTTATAGCCTCTAATCTGTGTTTTCTGGGCCGCGAACTGGGTCGAAAACAGCCCGAAAATCGCTGGAGAAGAATTCAAACACGCTGATTTCCGTCACTGCGACGCGGCCGCATGGATCACGCGGTCGCGTCATCTAGCGTCAGGGGAACTATAGCATATCATATATCAAATCGAAGCCCCGGACGTTAGCTTTCCAATGCAACTGAAACCGCATCGTTTGGACTTCTATAGCTAAAGTTATAGCCGTTTGAGTGTGAAGAGGTCAGGTTGGACAGCTTAGCAACTTCTTCATCTTCTTTTATTCCTTCCACTTTTGCATGCTTCCTTTCCATCCTCCAAGTCATTCCTACCCTATAATATCTGAAAATACTTAACACACATATCAAAGAATTTAATGGTGATAAGAGAGGATTAATAATAAGCAAATATAAGATCAAAGAAGCATGTTTTCAATCATAGCACAAAGTCAGGAAGGAAATATAAAACCATGCAAATATTATGAATAAGTGGGTAAAGAGTTGATAAAATCCACTCAATTGAGCACAAGATAAACCATGAAAAAGTGGTTTATCAACCTCCCCACACTTAAACATTAGGATGTCCTCATGCTAAGCTCAAGAGAAACTATAAAGATGAAGAGGAATGGTAGAATGTATGAAATGCAACCTACCTATATGAATGCAACTACATGCAAAATGTTTCTACCTACTTGGTTAAAAGTAAATAAGCTCTTCAAGACAAACATAAACCAGATTTCACTAATTCAAATCATACAATAAAAAGCAAGTAAACTTGTAAGAAGACAGCTCATGAAAGCAGGGAACATAGAATCAAGCATTGAACCCTCACTGGTAGTGTGTATCGCTCTAATATCTCAAGTGTATAGGGTTATTCACTCTACTCTTCTCTAGTCATGCTTTCTAAACCTTGTTCTTTATCTAACCAATCAACAATATTTAATATACCAATGCAAACATCATGAGGTCTTTTTCAAGGTTGTAATAGGGCTAAGGTAAGGGTAAAGGTATATATATGGCTAAGTGAGCTTTATAAATTGAATCTTTAATTAACCTAAGCTCTCACCTAATATACATATACTCTATATACTTTAAAATTCATGCCTAGCTACCCATAATTCCCACTTTTGTATAATTCCCATACTTATGTACCAAATTTTCTTTAATTTTTATCACATGTGCATTGATCTTTTATTAAACTTAATATTGGGGTAATTTTGTCCCCTTATTTATTTACTTATATATATATATATAATATATATATATATATATATATATATATATATTTGTAGAGAAATATTTTTGTAGAGAAATAAACATAACTTATCAATGCACATGGATTTTCTATTATTTTTCTATTTTGGTTTTTTCATGAGTAGGTTCCCAAATTTCTAATATTCAAATAAATTAGAAACATGATACATTCCCTTATTAACCCATGTTCCCACAATTTCCCACACTTAGTTGATGCACAATCTCTATCTTAAGCTAACGAAAGATTCAATTGGGGTTTTTAATTTGTTTTTCTGCTTAAGGCTAATGATGTGGTAAAGTATAGAATAAATGGGGATTAAAAGGCTCAAAGTGGCTAACAAGGGTGATTTAAAGGGTAGGCTTATTTGGGATAAGTGAGCTAAAATCAAACAATGGCCTCAATCATATGCAAGCATGTAAATACACTAAATAATGGACATATAGATTGTAACAAAATATAGATTACAATTATAAAGAAGAAAACACACAGGAATAATATATTTATGGTTAAATAATGTAACCATGTAAATAAGTTCAAAGCTCACAGGTTGTGTGTTCTTTGGCTCAAAAACCATGTTCCAAATACAACTTCAAACAAGTTTAACACAATAATTTTCATTTTAAATTAGTGAAATTTTTCAAAAATAAGGTCCTAAAAAGAATTTTATTACTTTAACCAAGTAGTAACTAAATGCACAAAATCAAATAAACATGCAATCAAATATGCAGATGCAACAATGAACAAATAAACATTAGTGTTGAAATAGGAAATAACTAACCCATGGAGATCGGTATCGACCTCCCCACACTTAAAGATTGCACCGTCCTTGGTTCATGCTAAGATGTGCAAGTAGATGGGGGTTGTGGTTCCTCAGCTGGGGCTCTTTTTGTTTCTTTCCTTGCTGTTGATTTGGGAATGACTTTCTCTTTTCCTTTCTTGGTGGCCATCCTGAAAAAGGGAAGAGAAAGTAAATTAAATTCAAAGAGATATATATAGCAAGGAAGAGAACGGAAAAGGTGGTGATGGATGCACATTAAGATATAACTGACATTAACACATACTCGCGAGTACATGTGAAAAGCCATCAATGGAAAATAGCTAGTGCATATAAGGACAAGTGAATGCAAGGTGTTTATTGGCATGCCGGCAAAGGGCATGAGTAGCATAGATCAAGCATTACTCGTAACAAACCATCATGTTTGTATTGACAATTAATTTCAATTAATACAATAGTAAAGGGAGTTTATGAAAAGCAAGCATTGAATAGTATAAAGTAAAATAGAGAAGTGCATAATGCCATATGGGCTTTTTCACAAACACATAGCATGCATAGTAAATAAGCTATTTAAAAGTATTAAATTGAACATGCAAGCATCCTTTAAAAAGTAATATATAATTGTCAAATAATTATGCAACAATCTATAATGACCCAAATAAAATTCCAACACTAATGAAAATAATACAATGAATGAAAGTACGCAAGTAAGCAAAAGAAAATAAAAGATAAGAAGAATGAGAAGGGAAGGAAGGGAAGAAGAAGTAAGTAAGAAAGGAGGGAGGAAAAATTAGGATTGGGGAAGATAAAATATTTTGGCATATTAGGTTAAGGTGTGCGACGCTAGCGACGCGGTTGCGTGGTGCGCGATAAGGTTGGGTGACGCAGACGCGTGGGGCACGCGATCGCGTGACTCGATTTGTGCTAGTGGCGCGAGTGCAGCCTCGCGGTCGCACAACTCTCTGTTCAAAACTCTGTATTGCCAAAATCCAGGGTGACGCCGTCGCGTGGTCGACGCGATTGCGCGGGTGGCCTTATTTCCAATATGACGCGGTCGCGTGGGTAACGCGTTCGCGTGGCAGGGCTTGTGCTACTAGCACGGGTCCAGCCCAACGCTAGCTCAACTTTCTTCCATACACCCTTTTTTACGCCGATTTCAGGTCACGCGGCCACGTGGGTGACGCGGTCGCGTGGGAGGCAATTATTCCCATATGACGCGGTCGAGTCAGCGACGCGGTCGCGTGGGGTGATTTGTGCCATTGGCATGCCTCCAGCGCTGCTCCTGCGAAACTCTCTGTTCATATTAATATTGTCTCCCATCTCCTTGCGACGCGGACGCGTCGCTGATGCGGTTGCGTCGTGTGCTCGTTTTTTTTTTATCTGAAAAGAAAATGCAGAATGCAGTGTTAATATGAATGTGATGCAAAACTCCAGGTTCAATAAAATAAAATAAAACTCAAAAACAAATAAAACTAAATAAAAATGAAAAAGAAACGATCATACCACAGTGGGTTGTCTCCCACCTAGCACTTTTAGTTATTGTCCTTAAGTTGGACATTTGGGGAATCCTTTGTTATGGTGGCTTGTGCTTGAACTCATCCAGGAATCTCCACCAATGTTTATGATTCCAATGTCCTCCGAGATCCAAAACTAGGCGCAGAAAGCCTTCAAGTAAGTTAAAGCATGTGACAAGGCCGCAAGAGTGCTGATTTCTAGATTGGATTCC
This sequence comes from Arachis ipaensis, assembly GCF_059453495.1. Classification (NCBI taxonomy): domain Eukaryota; kingdom Viridiplantae; phylum Streptophyta; class Magnoliopsida; order Fabales; family Fabaceae; genus Arachis; species Arachis ipaensis. The sequence goes on from NC_142444.1 coordinate 80,599,957, forward strand.
GGGGTCCCAAATCTTGCTTTTGCACCCGTCTTCTTGTTGATCATCATGATTCCATCTGGGTGGTAGGCAATCTGAATTCTCACTAAAGCGGCCAAACAACTTCCTAGACCCATTCAGTGGAGCTTTACACCAACCTTTACATTTAAACTTTAAGCTTTCAACCATAATGAACCTTGCAGGACAATTCTTACCACTGGCCATCTTCCTCTTACTCTTTATGCCACAAAGAGTTCTAAGTTGACCATCCGTCTCCAGTAGCCCATATTCAAGTGGGATTAGAAAGCTAAGGGATATGAATTTTACCCACTTGAATGTTGTGAAGGATGATGGCAACTTGGGGGGAGGTGTTTTTAACGAAATTGCAAGCTCCACTCCCTTGTGCTCTTCTCTGATAATTATCACCTCTTTGCAAGCTTCTTCAATTTCAACCTCTTCCTCTTGGTAGCTTTCTTCCAATTCAATCTTCTCTTCACTGCTTTCCAAGGGCATGAGAGGTTGTGCTTCTTCTTCTTGAATCTCCATCTCTTGATCAACCTCTTCCAAGTCTTCAACTGTGATATGCCTTGGAGGTTGTACACCCTCCTCAGCATCAATTTCAAACGTCTTGGAAAGGGGGTTCTGTGACTGGATTTTCCCATGGAGGTTCTGCATCTCCTAAGTCTTCAACCAATTCTTCTTCTTCAATAATTCCGGCTTCCTCTACTTGTTCCAGTACAAAATCATGCTCCGTACTGTTCACTGGAGTTTCTAGTATCTCCTTCATACTACATTCTTCATTAGATTGTCCACATGAAGCCATGGGGGTTCCTTGAGTGTCCGAACATCGGGAAACTAATTGAATTTTCACCTGCTTAATTTGACGAATGGTTGCATGAAATCGATCCACTGTTTCCTTGAAACGATCCTTTATCTCTTGATGCACTCGGCTTTCATAAATAGGATCATAGTGCTCTTGGATTGATCGATATGGAGATGGTGAATATTGAAGTGGTGGTTCTTGTGAGTAATTGGGTTGGAAATTGGGGTGGTTCTATATATGGTTCATATGGCTCATAAGGTGGTTGGTATGGTGGTTGAGGGTTAGGGTTATATGGAGGTGAATGGCGGAAAGGGGCTTGTGAGTTTGGTGGTCCAAAGTTATGTTGAGGAGAGGGTTCATAGGCATATGGTGGTGTTTGTTGATAATCAAAAGAGTGCTCACCATAGCCATTGCCTTGATATGCATCACAAAATGGTTGTTGATAGTCCATTGGAGGTGGTTGTTGCCATGAGGGTTGATTAAATCCTTGTGGCTCCTCCCATCTTTGATTCTTCTAACCTTGATGCCTGTTCTCATTATAGTTTCCATTCCTAACAACAACATTGGAATCAAACTTGAAGCGAGAGGGGTGAGAATTCATAGTAACTAATAAAAAATTAAAAATAAAAATAAATTTAAATTAAAAGGTTATTTAAATTTTGAATTTGAAAATTAAATTTTGAAATTTTGAATTTTAAATTTTTGAATTTTGAATTTTTGAAATTTGAAATTTGAAAATTTTTAAGTTTGAATTTTGAAAAATCTTTAAATTTGAATTTTGAAATTTGATTTTTGAAATAAGATAAGGTAAAATAAAAATTTTAAAATAAAAAAACCAATAACCTCTTAACTTAAGAAAAAACAAAAATAAAAACAAAAATAAAAACAAATAAATAAGCAAAAATAAAATATTTACAATAACCAATAATAAGGCACATGTTTGCAATTCTCCGGCAACGGTGCCATTTTGACGTTAGGATTTTTGCCAGTAAAGAAGTTCATAAAAACAGTCGCGTTGTAGATATAGTCTCTAAACCGACAGAAATCCCTTCGTACAAACGTTTTGGTTGTCACAAGTAACAAACCCATTTAAAATTGATAACCGAGTATTTAAACCTCGGGTCGTCTTCTCAAGAAATTGCAGGGAGGTGTATTTATCATTGGTTATGAGTTTTCTGGGGAATGTTTAGTTTGGGCAATGGGCACAAGTATATTTAAATGACAAGTAAAATAAAGTGATAATAATAAAATCTCTTGGCGAGGTATAAGAAATTAGAAGTCCAGACTTAGTTATCCTTATCAATAATAATGAGAGTTGAATCTTAATTCCACTTAGTTGACCTTTACTAAAGCAAAGGAAAGTCAAGGGACTAATTAGTTTGATCTTCGAATCCTATTTATTTCCTAAGAAAAGGTTGGGATTATTTGAAGTTCAGTTCAATTAGCAAAGATAACAGTTATCAATTATGTTGAGATAAGGTAACTCCTGAGTTACTGCTTTCTTAACCAAGACCAAAAGGGAAAAAGTAAATTTACCGGAATAAAAATGCCTTCAGATGGGAAGCAACAGTAACATAAATTAAAGAGAGCAATCATAAGTCTGAAATACCTCAAAATATATTAAAATAGAAAATCAATCATAAAGAGTCATAAACAAAAGTGAGAAAAGAAATAAAAAGAACATTAAACCTGGGATTGAGAGTCACTCATAAAACTAAGAGAAGTCCTAAATCCTAATCCTAAGAGAGAGGAGAGAACCTCTCTCTCTAAAAACTACATCTACTCCTAAAATTGTGAATGTGAGAGCCTCCCTATGAATGGATGCAATCCCCCACTTTATAGCCTCTAATCTGTATTTTCTGGGCCGCGAACTGGGTCGAAAACAGCCCGGAAATCGCTAGAGAAGAATTCAAACACGCTGATTTCTGTCACTGCGACGCGGCCGCATGGATCATGCGGTTGCGTCACCTAGCGTCAGGGAAACTATAGCATATTATATGTCAAATAGAAGCCCCAGACGTTAGCTTTCCAATGCAACTAGAACCGCGTCGTTTGGACCTCTGTAGCTAAAGTTATAGCCTTTTGAGTGCAAAGAGGTCAGGCTGGACAGCTTAGCAACTTCTTCATCTTCTTGTATTCCTTCCACTTTTGCATGCTTCCTTTCCATCCTCCAAGTCATTCCTACCCTTCCCACCACAACATCCACCCATTATAAAAGCCTCACTTTACCATCACTACAAGAAAAACTCCCATTCAGGTACACTTGAAAAGTGTAGCCAAAAGTGAAAAAAAATGATGCCTTAGGCTACGGCTACGCTTTTTGGGCTACGGCAACGCTTTTTAGAGTGATTCCTATTCGGCCGTTGCCTATTCTCAAAGGCTACGCTTTTCTGCACCAAAGGCTACGCTTTTGGCGTTTGGGAATAGGCTACGCTTTTCAAGTGATGCTGTCCAGGACCAAAGGCTACGCTTTTCAGCTTTCATTTTTCCAGAATAGGCTACGCTTTTCAACGCTACTGTATCACTTGTAAAGCGTAGCCACATTGTATACCATAGCTACTTTTTATAAGCGTAGCCTTAGGTCCCTCTTTTTTTTTTTTGTATACTATAGCTACTGTATATAAGTGTAGCCTTAGGTCCCTCATTGTTTTTTTTTTTTGTATATATATAATTTTTTTCTAAAACCTAATATTTAATAATATAATTATATATATAATCCTATCATTTTAATTAAATTAGTAAAATATTATAAAATAAAAATAATACATAATAATACAATCCAATATTCTTTAAATAATAAAAATTATCCTAAAACAAAATTTCGGTTGCCATAATAAATTAGCAGCCATAAGATCTTCTATTTGGGAATAATACACATTATTTCTCTAAAAATAAAACTTATTTCTCTAAAAATAAATTTCTTCAAAATCAATTGCACATGTACAGGGCGAAGTGGTTGTCTTTCTTTTTGTAGATCAGATGTTGGTATGGCCTGCTCCGATTGAGGCCTGGCTGACTGACTTTTGCGCATTTCCTTGTTTGAGAGTGTGCTTCTAATAATCCTTGCACTACCTTCATGCTTCTGATTCTGCTTCAGAGGTGTTGAGCCAACAATTGTTTTGGCTGAAGATGTTACATTATTCTACTCTAATAAACTATCTAAATCAGACCCCTGCACAATAAGAAACCCATCAAAATATGAAGTGACAACATGATCATACATGAAAAGTCCATAAATCACAATAAAAGGAACCAAAGAACAATCCACGCCAGAACTTATAGTGCATTCCTGATTCATCATACTCCATGTCATGAGCAATAAGAAACATATTAGAGGAAAATAATCCTCAAATTCACTTTAGTATGAACCATTATGCCAACAAAATGATATGCATTATAATAGCATCTATAAGTAGTGCTTTCTCTACAGTACATTGACCTTTTTATCATTAACTGACAAGTAATAAACAAGTGCCATCCTTAAATCTGAATAAATTAGTTAATCTCTTTCCTTGTCATTTCATGAGCCACTAAGGTTACATTGAAACCAACATTTATCAACAACTCCAACTAGTAAAAGGATGATTTAAGGATACTATCATCCACGAGAACATTCAAATAGAATGAATCAATCTAATTAATTAAAATTTAGGCGATAATTGCAGAAAACCAGATCAAGATGCATCTGATTGATACAAACTAGACATGACCAGTGGCAACTTATTCACATTGACGTCACAACATAAAGAAGCAAAATTTCAAAGTTACTTTCCATCAGAGTAAGAGCAGTAAATAAAACAACTTTCAAAGCAATTCAGGTAAGGTTTAAAGAAGCAGAATTTCAAAGTTACTTTCCATCAGAGTAAGAGCAGTAAATAAAACAACTTTCAAAGCAATTCAGGTAAGGTTTGTTCACACTTGATTTGATACCATATTAGAATGCAAATTAATCGAGAAACATCAAAAAGCTACTTTCACTAATGAGTAACGCAACTCACAAGTGTAAAGGATCAAGCATCCACCTCTAACACAATTAAAAAAAACAAACATATATATCAAGAAAAAGAAAAAGAATCAGTCGGTGACATTAGTTCCAGTTGAAACAGAAAATGAAGTAATAAAATTTGACTCTTAAATCACTCACCTTTAAGAGCAGAACTGCAGATGCTATAGAATAGCGACCCTGTTAAAATCTTTGTTCATCGTCCCTTAAAGTTTTTCTATATCTGCAATATGGTATATTGATTTGAAGTCATAAACTATAAACATTAAAAAAAGTGGAATGGTTGAGTGCTAATAAATCAAACAAAACTATGGATTTCTTTATAGGAAATAGCAGAAATGGGTTCTCAAGGTAAATATTTTGTTCGATTTGAAGCAGAGGCAAGTGCAAAAACTCCCTTGAAGGAAGATCTAGTTACACTTACACGCATTTCAAGAATGAGCATGTGACAGTGACACTTTTTTCAGCTAAAAGTTAGCGATCCATTACACGGTATACACATGAGCTTTGTGCAGGTGAATGGAATCATTTTAAAATTGAGAGTAAAAAGTAAAACATTACCGTTAAGCACAACATAACAAATAAAAGTACACGTTCATGGTGCTACTTGCAATGCAATGTTTCCATGTAAAAGGGACAAGTAAAATATAGGCAACTCATGGTATATACTATATAGTATACAAAGGAGGGATAAAAAAAAAAGAAAATCAAATCAATGAGGAAGAAAACCTTTATATTCCGTTCAGTTTCTCATAAACACATGTAGCTCCTATCAAGGCTATATATCCAAACATAAGAAAAACAAAAAGCGTGAAGCAATGATATTGTACTTTATTATTTCTTGTTTTAGTCTCAGGTGGTTACAGAACAATATAAAATGTATGGGAAAGAAAAAGAGACAAGATTTCACTTCACAATTGGAGTTTGAAATGATGATGATTCTTGAAGCAAAAGAGCATCCGAATACCTCATTTTCAGAAGCGCCAAGACTATGCAAATGCAAGCAAGATGAATCTGAGATTTGATATTATAAATACTCCTATTATTACTAATTAAGAAGGCCCCAAAGTTTGGAATCGGTAGCAGCAAGTCTTATTAATGAATCTGAGATTTGATATTATAATTTTTAATTGTAGTTGATAAGAAGAAAGATGATTAAAAGTGCCAAAGAAAGCATAAAGCAGAAAGACAGCAAATCAGAAATCTATGGGAATCTGTAGGCTGTGTTTATAGAAATGGATAGCGCTCAAGATATAAGCATAAGCCTTCAAACCTTGTCCCAATTACTACATAAACAAAAACCAGATTACAATTTTTTAAAAACTGTAAACAGATTATCTTCCAAAGTTGTTAATCACATGTCACCTTATCAATTACCACATAATTTTGATTTCAAGGCATGTTTTGTTTGATGAAACTAAATTTCCTTATCATGAATTATTCAAAGCAGATTCTCCATCTCCAACTTACAATCAATTTCCTCATACTGTTTTAACTTTTCCTAATTTTACTACTATATCATCTCATAATACAAGTCAAAATTCTACACCTACTGCTACCTCAACAAATGAGATAAGGGATGCTAGAAGAGCAGAGAATTTCAAAAAATAGTGAAGCATCAACTCAAGTGAGAAGCATTACTAACAAAATGAGTATTTATAGCATGAAGACAGAAATATATTACAATTAAGAGAATAGATGAGACTTGGAATCATTGAAGATGTGAAATAATTGAGTACAAGGTTTATATGCTAGTATGAAACAATGATTACTTATACAACTATGAAGCTAAAACGAACTTAACAAGCAAGATGCAAAATCAAAAAGCAAATTCTAATGAAGCAAGCAACATAAACTCAAAAAATTAGAAAGACAATACCACAGCAAAATAACTTTAACTCCTATCATGTACTATTCATACAGTAAAATAAAAATGTTCACTCAAACAGAATTCAGAGTAGATTCATAAGATAATACGCATTCAGAAGCTAAAACCTATAACCCTAAAAATTAGAAACAATACGCATTCAGAAGCTAAAACCCCCAAATTAAAAATCATAAAATCAGAACCCTAAACCGCAGTACACCTTCTCACAAAACCAAAGTCAATTCATCACAAATTGAATAAAGAACAAAATTAGAATTCAACACTAATAATAACAAGCAATGATCAAATGCGATTCTGCACGGAAAAGCTTCTAACACAGACAGCACGGCAGAAATTGAACCAGACATAGAAAAACCCTAATTAAATATGAAATTGTGATATAGAATCCTAATTAAATTTAACCCTAATTGCAGAGTATAGAACAAATTTTCTTCAATTGGCAATTTTACTATGGTGGTACAGGGTGATCAGCAGAGCATATAAAAGTGCCGTTAAACATCTCACCTTACCTTATCATGTGAAAGAAGTTCAAATAATTAGGGTCAAAATAGCGCTCACAGAGATCTTCCATTACCTGCACAGTAAAATGGACTTCAAGTGTCAACTAATTAATCAAAACAGATGTACGTAAAAGAGAATAAAAGAAAGATTATAACTGAGGGCTGAAAATATTATGAAGCAGGCAATGAAATTAAACAGCCTTCCCCACAGAAATTGGACCTGAGTGGCTAACCTAACACTGGGGGCCTTCTTCAAAAGGAATATTGAGCCCAGCTGCATCAACTTGAGCCATGTGTTTTGTTCTTGACAATGAGGATTAAGAACCCTAATTGCCTAAATCAGAGAAAGAGAGGATACAGAACAGAGAATGCTTACCTGGTGACAGAGGATACGACCATGGTGATGAGCAGTGACGGTGAAGAAGAGATGAGCGGGGACGTAACGGCTTGGAGACGGTGCAGCAACTCAACGACGAGCTCCAGTCGATGGCAGCGCGGCGACAGAGCACAACGGCGGTGAGACATCCCATTCGAGATCCTCGGCGGCGGTACATCAGCCTGGCGGTGGCAGAACGGCGACGGCAACAAGCCCTAGCAGCGGCGGTGGAGCTTCAGCGGCGACGGAGCACTCCTTTCTTCTCTCCTCCATTGCGTTTTCTCTTCCTCGAGCTCTCTCTCTCTCTCACTGGCATTCGACGACGACGACGGCAGATCCCTAGCCAGTTAGCCGCCGTCGTTCTTCCTTCCCTCTCCTCTCTTCTTCTTCCCGTTCTCCCCCTTAGCTTTCTGATTTCTTCGTGTGTGTTGAGTGAGGAGGAGGGTGTGTATTGCGTGAGTGAGGGAGTGAAGGTGATACAGGGCAAACAAAATTTCACTCAAGTGTTTATTTGGTATTTTAATATTAGGAGACACTTCTGAAGCGCACCCAAAATTTAACAAATGGGTTACTTTTTAAAAGCGCTGCCTTTGATCTAAAAAATGTATCCATAGCTTTTCAAATTTGGCTACGCTTTATAAGTGATATTTAAAATATCTAAGGAGACGCTTTTGAAGTGATGCCTCAATAGTGTTTCCTTTTCTCTTATAAAAGGGCATCATGTGAAAAAGCGTAGCCTATTCTAGGAATAGGCTACGCTTTTTAAATGTAGCTTAAAAAAAGTGTGGCTGAATGGGTATTTTTCTTGTAGTGCATCTCCTATTCCACTTCAAACAACCCCAATCACACACGAAGAGCATACGACCCTCACCTTCCTTCCTCTTTTCATCTTTTACCATCTCTTTCCCTACTTTCTTTCTTTCTTTATCTTCTTGATTGGGACAATCAAGTCCTAAGTTTGGTTTTGGAGCAAAACCTTGTTTTGCTTTCTCTTTCTTGCAAACCCCATTTCACTCTTAAACACACTCTCTCAACCTCATGGCATATGCACCACCAAAAAGCTCAGCCTCAAAGAAAAGAAAAGTCAAGGAACCAACCTCTGGATCCTCAAGTTCCTTCAATGACTACAAGTTCCTCTCCGCATTCAACCAAAATCAATTCTATGGTTGGGTGAGTGAGAGGGAGATCATTCCAAAAGTTGGGTTCTAATTAGGGAGGAACGAGCACATTGAAATCAACATGAGATCAACAATAGAGGTTGGTCACTTTTATGCAACCCACCAAGGAAAGTGGTAGAAAGCTTGGTAAGGGAATTCTATGCCAACGCAGTGCCTCAACCAGGGCAACACTATGGCTACATTAGCTATGTAAGGGGGAAGTCCAATGACTACAGTCCCTCTAACATAGAAAGAATGCTAATGGTGAAGAGGACAAGCTCCACTCGGAGCTATGAAGAAAGAATGAAGCAGCAATACCCTGGGTTTGACGAGATCCTGAATGAGATTTGTGTGATGCATGTGTGTTAGATCAATGACAAGGATGGGATACCCAATCAATTGAGGAGAAGAGATTTGAGCCCCCAAGCTAGAGGGTGGCTAGAATTTGTGAGGAGGTCCCTAATCCCCACATCCAACACTTCAGAGGTGACCAAGGAAAGAGCTGTACTTATCTACAGCGTCATGAAAGGAGAGAACATCAATGTGGGGGAGATGATTGCCAACAACATCAACAAAGTGCTGAAAAGCACCCATGACAACATAAGGTTGGCATTCCCCAGTATTATACAGAGGCTATGTGATGAGGCTGGAGTTGAAAAAATCATTGATGAAGTGCTTGTGAAGCAAGACAAGTTCATAACTGCCAAAAAGATGGCCAAGGTGGCGGCTGTTCACCCACTCCACAGGGCCAGAAAATGAAGAGCTCATGCCCATGAACAACAACAACAACAAGAAGAAGAAGAGGCAGAAGAGCAACCTCAATTCCTATTATTTCAACCACCACCACAACACCAATATCATCAATTTCTTGAGGGATTCAACTGGGAGCAATTGCAAGGAGATGTACATCAAATGAAAGGAGATCTACACCACTTGAGGGAAGATGTCAACCAACTCAAGGAAACTCAACAACAACAATGGAGCAAAGTCAACCAAAACATTCAACAACTCCAAGGAAATTGGGAGCATATGAGGAAGGAGCAACAAGAATAATTTGACTGGGGAGAGGTGCGAAGTGCACTGGACAAAATAGCAGAGCAAGGCAAATGGCAACAGAGAAACTTGGCCGAATTCAGACATCTCTATGATGCCAGAACCATATCCAGGAGGCAATATGACATCAACACACAAGCGAAGCTGAATCACTTGTGTAACTCCGTAGCCGCTGTAAACCCAGGATACCCAACCTTCATGCAAGGAATGGAAGAGCTAAGTGCAAGACAAGAGGAAATCTTAGCCAAACATAAGGAGGATGAAAGGAATTATATGAGAAGGGCAGTATTTTGAAAAGCCCAAGGATGCCAAAGCACAAGAAGGTTCCTCTAAGCCAGATGAAGGTGGCTCTTCCCCCTCCAAGAAGAAGGACAAAGGGAAGGGGCCAATGAACTAAAGATGAAGCTGCTCAAGGTTGTAGAGTCCCATGGTTGACACTTTCCAACTTTTGAAATCTTGTTTAAGTTTTGCTTTATTTACTTTTTGAATAAATTGTCATGCTAGGATAGTTTGTGCTTTATGCTTAGTTCTAATTCCTGTTTGAAGTCTTTATGAGTTCTTCTTTTCAAGAAAGAAAATGCCATGTATTTCAAGTCTTCATTTCACATAAATAAAAGTAGAGATTTTCCCCATAAGAGTCACTGTGAGTTGTGCAAAAATAATGAGAGAGACCAAGGCCAAGATGGATTATCAAACAAACTAAGAAATAAGAAACTAAGTATAGAACCTTGGATGAACTAAAAAGAAAATGAGTCATAGGAGAGCAACTAGTCCTATAAGGTATAACTAGGGAAGGCCAAAGGGTGTTCCTTGAATATCCATAGAACCAAGAGGTAGTAAGCAATAAAGACCCAAGGCTCTGAGCATCAACTACTGGGATAAAAAAAAGGAAACATTAGAAAAAAAAAGCTCAAAGAGAATTAAAGATCTTAGTAGATGCTTGTGGTGAAGATGTGTCAAGAAGAGACCTGGGCAAGTAAATTCTTAGGGGTGTCTCAACACCTAGTACCCTAAAACCAACTGATTTGGGAGTGCTAATTGAAAGCTTAAATAAAGGGTTGTCTTGAGATAAAACACTTAGAGTTGTGGTCAAGAAACCAAAACAATCCTTACTACTTCGAGGTGACAATCAATAGAAAGGACCCCTAAGGCCTACACCTGAAAGAACCCTCAAGGATCCAAGAGCTTCCCATGACATTAAAACATTCATACATGTGTTGAACACTTAGTATTACTCTTAGTTGTATTGCAATCACTCAAAGCCAAGGCCTCAAGTTAAGGTTTACTCACATTGATTTGCTTGGGACAAGCAAAACTTAAGTTTGGTGTTGTGATGACTTGCATCATCTACCCTTCTTTCTTTCATAAAGAAGACCATAAAAGAGCATAAATGTCATTTGATCAGTACAATTCATGCATTATTTGATGAATATTATGGTACACCACTTTGAGATGAGTTGTGCTGAATTTCAGGTGAGAAAAGCATCAAACATTGGGTGGAAGACAAACAAGAAGCTGGGCGTGTGAAACTGGCATGCCACTTGAAGCAAATGCCACAAAAATGCACTGGCGTGGCACGCCAGGAGTTGGGCATGGCATGCCAATACTGAAGTCCAGAGAAGAAGTCCAAGCATGCATATGGGCGTGGCATGCCAGAGACTGGGCGTGGCACGCTAATACAAAATTCCAGAAAGCTAAAATGGAGGTCACAAAAGGGGCGTGGCACGCCTGACTTATCAACTACTATGGGCGTGTCACTTGACCAAAGGGGCGTGGCACGCCAACTCACCCTTCCAAGAAGAACCTTCACTATGGCGTGCCACTTGATGTCGAAGGCATGGCACGCCAGCCCCAAGAAGTTACTTGGGCGTGCCACTTAAGAACCCAGGCATGGCACGCCAAGCTTGAAGAGTTCACAAATCCATGGGCGTGCCACTTGAGTAGCATGGCGTGGCACGATGGTACAACAATCCAGAGAAGGGGCTGAAGGCAATTGAAGACTGGGCATGCCACTTGAGCAACCAGGCGTGGTACGCCAATGCACAAAGGACCAAAAGCAAGGACTTGGCGTGCCACTTGGTATCGAAGGTGTGGCACGCCAATCTTGGCATTTCGCTATGGCGTGCCACTTAAAGACTGAGGCATGGCATGCCAACCACTGGAACCAAGACAAGATCATGGGCGTGGCACGCTGGTTTAAGTTTCCAGAGAAGATGAAGGAGGCCAATTACATGGGGTGTGCCACTTAGTATCAAAGGTGGGGCACGCCATTCACTATTCTTCATTTAGGCGTGCCACTTGAGCAACCAAGCGTGGCACGCGAGTGTCATTTAAGGAGAAGCATTGGGGTGTGCCACTTGAGTTCGTGGCGTGGCACGCCAAACAGAGGAACCACTCACTCACAAAAGGGGCGTGGCACTCCAGACCCTGGGTATGCCACGCTAGTTCAACTTTCCAGAGAAGCCTAGCCAGGCATGAAGCAAGGGTGTGACATGCCAGACCTTGGGCGTGGCACGCTAGTACAAGTTTCTAGAGGCAAAGAGAAGTGAGAAAGGCAAGGGCCACTTGAGCTCGAAGGCGTGGCACGCCAACACAAGAAATCCACTATGACGTGCCGCTTTAGTTCGAAGGCGTGGCATGCCAAGGTTGAGTGAAGGACGAGCGTGCCACCTGAAGGAGTAGGCATGGCACGCCAAGATGGAAACGAAGGGCACGTGACACGCCAGAGAAGCGCCAACCACACGCCAGCTAAGAAGTCATGCTTATTGAGTGTTTTCTTTTCCCTCCAAAAATGTAATTTTCCTTTTTCACTTTTGTAATTCTTTTATTTCACTAGAAGTAGTATAAATACCCCCAAGGAGTACTGAAGATGGGGTTAAGCAGTCAGTTTTAGATTCACTTTTACACTTCACTCTTTAGTACTTTTTGAGCTATGAGTAGCTAACTTCCCTCTCATTGAGAGAGGAAGCTCTATTGTACTTGATGGATTAATGATAGTGAATTCCTTCTTCTCTTCATCTTCTCTTTGATTTGCTAGAAGGAATTTTGTTCTTAATGCTTAGTATTCAATTATCTTAGAAAAGAGATTGAATGCAATTGGGTTTCATGGGAACCTTGGGAAAGGAAACATGAAATCATGCTTGAAATCCCTTCTCACACTAGAGTAGAATCTGGGATTTGGTGTTTGGATATGTGACATATAATCCTCCCTTTACTTGGACCTATAATGGTGTGTGGTATAATCAGGGACCAAGCATATCTCTCTTCATGAGCAATTAGACCAAGGAATTGGCTATTGATCAAGATCTGAGAGATTGAGTCACCAAGGGATTGGGGCTCAATCAATCATGATTGCCAAGAGGTCAATGAGTTGCATGATTGAAGAGGATATAAGCTAAATTCAATCTAAAGGGACAACATCTCCCAATCTCAATGAATTTCCCTATTCCTATCTATCCATTTCTTTACTGCTTATTTTTACATTCAGCGATTCCCCATTCCCATTTACATTCAAGTCATTTATGATTCTGCCTTTTACTTTCTGCCATTTATATTCCTACACTTTATTGCTTTTCTTTATATTCTAGTCATTTACATTTATGTCATTTACAATTCTGCACTCTACAATCCTATTGATCCGCTTGACTAATTCATCAATTAATTAAAATTGCTCGAATTCACCAATCTCTGTGGATACGATCCCACTCCACTGTGGGTTATTACTTGACAATAATTTTGGTGCGCTTGTCAAAAGGACTAATTCACCAATTTTGAATGGGGTGTGAATTCCGGTCATCACTCAGAAAATAATTTTTAGAGATGTTTTTACGAGTGTTCTGATACATCTAGTTTTAGTAGTTATACACCTGAGATATTTTAATATTATTTTAAACCACCTCCAAGCCAACTAATCACAACTCACCTTACACCCCCAAGACCTCCAAGGCTGTCTCGTTTCATCATTTTGGCCGAAAATAACAAGAGAGAAAAAAGAGAAACTTTCATGAACACTTAATCTTCAAAGCTTGATTTCTTCTGAACTAAAACTTAAATCAAAACTCCGGTTTCACCAAAATGATCCTCTCTTTTTCCTCTACATAATCATGTGACCTATCAAGGCTAGAAATAAGGTGAGATGGCTGTCTCCCTCCCTCTTCAATTAGGTTTTCAAGGAAACATGCTTGAATAAGTGTTTTCTTGATGTTCTTCCTTAGATCTCTTGCTTAGCTTGACTTGTGGGCCAAAGATCTTTGATTTCCTGCACGTTTAAGGTGAGGATAACCTTCCTAAGATGCTTCTGAAGTTCGTTTAGTTGATGGTTTAGAGTTTTAAAGTTGTTCTTGATGTGTTCTAGGAGGAAGAAGTGCTTTAAGAACACTTCAAAGAGTAACCGGATTTGGAGCAGCAAATCAAGGTAGGGTTTGACGAATTTAATCTTGATTGATTGTGTTTGAGTTGTGTGATTATGATATGGTTTGGCTGTGCTAGAAATTGATTGTTTGTAAGAGTAATTCTTGCTGAAATTTTGGTGAAAATTTGATGAAATTTGATGAAATTCAAGCTATGAATGTGTGTTCTTGTGGCTGCTGGAAAACAAAACCCTAGAGCTTAAATTGAGGTTCAATTTATGTTGAAATCATGTGGAAAAGATGCGGTTAAGTGGCTGGAAATTTATTATGAATTTTGGTAAAAATCGGTTGCTGAAAAGACTGAAAAACGGGTAAAAACAAAGAAAAAATCTGAAGAAAATAAGAAGAATACGAAGAACACTTTGAGTGTGGTGAAGAACACTGAAGAACACCGTTTAGATCTTCGAAAGGGCAAGGAAGTAAATATTTTGGTGTTTGAGCGGTTATTTTGTAATTTCTAAAAGTTAGGGTGGTTAAAGTAGAAATATTAAAAGTTACGGGTGGTAAAAAGTGAATTTATAAAGTAAAAGGTTAAAGCAAGGTAATTTTCGAAAATATATTAATAAAATAATAAATAATAATAAAATATTAAATAATAATATTTAATTAGAAATAATATTTTAACAAAAATAATAAAATAATACAAAAAGGCAGTTTTCTGTAAAAGCTTTAGAAAGACAACTTTAAGTGCAGAATCTCATAATTACCTTCATAAAACACTTAGGGAGTGGTAATAACATGTTAGTGAGGCAAAGATAAAGAAAAGATAAAAAGTTAAAGAAAAGATAAAATACCAAAGAAAAAGTCTGTAAAATTTTAATGACAGAAAAACAGACAGAGACTAGTGAACGAACTAGGGCAACTTAGTTAGTACTTGAGTTGCGACTAGGGTTAGGTATTATATGAATTTTTATGAAAAGTTAAACTATTTCAGTATAGACTTAATGAACCTATACTTGGGACAAGCTCACTATTCATACCAAAATTTACATAAGCTTTAAATACATACGTTAAGCAGAGAAATCAAAGCAGAATAAAGTAACACAGAGAACAGAGTAAGCAGAGTTAAGTAAAGTGATAAAGAAAGAAAAAGAGTAATATAGATTCAAAGAAAAGAGTAATCAGAGAAAAGTAAAGAGATACAGAGAATAGAGTAACCATAACAGAGTAAAGAGATACAAAGAGAAAAGAGAAATATGATACAGAGAAATGGTTTGAGCCAAGATATTGTGAAAGTGAAAGATGTAAAGTTTGTATAGTATGATTGAACAGAGAACGAAAAAGGTATTGTATAAGAATGTAAAAGTAATGATGAATAATGAGAATGATAATGAACGATGGTAATGAGAATGATTATGTGATGATCTACTGCGTGAAGGCAGTCAGATAGATAGTGGTATGACCACAGAATGTTTTCTAGTGCTACACAGCTATTGAGAGCTATACCTGCAACTGATAACCTGGGATCACTTGCAGAGGATAATAATTCATACACGGCTAGAATGCCGCACCTGTAAGGCAAGGATTGCTTACAGAGGAAATGATTTCATACACGGCTGGAATGCCGTCACTTGTATGGCAGAGTCTGCTTACAGAGGATATGATGCATACGTCAGTTAGTGAGAACTGTACCTATGCTGACTGGAAAACCATACCCGTTTCAGCTGCTTCGGGTTACGTCGGGAGTGGGTCGAAACCGACAAATGAGCTCAATACCTGCATTAAGGCTAGACATGCATCATACTTGGTTGTGCATTTCTTCCATTATGTTTGTTGTATGAATGTATGTTTTCTTTGTGTGTATTATATTCTTTGTGTTTGTGTTATTTTCTTGTATTCTTCTGTTTGTGTTCTGCTATCTGTTTTCTCTATCTTCTCTACTTATCTGTGTTTTCTATTTACTGCTTCTCTGTATTCTGCTAATAGTCTGCTAAACAACATAGAATTAATTAACGTAACTAATAACCCCGACCCTACTAAGAACTCCCCAGTTCTTACCCCTTCTCTCTCCTTTCCCCCTTCAAATGGAAGTGAGAGTACCTTACCGTAGTTCGTTGATGATGGTTCTGCAAAGAGGATTCCGTTCTGGATAGTCTTCTGAGTTTGGGGTGAATATCATTCTCTGTTTATATGTATATATGGTGAGACCAGCCGATGTCTACACCCGGTTTGTACGTGAACTTTAACCTAAATCCTGTGTACGAGACTCCTATTGTGTGGCTACTTGATGAGGTACCAGAGAGACGTCCTATGACAATGTCTGATCTTGCAGAGGAGTAGCAGATGATGTTCTACCTTTTGATGACGTTCCACTTGACTTGAGTTTTGAAGACCTAGAACGTACTTTCCCTCGCTTTAGTAGTTTAGAGGGACTAGGTGAGTATAGAGTCTAGGCTAGCCTAGGTGCCAACTTAGGGACCTCTTGAACAGGTCAGGACCTGGGATATTGTATTTATGTATATGTATATAGTTATTACCTAGCTATATCTAGGGGTGTTCTAACTAAAGGTCGATACTCTAATAAAGGCTGGATCACTGAATGTTGCTAGCTACTTGTGATGTATTTATGTGTGGTTGCTTATAACTGTTTTATCTGTTATCAATTGTGAGTTGATTATGAATGATTCTGTCTATTAATCCAAACGTTTTAAAAAAATATATATATACCTCACAAATTAACTACGCTTTTAACAACGAATCAGGCTCATATGATATATAATAGATAATAATTAGGAAGACAAATTGGTAGTGCTCAATTTCCAGTATGATCTAGACATATTGAAAATTGGGTCGTTACAGTACGCATCATCGACGCGTACGCATCACTGCAAATTTCCCCAACTCCAAATTTGAAAAATCATCGCAGATGTTGGACTCAGCTTTGGTTTGGCAACGTTCCATCCAAAGTTGACTTACTCAAGTGTGCGCGTCACCCACGCGTGCGCGTGGAGTGTCAAATTTCCACGCTTATGCGTACGCGTCGCTCACGCGTGCGCGTCGCTCACGCGTGCGCGTCGCTGCTAATTTCTCCAACTCCAGGATTGAACTTTTTTTCGCAAGCACTGGAGGTAACATTGGTTTGGCAATGTTCCCTCCAACGTTGGCTTTGTCACCCGTGCATGTCACCCACGCATGCGCGTGGATTATCAAAATTCCACGGTTCACGCGTGCGCATCACCCACGCGTATGCGTCGCAGCCAACTTTTCCAATTCCAGAAAGCAAACTGTATCGAAAACGTTGGTTTACTAACATTCCCTCCAACATTGGCACCAGAACATGCAGAACGTTGCCAGCAACGTTGGTGAGCCAATTCAATGGTTATCAAATTGACTACAAAGGGTTATCAAATCACCAATTCAATGAGACCCAATGACTCAAGGTCACTCAATTCCCTTAGCCTAGGCCAAGAGTAAGGAAAAATACCCTAAAACTAGTTAAATCATTTTAACAAACACCTAGTGTGTAAAAAAAGTTAACATCACAAAATGCAAGAATTAATAACAGCTATAACTAACATAAGCAAGAAGTCTACAATACAACTAAGATAAACATAAAAAGGCATGGAAACATAAAATTGCATTAAAACGAAATTGAAATCAACAAGAATTTATCAAACATAAAAGAGAGCAAAATAAAGGAAATGACAAGTACAACTAGAAGAATAAAGATGAAACAACAAGGAATTAAAAGGGAAAACTAAATCAAAACAAGAATTAAAAGTTGGATCTAAGGAAATTTAACCTAAACAATCCTAAATTTTAGAGAGAAAGGAGAGCTTCTCTCTCTAGAATTCTAACTTACAACATGATAAAAAACTACTCTATGATTACTCTCCCCAAATCCCGTGCCATCCTTGGGTTCAAAAGCATCATAAATGAGTTGGACTTAGGACTCCTTGAGCTCAGAAAATGCCCCCAGCGTTTTGCCTTTAAGTGAGTCACGTGACCAACATCACGCGTGCGCGTTGGTGACACGTGCGCATTGCTTGACGATTCTCTGGTCACGCGTGCGCGTGGGTGATGCGTGCACATCACTGGCAAATTTTCTTCTCACGCATACGTGTGGGTTACACGTGCACGTGGACTTGAGTTCAGCAAATCCTCATTTCTTCATGAATTCACCATTTTTGCATGCTTTTTCTTCATTCCTTCAACCCAATATTTGCCTTCTAATCCTGAAATCACTTAACAATATATCAAGGCATTGAATGGAATTAAAATAAATTAAAATTAGCAATTTAAAGGCCTAAAAAGTACGTTTTTACTCTTAAGCACAAATTATAAGAAATTCACAAAACCATGCTATTTCATTGAATAAATGTGAGAAAAATTTAATAAAATCTCCTAAATTCAACACAAGATAAACCACAAAATTGGGGTTTATCAAACCTCCCCACACTTAAACTAAGCATGTCCTCATGCTAAACCAAGAAAGATAAGAAAATGGGTATGAACATTTATTCAATGTAAATAAACTATATAAACCTATCTACATACATGCAACTAGATGCAAAATGCTTCTACCTACTCGGTTAAAAATGAATCAATCTCCAAGAACATATATAAACAAGTAGGGCTAAGATTGTCATGAATCCTACTAATTCAAATAGCAAAATGAAGTTTGAATGGACCTGCAAGAAGACAGCTCATGAAAGCCGGGAACAAGGAATTGAGCATCAAACCGTCACCGGAAGTGTATCTGCTCTTTTCGCTCAAGTGTATAGGGTTGATTCGCTGAATTCTCTTCTAATTATGCTTTCCAAGATTTTTTTTTCATCTAACAATCAACAGTTATTCGGTGCATGCGTACATTCATCGTGAGGGCTTATCTCTATCTTGTAATGGGGCTAGGGTAAAGGTAAGCATGCATATGGTCAAGTGAGCTCGAAATTTGAATCTTTGATTAACCTAAGCTCTCACCAAACACATATAACAACCTATACAATTCTAATACACAAGCTAACTACCCATGATTCCCACTTTTTCATATACTCATGCATTTTCTTTAATTCACATTCCATATGCATTGTTATTATTACTTTGCTTTGGGGTATTTTTGTCCCCTTTTTATTGCTTTTCTTTTTTTTTTCTTTTTTTTATATATACATTTTTGTTTTTATTTTTCTTTATCTTTTTTTTCTTTAAAGTATATACAAACATATCAATGTATATGGTTTTACATATTTAATATATGAGTATGTACCCAATTCCTAAGATCTTCAACAAAAATACAAAATACACTTTTACCTCAACTAATATTCCCAAGTTTCCCATACCCAAATGATACACACCCTCACTAGCCTAAGCTAATCAAAGATCCAAATTAAGGGACCTTTATTATTTTTCCCTTAGGGGTAATGGTGTGCTAAAATTAAGAACAAAAGGGATTAAATAGGCTCAAAATTGGCTAGCAATGGAAGATAAAAGGTAGGCTATTTGGGTAAGTGAGCTAAATGAAATAATGGCCTCAATCATATAAATGCATTCATACACAAAATAATGAACATATAGAATCAAACAAATTAAAGATTACAATCATAGGAGGAGAATAATACACAGGAGAATGGAAAAAAGTGGTTATATGATGTAATCACACAATTAGGCTCAAAACTCACATGCTTATGTGTTCTTAGCTCAAAAACCATGTTCCAAAATAAATTCTTTCAAGAAAGTTCACCCAAAAAAATTTTTCAAATTAGTAGGGTGCCCTAAAAATGGTTTCTTGGAAAAGAAATCATCACCCTAACCAAGTAGTCCTAACAAGAAAGAAGTGGTAAAATATATACAAATTCTAACAAACATGCAACCTAACAAGCAATGAAACAACTATATAACAAAGAAAATTAAGAATTGGTATTGGAAAAGGAAATTGTTACCCATGGAGGTCGGTCAGACGACCTCCCCATACTTAGAAATTTGCACCGTCCTCGGTGCATGCAAAGAAAAGCAAGGTGGATGGGTTGCTACAACTGATGAACTCCTTCAAAAGATAATGCGAAGGGACTTATTTGTTGCCCCATTTAGAAGCTTTTTCATTCCTCTTTTGGTGGCCAGTGATGAGGGAAAAATTGATTCCACACAAACTCACAGGCAAGTGTACCGAGTCGCATCAAGTAGTAATAACTCACAAGAGTGAGGTCGATCCCACAGGGATTGATGGATCAAGCAACTTTAGTGAGGTGATTAGCCTAGTTAAGCGAATATTTGATGGATTGGGTGAAATTTGATCAACAGAAAATAAATTGCAAATAAACTAAAGTGCAGAATGAAAAATTGTAGAATCTTAAAGTGCAGAAGAAGTAAATTGCAGAAACTTAAAATGCAAGAAATTAAAAGAGCTGAAACTTAAATTGCAGGAAAGGTAAATGACTAAAACTTAAAGTGCAGAATCTAAATTGCTAAGAAACATAAATTGCATGAATAATAGAGGAAATTGGGTGTTGGGAATCAACATAGAACTGGAAAATTTAAACTGTAGTAATTTAAAAGACTCTCAGGTGCAGAAATTTAAAGTTGTACCAAACAGAAAAGGAACGATTGCAGAGAAAGAAAAATAGGGAAAATAAAAGAAAACTCCAAGGTGAAGCAATTCAAAAGAATTGATCAATCAGAGTTCCAATACCCAAAACAAAAAAGAAAAGTTGCAGAGGAAGAAGAACAGAAAAGAAAACTTGGATCCGATCCCCAAATCTTAAATTCTAAAAAGGAAAAATAAAAAAAATATCCCAGCCTACTAATGAAATCAAATTCTTCTCTATTTATACACTTTCCAATTCTGTCATCGAGTGCTTGAAGTGGGCTTGTTGGTCTTTGTTGTAATGGGTCAGATTGACACTTGATTGCAGCTTCCAGGGGAACGTTGCGTTCTCAAAGTGAGCGCAGCATTCGTTTTCCCACGCGTATACGTCTTTGACGTGTGTGCGTTATTGCCTTGCTGAAAACTCATCACGCGTACGCATGCTTCACGTACAGGCGCCCTTTTGTGTTTTTGTCTATCGACGAGTACGCATCACATATGTGCACGTCGCTGCCAACTTCAGCCTCAGCCATGCTTGCGCGTCCCATTCACGCGTACGTGTCTTCAATGGCGTTCTCTTATTGACCACTACGTTCGCGCCAACAACGCTGCCCACGCGTGCGCGTCCTTTGCGCGTGTGCGTGGGTAACAAAATATCAATTCCATGCTTCAGTGCCACCCACTCGTTCGCGTGCTTCCATCCAGATTCTTCATCCATGCGTACAAGTCATGCACGCGTGCGCGTCGATTGCAAAACTCAAACTCCAATTTTGAATTTTTCCCAAAAATGCTGACTTAATGAACGTAGCGCTGCTTTTGAAAACGAGCGCCAATCACTTCCACGCGTACGCATCAAGCACATGTACGCGTGGATCTTCAAAATTCGTTGCTTGACGCGTAAGCATCTTGTACGCGTGCGAGTCACTGCTGAGCGTGGCGTTCTTTATTTGAACGCAACATTATTCTGCAGTGCCCTTGTTTCTCTTCATCTTCTCACCTAAAATCAACCAAACAAGCAATCAAAATCTCACCAAAAACATAAGGTTTTTGCATCATTCGTAATAATCACCTAATTCTTGCATAAATCTCATGATTTTGTATAAAGTTAGTGATGTTTGATTGAGTCAAAATAAACATAAAACAGACAGTAAAATATAAATAGTTAATCAGACAAGGGTAAGCTAATCAGAAGGGGTACAATTAATCTTCCAACCAAAACACAGTAAAATATAAATAGTTGAGTTACAATACAACCTTTTGGTATCTTCTTGTTAAGTCCTTCATCCTCCTTCTTAGCTTTTTTGCTTTTCTTGCTGATGATGTATTGTCCTTCCAAAAAGTTGAATAGTTTTCTGCAATGGTAGTGGAACTTGCTTGTCCCCCAAGCACTCGAAAAATGGTTAGCATGCATGAATGTTTGCAGGCTTTTGAACTTACTTTGGTGTGTGAACACCAAACTTAGTCCCCTGCCACTATCCCTTATATAACAAATTAATCGTATACATGAAACCTTGGGCCTTTGCTAAAAAGGGAACAAAACTAAAAACTAGAAAACAGACAATGGTTGAGTAGTTTTCCTAATTGTTTTGAGCTAATAACCATTTATGCAGAGGGTTGAAATGTGTTTTTAAATGAAACTTTTTTTTGGTAGGATACCAAACTTAGCATCCTTCATTTACCCTTAAATTGTTTTGGTGTGCAACACCAAACTTAGCTCCTTGCAATACAGATAAATCTACTTAACCCTTTTATTGAAATAGTTAGGAAAAGAAAACTACCTTTGGTTGGGTTGCCTCCCAACAAGCGCTTGTTTATCGTCATTAGCTTGACGTCTTCCTTCTTTGTTCATCCCAACTCCTGAACACTCTCTTCTTTGTTCCAAGATCCTCCCAAATAACGCCTAGCTCTTTGGCCATTTGCTGTGATTATTTCCTTTGTGGCTTCATTCAGAAGTTCAAGGCTTCTTTGTGGGAAAACCTTAGTTATCAGATAAGGGCCAGTCCATTTAGACTTGAGTTTTCCAGGGAAAACCTTGAGCCTGGAATTGTATAGGAGCACTTGTTGTCCTGGTTTGAACTCTCTTTTCAAGATTTTCATGTCATGCCACTTCTTAGCTCTCTCCTTATATATCTTTGCATTCTCATAAGCTTCTAATATGAATTTCTCTATTTCATTGAGTTGCAATAGCCTTTTCTCTCCTACTACTTGAGGGTCAAGATTGAGGAGCTTAGTGGCCCAGTAAGCTTTATGTTCTAGCTCCACAGGAAGGTAACACGATTTCCCAGAAATTACTAAAAGGGTGACTTTCCAATTGGGGTTTTGAATGCGGTTCTATATGCCCATAGAGCATCATCCAACTTTCTGGCCCAGTCTTTCCTTGTGATCCCAACTGTCTTCTCCAAGATTCTCTTTAGCTCCTTATTTGCCAATTCAGCTTGCCCATTAGTTTGAGGGTGATATAGTGTATCCACTTTGTGAATTACTCCATATTTGTGGAGCAGGTTTTCCATCAGTCTATTGCAAAAGTGGCTGCCACCATTACTAATAAGGCTTTTAGGTACCCCATATCTAGTGAAAATGTTTCTCTTAAGAAATTGAAGAACAATTGGTGCATCACAGGTAGTTGTTGCTATGGCTTCCACTCATTTTGAGACATATTCTACTGCTATCAGAATGTATTTGAAGGAATAGGATGGAGGAAAGGGGCCCATGAAATCTATACCCCAGAGATCAAACAGTTCCACTTCTAAAATGAAGTTTTGAGACATTTAATTTCTCTTTGTTAATCCTCCAGCTCTTTGACATTCATTGCATTGGTGCACAAACTCTCTGGCATCTTTGAATATAGTTGGCCAATAAAATCCACTCTGAGGCACTTTAGCTGCTGTTCTTTCTGGCCCAAAATATCCACCATAGGCTGAACCATGATAGTGCCACAATATGTCTCTCATCTCATTTTCAGGAATGCACCTTCTAATCATCCCATCTGGACACCTCTTGAACAAGAATGGCTCGTTCTACAAGAATTTCTTGGCTTCATTACACAGCTTCTTCACTTGTTGCTTGGTAAACTCTTGAGGAATCTTCCTTCCTACCTTGTAGTTTACAATGTCAGCAAACCAGGGTGCCTGCTGGATTTGGAGAAGATATTCATCTGGAAACTTTTTATTTGCTGGTTGTGGTGTATCTTGGTTGACTTCTTGTGGTAGTCTTGACAAATGGTCTGCCACTTGGTTCTCATTTCTTTTTCTATCTCTTACTTCAATGTCAAATTCTTGTAGCAGCAGCACCCACTTAATAAGCCTTGGTTTTGAATCCTGTTTAGACATGAGATACTTGAGAGCAGCATGATCAGTATATACTATAACCTTTGAACCAATCAAGTATTGTCTAAATTTATCAAATGCATATACAATTGCTAAGGGCTCTTTCTCAGTGGTGGTATGATTTTTCTGTGCCTCATTCAACACCTTACTTGCATAGTATATAACATGATGTAGCTTGTCTTTCTTTTGCCCCAATACAGCACCAATTGCAAAGTCACTTGTATCACACATTAGTTCAAAAGGTAATTCCCAATCTGGGGGTGTGATGATTGGTGCTATAGTGAGTTTTCTTTTTAAAGTTTCAAAGGCATGCTTGCAAGTGTCATCAAAGATGAAAGGGTTGTCAACCACTAGCAAATTACTCAGTGGTTTGGCTATTTTTGAAAAATCCTTGATGAACTTTCTATAGAACCCAGCATGCCCAAGAAAACTTCTTACTGCTTTTACATTGACAGGCACAGGAAGCTTTTCAATGATGTCTATTTTAGCTTTGTCAACTTCTATACTCTTGCTTGAAACCTTATGCCCAAGAACAATACCCTCTGGTACCATGAAATGGCATTTTTCCAATTCAAAACTAAATTTGTTTCTTGGCATCTTTTCAATACAAGGGTTAGATGTTTCAGACAAGTGTCAAAAGTGTTACCAAAGGCAGAAAAGTTATCCATAAAGATCTCTAAAAATTTTTCTACCATGTCAGAGAATATGAGAGCATTGAAGGGTTGAAATCGGATTCCAACACAAAACTCACCGGCAAGTGTACCGAATCGCATCAAGTAGTAATTACTCACATGAGTGAGGTCGATCGCACAGGGATTGAAGGATTGAGCAATTTTAGTTAGGTGGTTAGTTTAGTTAAGCAAACTATTGATGATTTGAGTGAATTATAACCAACAGAATTAAATTGCATGAAACTAAAAGGGAGAGTGAGAATTGGCAGTAAATTAAAGAGCAGAAGAAGTAAAATAGCTGAATCTTAAAGTGCAAGTAATGGAAATGACTGAAACTTAAATTGCAAGAAATGTAAATGGCTGAAGCTTAGAGTGCAAGAAATGTAAATTTCTTGAATAATAAAGGGGTGTGGGATGCTGGGATTCAGAATTTAACAACAAAAAGTAAAGAAGATGAAGTAAGTGTAGTAGATCTAAACAGAATTGGAAAATTGTAGTGAAGAACAAAACAGAAAGTAAATTCAACTCAATTACAAGAGCTAGGAAAGAAATTCAAGAGCTCAGAGGCTCAATGAAACTAAAAACAAGTCTAGATCTCAATTCCTTCCTTGATCCAACAGAGAACAATTTGTAGAAGAAAGAAGATGAAAGCGGTAAAGAAAACTCAGATTAAATTCTTGGAACAATTGAGAAGAGGGGTAAAAGATGATTCTCAAACTTAGAATAAATGAAGCTCTTCAATCTCAATTCAAATTCCAAAATGAAAAGCAAAAGTAGCAGAAGAAATGAAAATGAAGGTAGAAAGCTAAGTCCAATTCCCAATCCTTAGAATTATGCAGAAGAAAATAAAGATGAGTTACAGATCAAGGATTGAAACAGAATTCCTTCAATCTCAATCTACAATTCAAAAATAGAAAGTAAGAAATGCAAAAGTAAGAACAAAGAGAAGAGAACCCAGCTTTCAATCCCAATTTAAAGCAAAAAATGTAAGAGTGAGCTCCCAATAAAACTAGAAAATAAAAAATTTCAAAAGTGAAGATAAAAGTTCCCTCAAAATCAAACTAAGTCCTATTTAAACACTTTCTGTATTTGATCTTCAGAATTTGGAGTGGGTTTTTCATTTGGTGAAGAATTAGATCCAAAGTGGCAATTGGATTAAAATTGGACCATGGTGTAGCTCCCAGGGAAAAGCTCGGTTAACTAAACCAACTGAGCACTTAATTTCTTCTTGCTTGGGCTCATGTTAAGCTCCAGGGAAGCGTTGAGTGAATGCACCTAACGTAGTGCTCAATGCCTTGTTCCTTGGTTCATCTTAGTGTGTGACAAGCCTTCATAGCGCTCAATTAGAATTCTTAACTCAGCGCCCTTTTGCTTGTGGAGAGAACTCCCACTTCAAACCCTGGACGTTGCCAATTTGGTTTCAAGGAGTAGCGCTCAGTTAGATAAGTTAACTGAGCGCCCTTTGTGCGCTCAGCACGACTTTGTATTGGAACAATTGGAGGAAGCCGTGATCATTGAAAAGGAAGAAGTAGTTGAAGACTTGGGAGATGCAGAACCTCCATGGGAAACTCAAGTCATAGAGCTCCCTTCTAAGGAGTTTGAAATTGATGTTGAGGAGGGTGTACAACCTCCAAGGCATAGTGTGGTTGAAGACTTTGAAGGAGATGATCAAGAGATGGATTCAATCATTAATGAATTCTTATCTACAATTGAATTCTCTCCCATTGGACTAGACATGGAGATCAAAAAAGAAGAATCACAACCTCCCATGCCCTTGGTGAGCAATGAAGAGAAGATTGAATTGGAAGAAAGCTACCAAGAGGAAGATGTTGAAACTGAAGAAGCTTGCAAGGAGGTGGAAGTTGTCAAGAAGGAACACAAGGGAGTAGAGCTTGATATCAATTTGCCAAAGCTGTTGGAGACCTCTCCACCTAAGTCACCATCATCCTTCACAACATCAAGTGGGTAAAATTCATATCTCTTAGCTTTCTCATTCCACTTGAATATGGTTTACTTGAGACAGATGGTCAGCTTAGAGCTCTTTGCGGCTTTAAGAGTAAGAGAGAGATGGTTAGTGGTTGGCAACATAATCCTAGGTTCATTGTGGTAGAAAGCTCACGGCTGAAGTATCATGGTTGGAAGAATATTAAATTGTATGGGTCTAGGAAGCTGTTTGGACACTTTAGTGAGAATTCAGGTTGCTTGCTACCCGGATGGAATCGTGATGATCAACAAGAAGACGGGTGCAAAAGCAAGGTTTGGGACCCCGGAATTCATTCTGGTAATCAACACTTTTGGGGCCTTGTCACTTGCTTTGACTTGCTTGAAGGCTTTATACGCCTAATTTGGGATCTCGGAGGCCATTGGAATTACAAACATTGGTGGAAATTCCTGGATGAGTTTAAGTATAAGCCACCATGACAAGGAGTTCACCAAATGTCCAACTTAAGGACTTTAACTAAAAGTGCTAGATGGGAGACAACCCACCATGGTATGATCGTTCCTTTTTTCAACTATAATTTTATTTAGTTTTATTTGTTTTTGAATTTTATTTTATTTCATTGAACCTGGAATTATTCATAACATCTGCATACTACATTCTGCATTTTGCATTAAAAAAAAAAAATTTTGCACACGATGCGTAAGCGTCGCTGATGCGTCCGCGTCACAAGTGCATTAGGAAGAAAAGAAAAGTGAACAGAGAGTCACACGACAGCATGGCTGGAGGCGTGCCTTAGGCACAAATATGCCCACACGACCGCGTCGCCGACGCGGCCGCGTCATTTGAAAAATAGCTTCCCCACGCATCCGCGTCACCCACGCGAACGCCTGGCTTTGTAAAATCGACGTAAAAGGGGTGTATGGCAGTATGTTGGGCTGGAATGGGGCTGGAACTGCGCTAGAAGCACAAGCCCACCACGTGAACGCGTGCCCCACGCGTCCACATCGTTTTTCAAAGTATGTCCATTCACGCAATTGCGTCAACCACGCTACCGCGTCACCCAGATTTTTGGGAAAATGCATTTAAAACAGGGAGTTGCGTGACCACGAGGCTGCCATCGCGCTAATGGCACAAATCACTCCACATGAACATGTGACCCACGCGTCCGCGTCACTTCATAGAAGCACTATCCGCGCGAACGCATAACCCAAGCGCTCGCGTCACCTGCGCCGCACAACTTATCCAGATCAGCGCCAATTCTCTTATCTTTTCTTTTCTAATCCTGATTTCTTCTATCTTTTCTTCTTTCTTCTTTCTTCTTCCTTTTCTTACTTTCTTCTTCATCTCTTTAACTTCTCATCCCTCTTCACTTCCATTCTATTTCATCTAATTTATTTGTATACTTTCATTCATTGCATTATTTTCATTGGTGTTAGAAATTTATTTGGGTCATTATTTCTTATATTTTGCTTGTGGATTGTTAAGGCTTTGTTTGATAATTATATATTAATTTTTAAGGGTTTCTTGCATGTTCAATTTAATACTTTCAATAGCTTATTCACCATGCATGCTATGTGTTTGTGAAAATGTCCGTATGGCATTGTGCACTATTTTTAGATTTCTTTTACTCTACTACTCTAAATGCTTGCTTTTCACAAAACCCTTTTTATATTTTATTAATTAAATATAATTGTTATTCAAACATGTTAGTTTGAAAGACTTGGTAATCTAACTTGGACATGGAATGCTTGATCTATGCTACTCATGCCTTTGCCAGCATGCCAATAAACATCTTGCATTTAATTGTCATTACATGCACTTGCTATATTTCCATTGATGAACTTTTCACATGTAGTCATGACCATGTGTTAACGTCATTCTTCTTTATTGTGCATTGATTACCACCTTTCCCGCTCTCTTCCTTGCTCTAACCCTTAGCTTTAAAAGTTACTTTCTTTTTTCCCTTTTCAAGATGGCCACCAGAAGGGTAAAGAGAAAGCTAATCCTAAACCACCGGCAAGGAAAGGAACAAAAAGAGCCCCAGGTGAGGAACCACAACCCCCGTCCACCTGCACATCTCTACATGCACCGAGGACAGTGCAATCTTTAAGTGTGGGGAGGCCGATACCAATCTCTATGGGTTAGTTATTTTCTTCTCAATACTAATGTCTTATTTTCTTTATTTGTTCATTGTTGCATCTGCATATTTGATTGCATGTTCGTATGATTTTGTGCATTTAGTTACTACTTGGTTGAAGTAATATTTTCTTTTTCAAGAAATTTTTATAGTATTTCACTAATTTAAATTGAAAAATTTGTGTTAAACTTGTTTGGAAGTTGTATTTGGAACATGGTTTTTGAGCCAAAGAACACACAATCTGTGAGATTTTGATCTTATTTATATGGTTACATTATTTAACCATAAATTTTTATTCTTGTGTGTTTTCTTCTCTATAATTGCAATCTTTGATTTGTTCCATTCTATATGTCCATTATTTAGTGTATTTACATGCTTGCATATGATTGAGGCCATTACTTGTTTTTGCTCACTTATCCCAAATAAGCCTACCCTTTTATGTCACCCTTGTTAGCCACTTTGAACTTTTTCACCCCCTTCTATTTCATAACCACATTACTAGCCTTAAGCAGAAAAACAAAATAAAAATCTCAAGTTGAATCATTGGTTAGCTTAAGATAGATATTGTGTATAATTTAAGTATGGAGAATTTTATGGGAACATGGGATGATAGAAAAAAAGGGGGAATTAAATTGAATCAAAATAATTAAATTACCATGTGCATTGAAAAAAGAAAGAAAAACAAAATTATCCCAATATTAGGTTTAATAAAAGATCAATGCACATGTGATAAAAATTAAAGAGAATTTGGTACATGAGTATGGGAATTATACAAAAGTGGGAATTTTGGGTAGCTAAGCATGAATTTAAAAATATATAGAGTGTGTATAAAGGTGAGAACTTAGGTTAGTCAAGGGTTCAATTTATAGCTCACTTAGCCATATATATACCCTCACCCTTACCTTGGCCCCATTACAACCTTGAAAAGACCTCATGATGTTTGCATTGATACATTAAATATTGTTGATTGGTTAGATGAAGAACAAAGTTTAGAAAGCATGATTAGAGAAGAGTAGAGTGATTAACCCTAGACACTTGAGAGATTAGAGTGATATACACTACCAGTGAGGGTTCAATGCTTGATTCTATGTTCCCTGCTTTCATGAGCTATCTTCTTACAAATTTACTTGTCTTTTATTGTATAATTTGAATTAGTGAAATCTGATTTGTGTTTGTCTTGAAGAGCTTATTTACTTTTAACCAAGTAGGTAGAAGCATTCTGCATGTAGTTGCAATCATATAGATAGGTTGCATTTCATACATTCTATCATTGCTCTTCACCCCTTTATAGCTTCTCTTGAGCATAGCATGAGGACATGATAATGTTTAAGTGTGGGGAGGTTGATAAACCACTATTTTATGGTTTATCTTGTGCTTAATTGAGTGGTTTTTATCAACTCTTTACCCACTTATTCATACTATTTGCATGGTTTTACAATTCCTTCCTAGAATTTGTGCTATGATTGAAAACATGCTTCTTTGGCCTTATATTTGCTAATATTAATCCTCTCTTATTATCATTTGATGCTGTGATATGTGTGTTAAGTGATTTTAGATATTACAGGGTAGGAATGACTTAGAGGATGGAAAGGAAGCATGAAAAAGTGGAAGGAATACAAGAAGTTGAAGAAGTTGCTAAGCTGTCCAGCCTGACCTCTTTGCACTCAAACAATCTTAACTTGAGCTACAGAGGTCCAAATGATGTGGTCTCAGTTGCGTTGGAAAGCTAACATCCGGGGCTTCGCAACGATATATAATTTAGTATAGCTGCTCCGAAGCCAGGCAACGCAAACACGTGATCTGTCAAAAATGCAATCCACACAAACGCGTAGACGACGCCTCCGCGTCACTTTGCCGCGACCTGAACGTAACAGAAATTGCTGTGGGTGATTTCTGGGCTGTTTTTGACCCAGTTTTCGGCCCAGAAAACTCAGATTAGAAGCTATAAAGTGGGGGGATGCATCCATTCATAAGGATGTCTTCCATTATTCACTTTTCGTTTTTTAGATGTAGTTTTAAGAGAGAGAGAGGCTCTCCCCTCTTTCTTAGGATTTAGGATTAGGATTCCTCTTAAAGGATTTAGGATTTCTTATTATTTCAACTTACAATTTCTTTTGAGTTCTAGGTTCAATGTTCCTTTTACTTATTTTCTCAATTTAGTTTATGAACTCTTTATGTCTAGATTGATTTTCTATTTAATATAATTTGAGGTATTTCAGAATTATGATTGCTTTCCTTTATTTATATAAATAATTTAGATTTTTCCCTTTTGGCTTTGGTTGATTAATTGGTAACTCTTGAGTTGTCAAACTCATCGTGATTGATAATTGTTATCTTTGCTGATTGATTTAAATTCCTATAACTCTAGTCTTTCCTTAGTGTTCTTTGTTCATCATGATCTTCATAGTGTTCTTGGTGTTCATCTTGACATTCATAGCATTCTTGCATGCATCACATGTTTTGATCTAAAAATTTCATGCGTTGCATCTTTTTAGTGTTTTTCTCTCTCATCATAAAAATTCAAAAAAATCAAAAAAAATATATCTTTCCCTTTTTCTCTCTCATCAAATTCGAAAATTTGGATTGACTTTTTCAAAAATTTTTAAAATCAAGTTGTTTCTTATGAGTCAAATCAAATTTTCAATTTAAAAATCTTATCTTTTTCAAAATCTTTTTCAAAAATCAAATCTTTTTCAAATTTCTTAGTTATTTTCGAAAATTCCAAAAACATTTTTCAAAAATCTATTTCCTAATTTTACATCAAATTTTCGAAAATAACAATAACAATTAATGTTTCGATTCAAAAATTTCAAGTTTGTTACTTACTTGTTAAGAAAGATTCAAACTTTAAGTTCTAGAATCATATCTTGTGATTTCTTGTGAATCAAGTCATTAATTGTGATTTTAAAAAAAATCAAATCTTTTTCAAAAACTAATTTCAATCATATCTTTTCAAAATTATCTTCTTATCATATCTTTTTCAAAAATTGGATTTCAAAATATCTTTTCTAACTTCCTAACTCCTTATCTTTTCAAAATTGATTTTTGTTTCAACTAACTAACTAACTTTTTGTTTGTTTCTTACCTTTTTCAAAACCACCTAACTAACTCTCTCTCTCTCTATTTTCGAAAATATCTTCCTCCTTTTTCAAAAATTTCTTTTTAATTAACTAATTATTTTATTTTTATTTTTTCGAAAAAAAAAACTACTAACTTTTTTCAAAAAAAAAAAAACTATTTTCAAAAATCACTAACTCTTTTTCAAAAATTATTTTCGAAAATTCCTTCTCTCTCATCTCCTTCTATTTATTTATTCATCTACTAACATCTCTTCCTCATATCACCAAAAATCCGAACCCTCTCTCTCTCTCTCTGAGTTCAGATTTTCTTCTTCTTTTCTTCTACTAACACAAGGACCTCTATACTGTGGTATAAAGGATCCATATTATTATTATTTTTTTCTGTGCCCTCTTCTTTGTCATATGAGCAGGAGCAAGGACAAGAATATTCTTGTTGAAGCAGATCCAGAACCTGAAAGGACTCTGAAGAGAAAACTAAGAGAAGCTAAATTACAACAATCCAGAGATAACCTTTCAGAAATTTTCGAACACGAAGAGGAGATGGCAGCCGAAAATAATAATAATGCAAGGAGGATGCTTGGTGACTTTACTGCACCTAATTCCAATTTACATGGAAGAAGCATTTCCATTCCTACCATTGGGGCAAACAACTTTGAGCTGAAACCTCAATTAGTTTCTCTGATGCAGCAAAACTGCAATTTTCATGGACTTCCATCTGAATATCCTTTTCAGTTCTTAACTGAATTCTTGCAGATCTGTGATACTGTTAAGACTAATGGAGTAGATCCTGAAGTCTACAGGCTCATGCTTTTCCCTTTTGCTGTAAGAGACAGAGCTAGAGTGTGGTTGGATTCTTAACCCAAGGATAGCCTGAACTCTTGGGATAAGCTGGTCAAGGCTTTCTTAGCCAAGTTCTTTCCTCCTCAAAAGCTGAGCAAGCTTAGAGTGGATGTTCAAACCTTCAGACAGAAAGAAGGTGAATCCATCTATGAAGCTTGGGAGAGATACAAAGGACTGACCAAAAAGTGTCCTTCTGACATGCTTTCAGAATGGACCATCCTGGATATATTCTTTGATGGTCTGTCTGAGTTATCTAAGATGTCATTGGATACCTCTGCAGGTGGATCCATTCACTTGAAGAAAATGCCTGCAGAAGCTCAAGAACTCATTAACATGGTTGCAAATAACCAGTTCATGTACACTTCTGAAAGGAATCCTATGAATAATGGGACGCCTATGAAGAAGGGAGTTCTTGAGATTGATACTCTGAATGCCATATTAGCTCAGAACAAAATATTGACTCAGCAAGTCAATATGATTTCTCAGAGTCTGAATGGAATGCAAGCTGCATCCAACAGTACTCAAGAGGCATCTTCTGAAGAAGAAGCTTATGATCCTGAGAACCCTGCAATAGCAGAGGTGAATTACTTAGGTGAACCTTATGGAAACACCTATAACTCATCATGGAGAAATCATCCAAATTTCTCATGGAAGGATCAAAAGCCTCAACAAGGCTTTAATAATGGTGGAAGAAACAGGCTTAGCAATGGCAAGCCTTTTCCATCATCCACTTAGCAACAGACAGAGAATTCTGAGCAGAACTCATCTAGCTTAGCAAACTTAGTCTCTGATCTATCTAAGGCCACTGTGAGTTTCATGAATGAAACAAGATCTTCCATTAGAAATTTGGAAGCACTAGTGGGCCAGCTGAGTAAAAGGATCACTGAAATCCCTCCTAGCACTCTCCTAAGCAATACAGAAGAAAATCCAAAAGGAGAGTGCAAGGCCATTGACATAACCAAAATGGCCAAACCCAATGAGGGAGAGGAGGACGTGAATCCCAAGGAGGAAGACCTCCTGGGACGTCCAGTGATCAATAAGGAGCTTCCCTCTGAGGAACCAAAGGACTCTGAGGCTCATCTAGAGACCATAGAGATCCCATTAAACCTTCTTATGCCATTCATGAGCTCTGATGAGTATTCCTCTTCTGAAGAGAATGAGGATGTTACTGAAGAGCAAACTGCCAAGTTTCTTGGTGCAATCATGAAGTTGAATGCCAAATTATTTGGCATTGATACTTGGGAAGTTGAACCTCCCTTGTTCATCAATGAACTAAGTGATCTGGATCAACTGACATTGCCTCAGAAGAGACAGGATCCTGGAAAGTTCATAATACCTTGTACCATAGGCACCATGATCTTTAAGGCTCTGTGTGACCTTGGTTCAGGGATAAACCTCATGCCCCTCTCTGTAATAGAGAAACTGGGAATCTATGGGGTGCAAGCTGCTAGAATCTCATTAGAGATGGCAGATAATTCAAGAAAACAGGCTTATGGACAAGTAGAGGACGTGTTAGTAAAGGTTGAAGGCCTTTACATCCCTGCTGATTTCATAGTCCTGGATACTGGAAAGGAAGAGGATGAATCCATCATCCTAGGAAGACCTTTCCTAGCCACAGCAAGAGCTGTGATTGATATGGATAGAGGAGAATTAATCCTTCAATTAAATAAGGACAACCTTGTGTTTACAACTCAAGGATCTCTCTCTGCATCCATGGAGAGGAAGCAGAAAAAGCTTCTCTCAAAGCAGAGTCAAACAAAGCCCCCACAGTCAAACTCTAAGTTTGGTGTTGGGAGGCCACAACCAAACTCTAAGTTTGGTGTTGAACTCCCATATCCAAACTCTAAGTTTGGTGTTGGAGAGTCTCAACAAAGCTCTGCACATCTGTGAGGCTCCATGAGAGCCCACTGTCAAGCTACTGACATTAAAGAAGCGCTTGTTGGGAGGCAACCCAATTTTTATCTAACTATATTTTTCTTAGTTATATGTCTTTATAGGTTCATGATCATGTGGAGTCACAAAATAAATATAAAAATTGAAAACGGAATCAAAAACAGCAAAAGAAAAATCACACCCTGGAGGAAGCATCTGCCTAGCATTCAACGCCAGAACAGAGCATGGTTCTAGCGCTGAACGCCCAAAATGGGCAGCATCCTGGCGCTGAACGCCCAGAACAAGCATGGTTCTGGCGTTTAATGCCAGAAATGGCAGCAAATGGGCGTTGAATGCCCAAAATGGGCACCAACCTGGCGCTGAACGCCCAGAGTTGTGTGCAAGGGCATTTTACATGCCTAAATCGGTGCAGGGATGTAAATGCCTTGACACCTCAGGATCTGTGGACCCCATAGGATCCCCACCCACCTCACCCTCTCTCTCTCCATTCAGGACCATCCCTTCTGTTTTCCATTTACCACTCACATCCATACACCCACTACCTTCAAAATTCAACATCTCTCTTCCACCCAATCCCACCCATATGGCCGAATACACACATCCATCCATCTCCTCCATATCTTCTTCTTCTTCTTCTATTCTTTCTTCTTTTGCTCGAGGGTGAGCAACATTCTAAGTTTGGTATGGTAAAAGCATAGCTTTTTTGTTTTTTCCATAGCCATTGATGGCACCTAAGGCCAGAGAAACCTCTAGAAAGAGGAAAGGGAAGACAAAAGCTTCCATCAAGGGTCTATAGCTCAGTGGTAGAACATTTGACTGCAATCAAGAGATCCCTGAGATACCTCAGGGGATACATTTTCTTCCACACAATTATTGGAAGCAACTAAGGGTGGAACATCAAAGAGCACTCCATCATCCTTCATGAAATCAGAGAAGATCTAAAAGCAATGAAGGAGGAGCAACAAAGGCAAGGAAGAGACATAGAAGAGCTCAAGGACATCATTTGTTCCTCAAGAAGGAAACACCACCATCACTAAGGTGGATTCATTCCTGGTTCTTATTTCTTCTGTTTTTCGTTTTCTATGTTATGTGCTTATCTATGTTTGTGTCTTCATTAAATGATCATTAGTAGTTAGTAACTTTGTCTTAAAGTTATGAATGTCCTATGAATCCATCACCTCTCTTAAATGAAAAATGTTTTAATTCAAAAGAACAAGAAGTACATGAGTTTCGAATTTATCCTTGAACTTAGTTTAATTATATTGATGTGGTGACAATGCTTCTTGTTTTCTGAATGAATGCTTGAACAGTGCATATGTCTTTTGAAGTTGTTGTTTAAGAATGTTAAATATGTTGGCTCTTGAAAGAATGATGACTAGGAGACATGTTATTTGATAATCTGAAAAATCATAAAAATGATTCTTGAAGCAAGAAAAAGCAGCAACGAACAAAGCTTGCAGAAAAAAAAAGGGCGAAAAAAAAATTAGAAAGAAAAAGAAAAAGCAAGCAGAAAAAGCCAAAAGTTCTTAAAACCAAGGGGCAAGAGCAAAAAGCCAATAACCCTTAAAACCAAAAGGCAAGGGAAATAAAAAGGATTCCAAGGCTTTGAGCATCAGCGGATAGGAGGGCCTAAAGGAATAAAATCCTGGTCTAACCGGCTAAACCAAGCTGTCCCTAACCATGTGCTTGTGGCGTGTAGGTGTCAAGTGAAAACTTGAGACTGAGCGGTTAAAGTCAAGGTCCAAAGCAAAAGAAGAGTGTGCTTAAGAACCCTGGACACCTCTAATTGGGGACTTTAGCAAAGCTGAGTCACAATCTGAAAAGGTTCACCCAATTATGTGTCTGTGGCATTTATGTATCCGGTGGTAATACTGGAAAACAAAGTGCTTAGGGCCATGGCCAAGACTCATAAAGAAGCTGTGTTCAAGAATCATCATACTGAACTAGGAGAATCAATAACACTATCTGAACTCTGAGTTCCTATAGATGCCAATCATTCTGAACCTCAATGGATAAAGTGAGATGCCAAAACTATTCAAGAGGCAAAAAGCTACAAGTCCCGCTCATATGATTGAAGCTATGTTTCATTGATAGTTTGGAATTTATAGTATACTAGCGGCTCAACAGGCACTAACGTGCCTGTTCAGCCGCTTTTCTATTATTTTTAAGATATTAATTTATTTTTTTGTTAACATATTATTCACTCTTCAAATTTATTAGATAAGTATATTTTTATTTTAACGTTGACGTGACTTTATTTATATCATATATTTTATTAAAATTAAAATTATTATAAACAAAATATAATTAAAAAAATAATGATAAAACATTATTCTAATTCAAAAATAGTATATATAAACCAAAATGCATGTTAGTTATTTATAAAAGATAATTTTTACTTAAATGTCATGGATATTCATATTTGTCTTCATCTTTTTTAAGTGAAAGGTCAAAATATAAATCTAAATACGAAGAAGTCTTCATTTTTTTATAAATAGTGAAAAAATAGAATAAATGAGAATGCTTATTTTTTTTCGTTTTTAAATATCAAAATATAAGAATAATTAATAAACAAAATAGGAGAGTATAAAAATTGTGTATCTGGACAAAACTCTTCGTAATTCATCATACATCTTCTTATCAATAACTTGTTTAGTCTTGAAAAATTGTCAGATTTAAAAATAAATATATAAGCGCTTCAAGATTATTCAATTAAAAATTATGTATAACAAAATTAAAATAAAAATTTAAAAATATTATTTACAAATTAACTATTTATAAACGTTATTAAGTTAATTATTTATTTTTAATGAGTATTTAATTTGAAGCCGAGATAAAAATTTATATTCAAAACACTCTATCTTCATGCATAATTTTAATTGTTAAAAAATATTTTATTTTTTTCTAATTTTATATTTAATTTTTTAAATTACCTTTAATTTTATTATATTTTCAAAATTATTAATTTATATTATTATTATATCCTTTACAATATCAAACACTATTCTTTCTCTCGTTATTATTCTCTATACACATACATGTCATTGTCTCATCGCCATTATTATTATTATTATTATATTACCTTATTTTTCTTTCTCGTTTTTTTTCCTTCTCTTTCCGTTTTCTCTTCACCCGAACGTCCATAATTAATTATTACCAAGTATTATTATCGTAAGTTCGCAACTTTTAATATTGTCTATCACTTTGATCTATAACCATCTATTCTGTTAACTTTTATGAGTTGTTGAAGTTTCACTAAAAAAAAAATAAGACATAAAGAATTTAAATTTTTTATCCAAATTATCAAATTAACTTTTAAAATGTATAAAATTTATAAATTTAAATTAAATAAGATATTAAACAAATTTATTATGTTGTTATTATGCATAAAAAATTAAAATAAAAATTTAGAAACATTATATATAAATTAACTATTTATAAATGTTATTAAGTTTAATTATTTATTTTTAATAGTATTTAATTTGAAGTCAAAATAAAAATTTATATTCAAAGGACTCTTTATTTTCATCTATAATTTTAATTGATAAAAAATATTTTATTTTTTTTATTTTATATTTAATTTTTTAAATTTTCTTTAATTTCATTATTTTTCAAAATTATTAATTTATAACTTTTATTATATCTCCTTATTATAACAAACATTATTCTTTCTCTTATTATTATTAGTAGTGGCTCAACAGGCACTAACGTACCTGTTCAGCCGCTTTTCTATTGTTTTTAAGAAATTAATATTATCTTTTTGTTAATATATTATTAATTTTTCAAATTTATTAGATAAGTATTTTTTTATTTTAATGTTGATGTGATTTTATTTATATTATATTTTATTAAAATTAAAATTATTATAAACTAAAATATCATTCAAAAAATAATGATGATAACATTATTCTGATTCAGAAAAATATATATAAATCAAAATACATGTTAGTTATTTACAAAAGATAATTTTTACTTAAATATCATGGATATTCATATTTGTCTTCATCTTTTTTAAGTAGTAAGCCAAAATATAAATCTAAATACGAAGAGTTCTTTATTTTTTTATAAATAGTGAAAAAATAAAATAAATAAGAATGCTTATTTTTTTCGTTTTAAACATCAAAATATAAGAATAATTAATAAATAAAATAGGAAATTATAAAAATTGTGTATCTGAACAAAATCCTTCTTAATTCATCGTACATCTTCTTATTAATAACTTTTTTAGTCTTAAAAAACTGTCAGATTTATTGACCATAAAAATAAATATATAAACCCTTCAAGATTATTCAATTAAAAATGATGTGTAATAAAATCAAAATAAAATTTAAAAATATTATTTACAAATTAACTATTTATAAACGTTATTAAGTTTAATTATTTATTTTTAATTCGTATTTAATTTGAAGCCGAGATAAAAATTTATATTCAAAACACTCTCTATCTTCATGCATAATTTCAATGGTTAAAAATATTTTATTTTATAATTTTATATTTAATTTTTTTAATTATCTTTAATTTTATTATTTTTTAAAATTATTAATTTATATTTTTATTATATCTCTTACTATATCAAACACTATTCTTTCTCTTGTTATTATTTTCTATACACATACCTGTATGTCATTGTCTCATCGCCGTTATTATTATTATTATTATTATATATTACCTTGTTCTCCTTTCTCGTTTTTTCTTTTTCCTTCCATCTTCTTTTCACCCGACCGTCCGTAATTAATTATCATCAAGTATTATTATCGCAAATTTTAATCTTGTCTATCACTTTGATTTATAACCATCTATTCCGTTAACTTTTATGAGTTGTTGAAGTTTCGCTAAAAAAAGTAAGACATAAAGCATTTAATTTTATATTTAATTTTTAAAATTTTTTTAATTTCATTATTTTTCTAAATTATTAATTTATAATTTTTATTATATCCCCTTACTATATCAAACATTATTCTTTCTCTTATTATTATTATTCTCTATACATGTCCTATCATTGTCTAATGACTGTTATTATATTACTTTGTTCTTTCTCGTTTTTTTTTCTCTTTCCACCTTCTCTTCACCCACCGTAATTAATTATCACTATTTATATGTTACATCTTTTATATGTTAATCAAATAACCAGTGCCATATACCAAACAAATGATATTATAGAAGTCAAAATAAATTATATTTTTGTAATATAATTCATTTATTTTAGTTTAATTTAAAAATAAATATTCATGTACTCAAATTTTAAATATAATACTCTGTATAATTAATAATTTAAAAATTAAAAAAATAATATTATCACATATGAAGTAAATTTAAAAAGAAAAAAAATGAATTTAACAAAATATTAGACTTTTTCAATTCGTCATTGATAAGTACAGACATATTTAAAAAAAATACATATAATATGAAAAAAATTAGTTCTTCCTTGGTAAAAGAAAAAGATAGAACATTATCTTTTGTACGTAAAATATTGGGAACAAATTAAAAAAAGTAAAAGAACCATGAAAATATTAATTGGATAAGTAAATTAAAGAGGAAAAAAATATAGGTAGAAGTTATACGTGAACGTAGTAACTGCAATAAAACTAAATAAAATTTGTAACGATGGATGTGATGAAATCGATAACGTTGAAGGTAAAAAAATAATGGCAGCAAGAAAAATATAACAACGTGTATTA
Organism: Arachis ipaensis; assembly: GCF_059453495.1. Lineage (NCBI taxonomy): Eukaryota > Viridiplantae > Streptophyta > Magnoliopsida > Fabales > Fabaceae > Arachis > Arachis ipaensis. The sequence goes on from NC_142444.1 coordinate 80,640,226, forward strand.
GGAGGTAAAAAAAGAACCAGTAAAATAGATGAAATTATAAAAAAATAAAAAAGATATATTTTTTATGATTATAAAAAAAATTCTAATAGAATAATTAGAATGAGGCTAAACTACTGGACAGACCATCAGAGTACAGTACTCACAGATATACTTAAAACAACACTATACAAACAAAGACCAATATAAAATTAAACAAAACATAATTTAAATGAATACCTCCGAATATAATAAGATCTATACAAAAAAAAACTATTTATCACCACTGGTTAAACACTTGTTGGCTTCTATTTTTTTTTTTTTTCATTTCATATATGGCCACGAAAATAAATCTTTTGACATCATCTTTATCTAGTTTAAGATGTCAAAAAAACTTCTTTAAATAATTGTGCGGTACAGAGAAGAGTTTATAAGATAAAGGAGAATCAGAATTAAATAAAAATAAATAAAAAAAAGATATTGTGGGAGTAAAGAATTGAATAGAAGTTACGTGGTAACTGTTAGTGAAATAAGTAACTGTATAATATTTTTCAATTATGTTAGTAGGGTTAAAATAGGAAATAGAAAATTGGACACCAAACCTCCATGTTTTGGCATTATATATTGTTATAGATTCTCTTCTTTTTATCCTATTTGATTTTCAGTTGCTTGGGGACAAGCAACAATTTAAGTTTGGTGTTGTGATGAGCGGATAATTTATACGCTTTTTAGCATTGTTTTTAGTATGGTTTTAGTAGGATCTAGTTACTTTTAGGGATGTTTTCATTAGTTTTTATGTTAAATTCACATTTCTAGACTTTACTATGAGTTTGTGTGTTTTTCTGTGATTTCAGGTATTTTCTGGCTGAAATTGAGGGACTTGAGCAGAAATCAGATTTAGAGGTTGAAGAAGGACTGCTGATGCTGTTGGATCCTGACCTCCCTTCACTCAAAGTGGATTTTCTGGAGCTAAGGAATTCGAAATGGCGCGCTTCCAATTGCGTTGGAAAGTATACATCTAGGGATTTCCAGCAATATATAATAGTCCATACTTTGGCCAAGAATAGACGACGTAAACTAGCATTCAATGCCAGCTTTCTACCCAAATCTGGCGTCTAGCGCCAGAAAAGGAGCCAAAACCAGAGTTGAACGCCCAAACTGGCACAAAAGCTGGCGTTCAACTCCAAGAAGGACCTCTACACGTGCAACACTCAAGCTCAGCCCAAGCACACACCAAGTGGGCCCCGGAAGTGGATTTATGCATCAATTACTTACTTCTGTAAACCCTAGTAGCTAGTTTATTATAAATAGGACCTTTTACTATTGTATTAGACATCTTTGGTCTCAGTTTTAATCCATTGTTCATATTAGGAGACTATTGATCACGTTTTAGGGGGCTGGCCATCTCGGCCATGCCTGGACCTTTCACTTATGTAATTTTAACGGTAGAGTTTCTACACTCCATAGATTAAGGTGTGGAGCTCTGCTGTTCCTCAAAGATTAATGCAAAGTACTACTGTTTTCTATTCAATTCATCTTATTTCGCTTCTAAGATATTCATTTGCACTTCAACCTGAATGTGATGAATGTGACAATCATCATCATTCCCTATGAACGCGTGCCTGACAACCACTTCCGTTCTACATTAGATTGAATGAGTATCTCTTAGATCTCTTAATCAGAATCTTTGTGGTGTAAGCTAGAATGATGGCGGCATTCAAGAGAATCCGGAAGGTCTAAACCTTGTCTGTGGTATTCCGAGTAGGATTCAATGAATGAATGACTGTGACGAGCTCCAAACTCGCGATTGCTGGGCGTAGTGACAGACGCAAAAGGATAGTAAATCCTATTCCAACATGATCGAGAACCGACAGATGAATAGCAGTGCCGTGACAGGGTGCGTTGATCATTTTCACTGAGAGGATAAGATGAAACCATTGACAAGGGTGATGCCTCCAGACGATTAGCCGTGCCGTGACAGGGCATTAGATCATTTTCCCGAGAGATGACCGAAAGTAGCCATTGACAGTGGTGATGTATCACATAAAGCCAGCCATGGAAAGGAGTAAGACTGATTGGATGAAGATAGCAGGAAAGCAGAGGTTCAGAGGAACGAAAGCATCTCTATTCACTTATCTGAAACTCTCACCAATGATTTACATAAGTATTTCTATCCCTATTTTATTATTTAATTTCGGAAACTCCATTACTATTTTATATCCTCCTGACTGAGATTTACAAGGTGACCATAGCTTGCTTCATACCAACAATCTCCGTGGAATTCGACCCTTACTCACGTAAGGTATTACTTGGACGACCCAGTGCACTTGCTGGTTAGTTGTGCGAAGTTGTGAACCATGGTATTGGCATCATGTTTTTGGCGCCATTACCAGGGAAAGAAAGAGTGATAAATTTTACATAATTAAAGTGTAATCACAATTTCTGCGCACCAGGTACTAAATCAATTAGCTTTCTAACATTTGAGCACTCAAGGAACCCCCACAGTTTCATGCGGAGAATCTACTGAAAACGTAACATGAAGGAGACATTAGAAACTCTGGTAAATAGTGAGCAACACAACTTTGTATTGAAACAATTAGAGGAAGCTGTGATCATTGAAAAGGAAGAAGTAGTTGAAGACTTGGGAGATGCAGAACCTCCATGGGAAACTCAAGTCATAGAGCCCCTTCTAAGGAGTTTGAAATTGATGTTGAGAAGGGTGTACAACCTCCAAGGCATAGACTGGTTGAAGAATTTGAAGGTGATGACCAAGAGATGGATTCAATCATTAATGAATTCTTATCCACAATTGAATCCTCCCCCATTGGACTAGACATGGAGATCAAAAAAGAAGAAGCACAACCTCCCATACCCTTGGTGAGCAATGAAGAGAAGATTGAATTGGAAGAAAGCTACCAAGAGGAAGAGGTTGAAACAGAAAGCAAAAGTAGCAGAAGAAATGAAAATGAAGACAGAAAGCTAAATCCAATTCCCAATCCTTAGAATTATGCAGAAGAAAACAAAGATGAGTTGCAGATCAAGGATTGAAATAGAATTCCTTCAATCTCAATCTACAATTAAAAAACAGAAAGTAAGAAATGCATAAGTAAGAACAAAGAGAAGAGAACCCAGCTCTCAATCCCAATTCAAAGCAAAAAATGTAAGAGTGAGCTCACAATAAAACTAGAAAATAAAAAATTTCAAAATTGAAGGTAAAAGTTCTCTCAAAATCAAACTAAGTCCTATTTATATACTTTCTATATTTGATCTTCAGAATTTGGAGTGGGTTTTTCATTTGGTGAAGAATTAGATCCAAAGTGGCAATTGGATTAAAATTGGACCATGGTGAAGCTCCCAGGGAAGTGCTCGGTTAACTAAACCAACTGAGCGCTCAATTTCTTCTTGCTTGGGCTCATGTCAAGCTCCAGGGAAGTGTTGAGTGAATGCACCTAACGTAGTGCTCAATGCCTTGTTCCTTGGTTCATCTTGGTGCGTGACAAGCCTTCATAGCGCTCGGTTAGAATTCTTAACTCAGCGCCCTTTTGCTTGTGGAGAGAACTCTGACTTTGAACCCTGCACGTTGCCAATTTGGTTTCAAGGAGTAGCGCTCAGTTAGATAAGTTAACTAAGCGCCCTTTATGCGCATGGAGTGAGCTCCACTTTCGAATCCTTTAGTGCTACATGCTTGAGGAAAGGCTCCCTCTTCGAGCCCTGGTGGATGCAATTGTGGCAAATTTCCTTGGCCCAAGTGGAGTAGCACTTCTCTTGGTTTCTCAGGTGCATGGTTCGAGACATGGTGGCTTCACTAGCAAATATTTAGCCTTGCATTTTCTTTTGCCAAGCCACGATAAAGTTAACTCTCTTAACTAAGCGCTATTGATTTCTTGGGTTCCTTGGGCACTCAATTATGTGTTCCAACTTAGCGTTGTGCCTTGGTGCTTCCTTGGTTGATGCACCACGCTTTTGTTTCCTTAGGTCATGCTTTCCAAAGCGTGACCTAAGGTCCAAAGCGTGCTTTAACTTCAAAAGCGTGCCAAAAATTCCATTTTCAACCATTTCTTCACCTACAAGTAATCAAAACAACCAACTAATTCTAGCTTAAATTATTCAAAAACCAACTAATTCTTCACCTACAAGGTTCATAAATTATTCAAAAACCAACTAATTCTAGCTTAAACCTAATGATTTAGTGTCAAATAAAGGATGGTTGATTGATTCAACAAACCCATGCAAACCACTCCAAATTACTTACTTCTAATGCAAGAAAGTGCATAAAACCTAATGAAACAAGTGAAAAATACTTGAAAAGCTAGCATAAGATGACTTGTCATCAAGCATACACCTTTGGAAGGTTGCTGGGGCATTGCAGAGTCCAAAAGGCATCCTTTTGTAGGCAAAGACTCCAAATGGACAGGTGAATGAGCTTTTCTCTTGGTCCTTGGCATCTAACACTATTTGATTGTACCCAGAATACCCATCCAGGAAGCAGTAATAGGCATGGCCAGCCAATCTTTCCAGCATCTGATCGATGAAAGGGAGAGGAAAATGATCTTTCCTTGTAGCCTTATTTCAGTCTTCTATAATATATGCATATCCTCCACCCAGTCACTGTCCTTGTGAGGATTAACTCATTCTTCTCATTGGAGATGACAGTCATTCCTCCCTTCTTTGGTACAACTTGGACCAGACTTACCCAGGTGCTATCGGAAATTGGGTATATGATTCCAACATTCCATAGTTTCATTACCTCTTTTTGAACCACTTCCTTCATGGTTGGGTTGAGCCTCCTTTGAGGCTGCACTACAGGTCTTGAGTCCTTTTCTAGCAAGATTTTATGCATACAGATGGTAGGGCTTATATACTTGATGTCTTCAATTGTCCATCCCAGAGCTGTCTTGTGAACTTTAAACACTTCAGTTAATTTTGTTTCATCTTCCATGTTTAAGGAAAGACTTGATGATCACTGGCAAGGTTTCTTTTTCTCTAAGGAATGCATACTTGTGATGTGGATGGAGAGGTTTCAACTCTTGCTTTGGCACTTCCTTTGTCTTGTCTTCAAGAGAGATTTCAAAAGCTTATTTCTCTATGACATCTTGATCACTTCCCATTTCTTCTTCTTGTTTCTCCTGGACATTGGTTTCAAACACTTCTTCCACCAAATCTTCTACCATTTCCACCTTCATGTGCTTTTCCTTCTCAGGAGGATATTGCATGGCCTTGAAGACATTGATGATCATTTGCTCACTGTGCATCCTGAGGGTCATTCCCCTTTTTCCACATCAATGATAGCCCTTGCTGTTGCTAAGAAAGGTCTACCTAAGATGATTGAGTTGTGTCCTTCTTCTTCTATGCCCAGAATGACAAAATCAGCAGGGAAGATGAATTTTCCCACCTTTAGTAATACGTTCTCCAGAACCCCATTGGGTATTTTGAGTGATCTATCCGCCATTTGAAGTGACATTCTGGTGGGTTTGACTTCCTCTATTGCAAGCTTTTTCATTAGTGAGAAAGGCATCGAATTGATGCTGGCACCTAAGTCACAGAGAGCTTTTTCCAAGGTCATATTGCCTATGGTGCATGATATGATGAAACTTCTAGGATCTCTGAGTTTTGGTGGGAGGCCTTTTTGTATTACTGCACTGGACTATTGGGTTAAGATCACAGTCTCCTTTCCATTCGAGCTTTTCTTTTCGTTAATGAGCTCTTTGAGGAACTTAGCATATAGGGGCATTTGCTCCAATGCTTCAGCAAGGGGAATGTTGATTTCCAACTTCTTAAAAATTTCAAGGAACTTGGGAAATTGCTGATCCTTGAGCTCTCTTTGCAATATTTGAGTATATGGCAGAGGAGGAATATAAGGCTTCACTTCCCTCCTCTATTCTTGTGAGCTCTCCTCCATGACTTGCTTTCCCTTCTTTGAAGCTTGTGGCTCTTCCTCTTTCTTCTTGGAACTCTCTTGATCCTTGTCCTCTGCCGCTACTTCTTCTTTGCTGCTAGCCTTGTCATCCTCTACTGACTTCTTGTGAACTTCTTTGTCATCCTCCAATGTTCTTCCACTCCTGAGTTAAATTGCTTTGCATTCTTCTTTAGGATTTGTAATGGTATCACTTGGGAAAACATTGGTTGGTCTTTCAGCTTGTCTAGCCAATTGCCCTACTTGTCTTTCAAGATTCTTCATGGTGGCTTCTTGTCTATCTTGGCTTTTAATCAAGTTATCTTGCGCTTTGGCTAGATTCTATGTGGTTTGAGCAAGTGCTTGTAATGTTGCCTCCAGAGCTGAAATCCTGGTTTCCTGATGGTCAATGGATGGCATGTTGGAATATGCTGGCTGTGGCTGGAAATTAATTGGGTTGTTGAAGTGGTTGTTTTGGGAATTGAAAGGCGATGTGGAGAAGTTATTTTGGTGAATCTGTGAGTTGTTGTTAGGTTGTTGAAATGAGTTTTATGGTTTTCTGTATTGGTTAGTGTTATTTGATGAATGAGTTTGGTTGTTTGTGTTGTGAGAGTTGTTGGAATTATGATTCTTTTGCCACGAATTTTGATTATCACCCCCACCTCAAGTTGGGATGATTCCTCCATGATGAATTGTATGTATCTCCATGAAATTCATTCTGAGAAGAGCTTGAGGTGTTATGCATATATTGGACTTTTTTTGGTTGCTGCTCACAGTTGCTTTTCTCAAAGGTTTCTTTATTTTAGTTCCATCCAATTGATTGTTGGCTTGCTGTGTTCACTGCAGCCACTTGGAGTCCATCAATCCTCTTTGTCATCAATTCCATCTGTTACTAGATTTATTGGTGCATCAACTTGTTCTGTACCAGGATGGTGTCTACTCCTTCTAGCTCCAACACACCCTTCTTTTGAACTGGTTAGCGTTGCCTCTGATGAGCATAGAAATATTGATTATTGGTCACAGTGTCTATGAGATTCTGGGCTTCCTCAGCTATCTTCATTAGTTGTAATGATCCTCCTGCAGAGTAGTCTAAAGATTCTTGAGCTTTTAGAGTCAATCCTTCATAGAAATTCTGGAATCTGTCCCATTCACTAAACATCTCTGGTAGACATTTCCTAATCAAAGCTCTGTATCTTTCCCAAGTATCATACAGTGATTCTCCATCCATTTGAGTGAATGTTTGCACTTCTGTCTTCAGTCTAATGATCCTCTGAGGTGGGCAAAACTTAGATAGGAATTTATTCACCAAATCATCCCATGTGTTGATGCTTTCTTTGGGGAATGTTTCAAGCCATTAAGATGCCTTGTCTCTCAAGGAAAATGAGAACATCATCAACTTATAGATATCCGGCTGCACACCATTTGTCTTGACAATTTCATAAATCCTCAACAAAGTGGATAATTGCTGATTTGGATCTTCAAGTGGACCTCCTCCATAGGAGCAATTGTTCTATACCAAAGTGATAAGTTGAGGTTTCAATTTAAAGTTATTTGCATGAACATTGGGAGTGAGTATACTGCTCCCACAGTGTCTTGGATTGGGGAAGGTGTAAGAGGCTAGCACTCTCCTGTGAGGTAGACCATTGTTGTTGGCCACTTCCTCTAGTGGATTAGGGAGGTTACCCTCCATCTCTTGGTCTTTCTCTTCTGATTCTTCTTCTCCAATAACTCTATTCCCTCTTACTTCTCTTCTCAATCTCAAGAATGTCCTCTCTAGCTCAGAATCAAAAGAGGTAGATGTACCTCTTCTTCCTCCTGGCATACAACACAAACAAAACCAAAAAACTAAAACAAACCACTCTACTGCTAGAGTGTGGTTAAGGTTAGTTTAAATAAAGTCTCAAACAGTTAGAATGCTTAACAAAAACAAAGAAAAATGCTTAATTTAGATTATCACCTACTTAATCATTGTCAATCTAAATCAATCCCCGGCAACGGCGCCAAAAACTTTATGAGGAAAAAATCGACTCCACACAAACTCACCGGCAAGTGTACTGGGTCGCATCAAGTAGTAATAACTCACAAGAGTGAGGTCGATCCCACAGGGATTGATGGATCAAGCAACTTTAATGAGGTGATTATCCTAGTTAAGCGAATATTTGATGGATTGGGTGAAATTTGATCAACAAAAAATAAATTGTAAATAAGCTAAAGTGCAGAATGAAAAATTGCAAAATCTTAAAATGCAGAAGAAGTAAATTGCAGAAACTTAAAATGTAAGAAATTAAAAGAGCTGAAACTTAAATTGCAAGAAAGGTAAATGACTGAAACTTAAGTTGCAAAAAATTTAAAGTGCAGAATCTAAATTGCTAAGAAAGTTAAATTAAATGAATAATAGAGGGAATTGGGTGCTGGGAATCAACACAGAACTGGAAAATTTAAACTACGGTAATTTAAAAGACTTTCAGGTGCAGAAATTTAAACTTGTACCAAACAGAAAAGGAACAATTGCAGAGAAAGAAAAATAGGAGGTAAAACCAAGATCAGATCTCAAATTCTCAAGAGAATTTTGAATAGGAAAAATAAAAGGAAACTCCAAGGTGAAGCAATTTAAAAGAATTGATCAATCAGAGTTCCAATACCAAAAACAGAAAAGAAAAGTTGCAAGGAAGAAGAACAGAAAAGAAAACTCAGTTCCGATCCCTAAATCTTAAATTCTAAATAGGAAAAATAAAAAATATCACAGCCTTCTAATGAAATCAAATTCTTCTCTATTTATACACTTTCCAATTCTGTCATCCAGTGCTTGAAGTGGGCTTGTTGGCCTTTGTTGTAGTGGGTCAGATTGGCACTTGATTGCAGCTTCTAGGGGAACGTTGTGTTCTCAAAGTGAGTGCAGCGTTCATTTTCCCACAAGAACGCGTCTCTGACGCATGTGCATTATTGCCTTGCAGAAAACTCATCACGCATACGCGTGCTTCACGTACAGGCGCCATTTTGTGTTTTTGTCTATCGACGCGTACGCGTCACATATGCGTGCGCGTCGCTGCCAACTTCAGCCTCAGCCATGCTTGCGCGTCCCATTCACGCGTACGCGTCTTCAATAGCGTTCTCTTATTGAGCGCTATGTTCGCGCCAACAACGCTGCCCACGCGTGCACGTCCTCTGCGCGTGCACGTGGGTAGCAAAATATCAATTCCATGCTTCAGCGCTACCCACGCGTTCGCATGCTTCCTTCCAGATTCTTCATCGACGCGTGCACGTCATGCACGCGTACACATCGATTGCAAAACTCAAACTCCAATTTTGAATTTGCCCGAAAATTCTGACTAAATGAACGTAGCACTCCTTTTGAAAACGAGCGACAATCACTTCCACGCGTACGCGTCATGCACGCGTACGCGTGGATCTTCAAAATTCGTTGCTTGACGCGTAAGCGTCTTGTACGCGTGCGAGTCACTGCTGAGCATGGCGTTCTTTATTTGAACGCAACATTATTCTGCAGTGCCCTTATTTCTCTTCATCTTCTCACCTAAAATCAACCGAACAAGCAATCAAAGTCTCACCAAAATCATAAGGTTTTTGCATCATTCATAATAATCACTTAATTCTTGCATAAATCTCATGATTTTGTATAAAGTTTGTGAGGTTTGATTGAATCAAAATAAACATAAAATTCCACTCCAATCACTTACTTATTGTGCAAGAAAGTGCATAAAACCTAATGAAACAAATGAAAAATGCTTGTGAAACTAGCATAAGATAACTTGTCATCAACCAGCCTAAAAGGAGAAAAAAAGAAAGAAAATTAAGCCTACAACAAAGATACTAAATCAAATAGAACATAGACGAGGGATAATGCCAAATAACTATAATATTCTCAACTACATGGTAGCTACACATGTAACTGAAAAAGCAATATAAGCAAAGGGCATATCAACTACTACTTGATGCAAGAGTAAAGTCAAAGCATGAAGAGTACTCGGAAGCATCAAGTTTAAGCAAGAATTGACACAAATAAGATTACTGATAAGCATGAGAGAATTTGGTCTCATCCTAACTCAATGATAATGAGGTACAAAAACAAAGAATAATGAGTTAGGAAGGACAAAAGCACTAATATTGTGTGTTGAACGAATATTACAATTAATGCTAAACAAATAATGAAACACCATAACAATGCAAGAAATTCTCAACAATTGAGTAGAAGGATTCAACCCCAATATGGAAATAAGAAAATTAGAAAAAAAATAAGAATAAGCTATACAAACAAAGTTAAAATGCAATGAATGAAAGTATACAAATGCAATAAAAAAAGAAAATTAAAAATGAGAAAGATAAAAAGTAAAAATTTAAAAAGAAGGAGAAGAAGAAATAAAAAGAAGTAAGAAAGAAAACATGAGAAATGAGAGAAGAGAAGAGAAGAGAAAAAAGGGAAGAAAAGGAAGAAGAAAGGAGAACAAAGGAAAAAAAAGAAGAAGGAAAGAAGAAAGAAGAAGAAAGAAGAAAGAGGAAGAAAGGAACAAGGACAGCGTGCACGGAATTGTGATCACAATTATCACAACTCTGGTACAACTAACCAGCAATTGCACTAGGTCATCCAAGTAATAAAACCTTACGCGAGTAAGGGTCGATCCCACGGAGATTGCCGGCTTGAAGCAAGCTATGTCATCTTGTAAATCTTAGTTAGACGGATTCAATTGGTTATGAGTTTTGATAATTGAAGGATAAATAAAACATAAATTAAAATAAAGATACTTATGTAATTCATTGGTGGGAGTTTCAGATAAACTTTTGGAGATGCTTTGTTGCTTCTGAACCTCTGCTTTCCTATTGTCTTCATCCAATCATGTGTGCTCCCTTCCATGGCAAGCTGTATGTTGGTAGATCACCGTTGTCAATGGTTACCATCCGTCCTCTCAGTGAAAATGGTCCAGGTACGGCTTCTATACAGCTAATCATCTGTCAGATCTCCGGTCTCGGATGAAAAATACCAGTCACAGCTACCGCACGGCTAATCATCTGTCGGTTCTCACTTGTGTCGGAATAGGATCTCTCTATCCTTTTGCACACTGTCATTGTGCCCAACATTCATGAGTTTGAAGCTCGTTTGTTCTAGCCTTTACCATGAAGGTTCTGATCTCTGTGAGTTCGACTGCTCTGTTGTCAGGAGATGCAAGTCAAAGTCACGAACCAGAGGCCTAAGAGATTATACTCCAGCTGTCATCCAATAACTACGTTGAACATCATGTAGACCGCTTGTGGTTGTCAGGCACGCGGATCTTGGCTAAGCGAGTAATGAAGCTAGTGGGTGATTGTCATGGGTCACCCATTCATTCTGACTTAACTAAATTAAGTACGAGAGTATATCTTGGAGAAGAGACATGCGTGAATTGAAAGAGAAACAATAGTACTTTCATTAATTCATGAAGAATAGCAGAGCTCCGTACCTTAATCTATGAGGTGTAGAAACTCCACCATAGAAAATATATAAGAAAAAAAACCTTGGCATGGCCGTGTCGCCAGCCTCCCAATGTGAAAAATGGCATAAGCTCGGATTACAATAGTAAAAAGTGCTATTTATACTAAACTAGTTACTAAGGATTACAGAAAATAAGTAACTAAGTGCAGATAGTGCAAAAATCCACTTTTGGGGCCCACTTGGTGTATGCTTAGGCTGAGCATTGAGCTTTACATGTGCATAAGCCTTTTCTAGAGTTAAACGTCAGCTTGGATGCTAGTTTGGGCATTTAACACCAGTTTTGGTGCTAGTTCCGGCGTTTTACGCCAAAAAAGGGTCTCTAGCTAGCGTTGAATGCCAGTTTGGGCCATCAAATCTCGGGCAAAGTAAAAACTATTATACATTGCTGGAAAGCCTAAGATGTTAGATTTCCATCCCAATTGAGTATGTGCCAATTGGATCTCTGTAGCTCCAGAAAAACGCATTTGTGTTTGAAGAAGGAAACACCACTAGGTTTGGCCACACGATCTGCTCACCCAAGTAGCTATAAATGAGTAATCTCTGTAGTTGTTTAGCTCTGCTGCCCTTGGTTTGTTCAATGTTTTTGGCATTAACTGAACATTCATTTATATAAAAAATGTATGTGAATTCAACAAATGATGTCGTCACACGTATCATGATTAATTCTCAAGTCTGTTATATAAATCATGTATCAGTTGACTATTTACTTGGGTAGTTCTTATTTCTGGTGCCTTCGGGCATGCAATATCCTTAGTAACCTAGAACAGAACAATGATTATGTGTTATTTTAGTTAGAGATGATATGGTTTATGCTAGTTGAAGAGTATTTTCTTTCAATCATGTTATGATGTTGAATATTTCATCCTAGATAGTAGATACAAAAAATGCACTCCAGAAAACCCCTCCCCCTCCCGCTCCCCCCCCCCTTATATTTTTTCATACTTTTAATGTCCAGGAAGTGATAGAGGAGATAAAATATTATTTGATTTCTGCATATTTTCTGCTGCAACTTTCATGAGAAGACAATTTAAGCCTATTGGTAGGACATGGTAGGTGGTGTTTCAAATTTCGTTGCATGGGCTTACAATTTTTCTTATTTTGTTTCCTTTTCCATGGTGTGTCCAGAAAGTATTTTACAAAGTAATGAGAGGGCTCATGGTTATAAGAATTATGGCACCAAGCTTATTGGCATGCCTCATAAGAAGACAAGGTAAACCAGAATCTCCCCCTCCTCCCTCCCCCCTCTCTTCCAAACAAAAATCATACACGCTAAACTCAATTTTTTGCCACTTTGGTGCTCTTACTTTTGCTAAAGTCTAAAGCATGTGACAAGTACATTAACTTTATAATAGTTAATGGTGATTTCCAGTATCAACTATTTTTGTTTTCTATGATCACGAATCGAAACTACTTAATATTGTCAGGTTTCAATTATTTTGTATTCTTGAATATTTTAGATTCAATGTTTATATATGTCAAATGTTAAGATTTTGAAGTTTTATGCCATTGTCTTCTCGAAGTATGGATAAGGTCTGACAAGATTGAATGGAATTTTGGTTTTTTCTTTCCCAGCCAATCTGTGGAAAATTTGAGTCTGTTGTCTTCTATCCATGGGCCAAGTCATTTTGAGCAACAATTGAATGTGAAGCAGAAAACTGACGATTTATATAATTGATTTATATAACTGATTTTAATTATTAATAAATGCTGGTCCTTGTCTAAAATTCTTCTCCTTAATAATTGCGTTACCTTATGACACTATGATTTTAATTTTCCCCTTCGAACTATACATCTGTGTATATTTGAGTGATAGTGATTGATTTGCCGTCGGGCCAACATTCCCTGCTCCTAAAAAGTAGAGCTAAAGCTAAGTAGTAAACACGAGATGATGATGAGATGTTGATTATAAACTTTTAATTAACAGCATATGTTGTAGGGTAAAACTTAAAAGCAAACCTGCTTTTCCTCTTATGCACTCACACTTCCAAGAATAGTTTAGTTTCTCATAATGATGATGATTATTACCACACATGAGTAAGGAAATTATACTTATATATAAATCGTCTCAGTTTTTATTTGATTTTCCATTATACAACTTGAAAGAGTATAACTTTTATTTGATTTTCCTTTATATACATTTCAGTCATATATAATAATATAAAGGGGATTGGATGATACCTATATCAAGATTCCAAAAGTATAAGAATTCAATGAGTTAATACTACTTAGATGGTTGTCTGAAATTATATTTGTGTTTAATTTTGGTACTTAAAGTTTTAATTTATTTAATTTAATATTAATGATTCACGTTAATTTTTAATTTTAAATTGATAATTTATTTTCTTTATGTAATTTGAGAAGCCACAAAATTGATAATTTTTAATTTTTAATTGAAAAGTTCACAAAGCCACTGTTACAACCACAAAATTGTCATTTGAAAGAGGAAATTATAATTTTTTTATATTTTCTTTTAGAATACTATTTAAGTATTTGTCTTTCATTCCATTACTTTGAACCTGGTTTTGTTTGTTTTTTAACTGGCATGAAAGCACACAATTTCTGCTTCATAATGGCTTATTGGAGTGACACGTATTTTTAATGCGAGCTTATTTTCTCGGCATCTCACCAGCAGTGTTCACTGATCTAATGACTTTCTATCTTTTATCAGTCGATATGGAATTTGGTCTGTTCCTCTTGGATACTGCATATAAGCTGCAACAAGAGAAGAATTTCTTTTGTCATCTGTTTTACATCCTGTGTTTTTTAATGATGAAATAATGCACCAAATAGGCAATGCACCCAAACCCCTGAAATGGGTTTGTATTCTCTTCAACAAGATTTCTGATCTTCTGCTATGTTATTTCATGAAACTAGTGACTATTAGTTTTAATGCTTGCCAAACAGTTTGTTCAAAATCTTCTTGAGGAAGGAACAAAGAGTCATCGTACAATTCGTTTGGCTGCATTGCACTTAACCGGGTTGTGGCTCTTAAATACTAGGATTATAAAGTTTTACCTAAAGGAGCTAAAGCTGCTGTCTCTCTATGGTTCAGGTACAAAACTTAATTATTTTGCTGTATAATTGATTTACCTGGATATCTATCTTTTGCTTTACAATATAAATTTCAATATATCATTCTGAATTTGAAATCACCTCTGTCATTTGCATTTGATGAAGATTTTGAAGTTGAACTAGTTGACAACAATGATGCAAGACTGGAAGTGTCTCTATTGGTGAGGAGTCCTGACCAAGAGCTGACTGAAATTAGTAACTCAACAGTTGAACAAGTTGGCTTATAGTTTGGTTAGAGATAATTTTTGGTTAGAGATAATTATTGGTTAGAGATAACTTTTGGATCATTATTATAAATATATTTTGGTTAGAGATAATTTTAATTATTTAAAGAAATTATTTAGTATAATTATGAATTTATTTTTATTTTATAATATTCAATACATTTGAATAAAAATGCAGAATTATTATACATGTAATCATATTATTAACTAATATATATATATATATATATATATATATATATATATATATATACAGAAAAAAAAACGAGACCTAAGGCTACACTTATATATAGTAGCTATAGTATACCAAAAAAAAAAAAACAAGGGACCTAAGGCTACACTTATAAAAAGTAGCCATGGTATACAATGTGGCTATGCTTTACAGGTGATGTAGTAGTGTTGAAAAGCGTAGCCTATTCTGGCAAAATTGGAAGCTGAAAAGCGTAGCCTTTGGTCTTTGACAGCATCACTTGAAAAGCGCACCCTATTCCCAAATGCCAAAAGCGTAGCCCTTGGTGCAAAAAAGTGTAGCCTTTGAGAATAGGCAACGGCCGAATAGGAATCACCCCAAAAAGCGTAGCCGTAGCCTAGGGCATCATTTTTTTTTCACTTTTGGCTACACTTTTCAAGTGTACCTGAATGGGTGTTTTTCTTGTAGTGTTCTAGCCTTTACCATGAAGGTTTTGATCTCTGTGAGTTTGACTGCTCTGTTGTCAGGAGATGCAAGTCAAAGTCACGAACCAGAGGCCTAAGAGATTATACTCCAGCTGTCGTCTAATGACTACGTTGAACATCATGTAGACCGCTTGTGGTTGTCAGGCACGCGGATCTTGGCTAAGCGAGTAATGAAGCTAGTGGGTGATTGTCACGGGTCACCCGTTTATTCTGACTTAACTAAATTAAGAACGAGAGTATATCTTGGAGAAGAAACATGTGTGAATTGAAAGAGAAACAATAGTACTTTCATTAATTCATGAAGAACAGTAGAGCTCCGCACCTTAATCTATGAGGTGTAGAAACTCCACCGTAGAAAATACATAAGAGAAAAATGTCTTCGCATGGCCGTGTGGCCAGCCTCCCAATGTGAAAAATGGTATAAGCTCGGATTACAATAGTAAAAAGTGCTATTTATACTAAACTAGTTACTAAGGATTACAGAAAATAAGTAACTAAGTGCAGATAGTGCAGAAATCCACTTCCGGGGCCACTTGGTGTGTTCTTGGGCTGAGCATTGAGCTTTACACGTGCATAGACCTTTTCTAGAGTTAAACGCCAGGTTGGATGCCAGTTTGGGCGTTTAACTCCAGTTCTGGTGCCAATTCCGGCGTTTTACACCAAAAAAGGGTCTCTGGCTGGCGTTGAATGCCAGTTTGGGCCATCAAATCTTGAGCAAAGTATAAAGTATTATAAATTGCTGGAAAGCCCAACATGTTAGCTTTCTAGCCCAATTGAGTATGCGCCAATTGGATCTCTGTAGCTCCAGCAAAACGCGTTTGAGTGCAGGGAGGTCAGAATCCAGTAGCATCTGCAGTCCTTTCTCAGCCTCTGAATCAGATTTTTGCTCAGGTCCCTCAATTTCAGCCAGAAAATATCTGAAATTATAGAAAAACACACAAACTCATAGTAAAGTCCAGAAATTTGATTTTTGCATAAAAACTAATAAAAATATAATAAAAAGTAACTAAATCATACTAAAAACTACCTAAAATAATGATAAAAAGCGCATAAATTATCCGCTCATCACAGGGCAGCTGAGGTGCAAAGGTCACGAGGGCGCATGGGTGATGCGCGCGCGAAAAGCAGGAAAGTGACGTGACGCGTAGGCGTCGACCACGCGTATGCGTGGATCGTAGAAAAGACAAGTGACACGTACGCTTCATCCATGTGTACGCGTGGGGCTAAATTGTACTCTTCGTACAAAGGCAGCACCACTCCAGCGCAACTCTCTGTTTTTTGTACCAGGAGCCCCAATATCGCTTTTCGATGTGTACGCATCGCTCACGTTCATGTGTGGGTGTGCGACAAAGACCAGTGACGCGTACGCGTCGCCAACGCTTACGCGTGGGGCAACCCTTTTTTTTTTTTAAACGTAAAACAGAAACAGGGCACTATCCTAACAAATATACATTCTAAAGCAACCAAAATTCAAATTTAGCAAAAATCTTTTTAGTGTTTGAAAAATTTTCAAACACAAAACAACCAAAACTTGCACTTCAAGCAAAATGCAATTCAAAAACAACTAGCTTACAACTTAAGACATACATCTAATCAAACAAACTAACAACCAAAATACTAAAACAAAAAATATGCAAAGAACAAACCTACCTAACAATAGCAACCCAATTCATTCATTGATGCTTCTATTTAGCTCATTTTATGAAATCTTTTTCTTTATGTTCCTTCCTCGAGCAAGCTTTTCATTCTTTTCTTAGCTTTGCTTCTTGGGTGCTTTGCACCATTTGTTGAAAGCTACAACTCTAAATGCTTTGTTTTCAAGTATTACCACTTGATACATAAGCACCACAATCATTTGATTAGAGGACTCTTTAAGCTCATTTGTTTATTTTCATTACTTTCCTTCTAATCATTGATGCTTAGAGTCTTGAGGTTTAAGCGAGTGCTTTGCAAATGAGCCTAGCCTTGACTCTAAGTGATTTGTTTTCAAGCTTTTTACTTGATACATAAATACCACAAGTACTTGACTAATGAATTGTCATTGGTACTCAGAGCCTTCAACTTTCTTATTTTTCCCTTTTTCTTTCTTAATCTTTTAATTGATTTGCTTATTCAAGGTTTTCAATTTTTCAAAAAAATTTCATGAAATGTTTTAGATGAAAACTTTAATTAAACAAATTCAAATGCAATTGAGCAATAATAGTCATGCTAGCCTTCCAATACTTATATGCTCATGCTAGGTTCTTCTTTAATTACCTTGTTTGTTTATGATCATGATACTTAATTGCTTTGACTCACAAATTTCAATATGGTAATTATGATGTAAAAGCAACATGTTACAATTCAAAATCAAACTATGCTTTTCCAAAAAGAAGAACATACATGCATATAAAAGAAATGGAAGACAATCATGTAATTGAAAGTATAGGAAATAAATAAGACGAAAAGAAACTTAACCACCATGTAGTTCATCTTCATTGTTGTCATTTTCCTCATATTCTCCCCCTCCAACACCAAACTTTAGAATGATTGCTATCCTCAAGCAACAAGTAAGATAGTGGTGATGGAATCTAAGATTAATCATGAATGTCTTCAAGAAAGTAATGTGAGTGATGCATGTGTTTAAGCAAGAAAAATTAAAGATAACAATCAAGGTACAAAGAAAAGAGAAAATGTGATTGCATTAATAAGTGAGTTGTGCATGGTACTATGCATGAAAGGTAAGTGGCAACACCAACTTTAATGTGATCCATGCATGCGCGTCACCTAACAGCGTGGCAACTATGGCAAATTATATATCATTTCAAAACCCCGGATGTTAGCTTTCCAACGCAAGTTATGATCGATTGAGTGCGAAGAGGTCAGGGCTGACATCTTTTCAGTTCCTTCAGCTTCTTGTATTCCTTCCACTTTTGCATGCTTCCTTTCCATCCTCTGAGCCATTCATACCCTGTAAACCCTGAAATCACTTAACACACATATCAAGGCAACGAATGGTAATAAAAGAGGATTAAACAAGGCAAATTTAAGGCCAAAGAAGCATGTTTTCAATCATAGCACAAAATCAGGAAGGAAAATGTAAAACATGCAAATCCTATGAATAAGTGTGAGTTCAGTGGATAAAATCCACTCAATTAAGTACAAAATGTACCACGAAATAATGGTGCATCAGGGTTGGATTGCTTTTTGTTGACCTTCTCTTTTTCATGGATGTTGTCTTTTATTTCTTGGTCACAATCCTTCTTTGAGTGTTCTCCTTGATTGCCTTCACTTTCTTGATTTCAAGACTTGGGTGTTGTGTGATGGTTGGAGTGTCTTCTTCATCAAGAATCTCTTGAATTGATGGTTCAATTAAATCATGCTCTATGCAACTCTCTACTTCATTGGAGTGTGGACTCCCTTGGTTGTTTTCCTCCCTTTCTTTCGTAAGGTCTTGCATTGCTTTCTTTGGGAGTGATTTTGCATATTCCTTAGTCACCCTAAGTAGCCTTTGTGGATATGGAGCCCTAGGCTTATATACTTTCACAACCTCTTCCTTTTTCATTCGGATATCACTTGGTATGAGTGCTTCTTTTTCTTGTTTTTCTAATTTTTCCCTTGCACCTATCATTTGGTCTAAATGCATTCCAATGTTCTTTAGAGATGTTTCTTGTTCTTTAAAAGAATTCTTTACCTCCTCCATAAAACTTTCCATACTCTTCATTCGCTTCTCTCCCAATATTTCCATATTCTCTCTAAAGCTTTCAATATCTTTCATAAATTTTTCAACCTTGGATTCAAATTTTGAGAGTCTTTGGTCGAATGTTAGCTCAAGAGATGAAGGTTGAGAATGATTTTGTGGATATATGGGTGTTGTGGTGAAGTCATTTTGAGGAGTATGGAAGGAGTTTTGTGAGTTGTGAAATCAATTTTGTGAATTTTGAAATGAGTTTTGTGTATAGTGAAATGAATTTTGTGGTTGATGAATTGAATTGCATGGATTTTGAAAGGAATGTTGTGTTGAGGCAAACACAAGTGGTGAAGAATTTTGATATGAAAAATTTGGAGGTGAGGTTAGACAATTTTGCTTAAATGCATCTAGGGATCATGGCTTTTGATGGATAGGATAGGAAATATTGAATTCTCTTTGGTTTTGGCCTTCCTAATCACAATTTGGATAGTTGTCCCATTCATAGAAGTATGAATCATTTTGTGACCTTGAAAAGTTTCCCATTTGGTTTGATTGCTCAAACCTCATCATTTTTTGTTGATATTCCGTCCACCATGAATCATTTTGTGGCAGTGAAAAATACCCCATGTAACATGCTTGATCATTGTGTGACCTTGGGGCATATCCCATTTGGGTTGGTTGCTCATGATCCATCATTTCTTGTTGATATTCCCATCCACCATGAGGATAATGACATGAATCATTTTGTGGTGGTGGACAATATCCCATGTAATATGATTGATCAACATGTGAGGTAAATTCCATTTTAATTGAAAAATGTTGTATCAGACACAACCACCAAGGGAAATTGAAATTCCTTGTGTCACAACTAAAGAATTCTTAGTGGGCAAAAACACAAACACCTTACTAGAAAGAGAAAAGAGAAACAAAAAAAAGCAAAGTAAATGACAAAAAAAGGAAAAGAATAAAATGCCTAATCTAGATAATATATCAACCGGTAGTTTGTTAATCACAATTAATCCCCGGCAACGGCGCCAAAAACTTGGTAATAAAAAAATTAAATTCTTCTTCGTTAATAACTACCGGCAAGTGCACCAGGTCGTATCAAGTAATAAAACTCACAAGAGTGAGGTCGATCCCACGAGGATTAACGGATTAAGCAAGCAATGGTTGATTAATTATTCTCGTTAGACGATTCAATTTTGAGTGATAAGCAAACAAGGAATGTAAATAACTTGAAATTAAATGAAAGCAATAAAGAACAAGAAAGTAAATGACAAGAAATTAAAGTGCTGAAAATTAAAGTACAACAATGTAAATTACAAGGAATGAAAAGTGCAAGAAAGTAAAGTACAAGAAAGTAAATGACTAGAAAGTAAAACTAAGTGAAGCATTTCTACAAACATTTGGAAGGCATAAATGTGTAAAAGTAAATAAAGCCATAAATGTGCATAAGTAAATAACAAGAATTAAAGACAAGAAGTAAATAACAAGAATTAAGAATGAAATTAACATTGGGATCAAGAGATATTTCATTCTTAGGATCAATAGTTTTCATCTCCTCTTCAATCACATGCAACTCATTGACCTCTTGGCAATCATGAGTGATTGAATCCCAATTCCTTAGTGATTCAATCTCCCCAATCTTGATCAATAGCCAATTCTTTGGTCTAATTGCTCATGAGAAGAGATGAAGAATGGTCCCTAATTATACCACACACTTTTCTAGACCTAAATAATGGATAGATTAAATGTCACAATATCCCATCCATACCCAAATCTACTCAAGTGTGAAAAGAATTTTCAACCATGATTTTATGATTCCTCTTCCAAGGTTCACATAAAACCCAAATACATTCAATCTCTTTTCCAAGATAATTGAATTCTAACATGACGAACGAAATTCCTTCTAGCAAATCAAGGAGAGATGATGAGAAGAAGAAGAATAAAAACAAATTAATCCATCAAATAGAAATAGAGCTCTCTTTCCCAATATTGGAAATTAGAGGCTCGTAACTAAATATTTACAAAAGTGTATATGAAAGAAATGGAAGAAGAGAAGAGAATGAGAGTGAAAGGGGAGTGGTGTCACCTCTACCCTTCCATGGTATGTGTAAAATGATGAAGCTAAGGTCCTATTTATAAGCTACCTAAATTACAAATCCAAATGAAATTAAAATCAAATGCAAATTTCCTAATTACTTCTAGATGATTCTTGTGACCTTGATTGATTGTTAATTGTGGCTTGACTTAGGCTTGTGAACTTTTAATTCTCTTCATAGAAGCTTGAAACATTGAAGAATAAATGAAGGGATTGGAGTATTTGGAAGTGGCCCAATGTGGAGTGTGATTGAAGTGGCATTTTGGGATTCTGAAGGGTTGGGAAACCTTGCACGTTGAAATATTGAAGGTGAAGAGGTCAGTCTGGCAAAGTGCAGGGATTTGTTTTACGCTGAAATTGTGAAGCTAAACGAATAGAAATTTGTACCCTCAAATCTAGTGTATACTATAAAGTCTTATATATGGTTGGAAAGCTCTAGAAGTCTACTTTCCAATGGCAATGAGATCATTTCATTTGGAGCTTTGTAGCTCGAGTTAGTTTTGTTTGAGTGTGAAGAGGTCAGGGTTGCAAATCCTCTTTGCTCCTCTTTGAGTTTGTTTCCAACTCTTTTGCCACCTTGTGAGTGTGCTTCCTCTATAAGTGCTTTTATTGCTTCTTTTTCCACCATTTTCTATAAAATTCATCGAATCAAAAGATCAAAGCAATATACAACTTAAGCACAATAATTACTCAATAATTGGGCATTATAAACTAATTTTTTATATGAAAAAGCATAGAAAAATATAACATGATGCGCAGTCATCAATAAACCCTAATTAAACCCTAAGAAAACTGAGAGAAAAACCTAAACTAAACTACCCTAAACTACCTAAAAAAGCCTAAGTGTATTGTATGGTGTATTGTATGAGTGTGTGTGTTGCTAGCCCTCCTTATTTGCTCCAAAGCCTTCAGAAATGGGCCAAAAATCTTCCCAAAATGCGAGCCATGTGTCTTTTTAACGAAGTCATGTGCTGGGACTTGTGCGTACGCACAGGTTTGTGTGTATGCACACATGCTGATTTCCTCTTGTGCGTACGCACAGGGTTTGTGCGTACGCACACTTGGATGTGTGCTTCGCCTTTGTTTTCTCCATGTTTTCTCCCAATTGCATACTTCTCTTCCACTCTTATCAAGCCATTCCAACCTATTACATCTAAAATCACTCACCAAAAGCATCATGGCATCGAATGGAATGAAAGTGGAATAAAATTGATTAAATTAAGTGCAAAATAGCATATTTTCACAACTAGACATAATTTAAGGAGAAAACACAAAAGTATGGTATTTATATGAATAAATGTGGGTATATGTGATGAAATCCACACAAATCAATCCAAAATTTATCATCAAATATGGACTCATCATACGGTAATCTTAATGATAGTGTGAGATTTTGTACGAATGAGGGCACCAATACATCCTTGTGAACCGATCTATCTTTTCCCTTGTAAATTGCATTAGAGCTCTTTATTTTGGAATCCCTCTCGGTGAATAAATTTAACCTTGTCCAATCCTATTCATTGTTTGCACATATCCTTGCGTGAACTTTGTACTCCTTGATGTGAGCCTAGACGTGTATTGTTGGGTTAAATCGTCTTTAATCGAGGGCTCGTGATCCTCTCAAAATTGGTAAAAACATATTTTGATTGAATCTACTTTATTGATTCCTCCAAAGATCCATACTTAGCAATTACTTTTTGAGGTGCACGCTAATTCGCTGTCTGGTGTATTTTCTTATTTTCTCCAACCTTGTCTGATCCCAACACAATATGTCTTTTCGATTTCTTACAGATACCATTTGAAATTGTTTACTCTCTTCTAAGATTGGTATTCCTTCTAATAGCTTGAGCTCATTTTGATATCACATGCAATCCTTAGATGAAACCATCGATATGTTAGTTCCTTTGGACACGAATTATAAACCCGAAGGACAAAGCTTGCGAGTGTGCGATATCGCGAGGAGTTGTGAAGCTTTACTTTTGAAAATGATGTTACCTATAATTAAATTGACACACAAGGAGGTCCTGTTGGTATGGACGTCAAACTGTGGAGAAACTTCTCAAAGACTTGAAAGAAATATTAACTACATAGCTAATGTTTGTGTTTCTAGAACCCCATGAACCAGTTGGGATCTACGATGACGCTTCATTGGAAATCCTGGAGTGCGTCCCGATATAACATTTGAAACCTGATGCACCACTATTTCGTGGTACATTTTGTACTTAATTGAGTGGATTTTATCCACTAAACTCACACTTATTCATATAATTCTCATGTTTTACATTTTCCTTCCTAATTCTGTGCTATGATTGAAAACATGCTTCTTTAGCCTTAAATTACTAATTTTAATTCTCTCTTATTAGCATTCGATTCCATGATATGTGTGTTAAGTGTTTCCAGGGTTTATAGGGTAGGAATGACTTAGAGGATGGAAAGGAAGCATGCAAAAGTGGAAGGAATACAAGAAATTGAAGGAATTGTTATGCTGTCAATCCTGACCTCTTCGTACTAAATCGACTATAACTTGAGCTACACAGGTCCAAATGAGGTAGTTCCAGTTGCGTTGGAAAGCTAACATCCGGGGCTTCGAAATGATACATAATTTGCCATTGTTGCCATGCTGTTAGGCGATGCGCACACGTGGATCACGTGTACGCGTGACCTTCCGAAAGTTCAATCGACGCGTACGCGTGGGCCTATCAGAGCCACATGCTGGACGTATCAGAAATTGCTGGGGGCAATTTCTGGGCTGTTTTTGGCCCAGTTTTAAGCCTGAAAAACACAGATTAGAGGCTGCAGAGTGGGAAAATCACATTCATTCATTCATACAACTTTCATTGAGATAATTTTAGGTTTTAGATGTAGTTTTCTAGGGAGAGAGGCTCTCTCCTCTCTCTTCATTTTAGGATTCTTAGGTTTAACTATTTTCAATTTCAGATTTCTATCTAAGTTTAATTTGGTTTCTCTTCTACTGTTATTTGCTCTAGCATTCTAGTTTATTTATTTTCCTTGTTGATTACTTTTATGTTACTACTTTAGTTTAAGAATTCTCATGTTAGATTTGATTTTCTATTAAATGCAATTTGAGGTATTTTATATTTATGATTGCTCTCTTCAATTTATGTTATTGATGCTTTCAATTGGTTGTTTGGATTTTATATTCCTTGTTAGTTTTCTATGTTTTTATGTTATGCCTTCTAAGTGTTTGATAGAATGCTTGGTTGGGTTTTAAATTAGATTTATCTCCTCTTGGCTTTGGTTGAGTACTTGGAGACTCTTGAGTTATCAAACTCCTTTGTTGATTGATAATTGAAAGTTTCTAGTTGATTTGGATCCCTCTAAAGCTAGTCTTTCCTTAGGAGTTGACTAGGACTTGAGGAATCAAATTGATTCATCCACTTGACTTCCCTCATAGTTAGAGGTTAACTAAGTGGGAGCAATGGACAATTGATGTCACAATTGATAAGGATAGCTAGGATAGGACTTCTAATTCTCATACCTTGCCAAGAGCTTTCTTAATTATTAGTTTATTTTCTTATCATTTACATTACTTGTTCAACCTTCTAAAAACCCAATAAGATACTTTTCCATAACTAATAGTAACATACTTCCCTGCAATTCCTTGAGAGACGACCCGAGGTTTAAATACTTTGGTTTAATTTTATTGGATTTGTTTTAGTTACAACCAAACTTTTGTATGAAGGGATTCTTTGTTGGTTTAGAAACTATACTTGCAACGAGGTTTCATTTGTGAAATTCTAGACCGTCAAAAATTCGTTCATCAAAATGGCGCCGTTGCCGGGGAATTGCAAACGTGTGCATTGTTATTGGTTATTGTGAATATTGTGAATAATTTTGCTTTTTTGTTTCTCTATTATTTGTCTCTAGTTTTAGGAGTTTAGTTTCATTATTCCTTATTAGTTTTTGTTTTTATTTTCTTGTGATACTATGAACTCTCATCCCTTTGGCTACGAGTTTGGTTCAAATCATGTTGTAAGGAATGGAAGCTATAATGAGAACATGCATCAAGGTTGGAGCAATCAAGGATGGAAGGGGCCACAAGGATTTGATCAACTCTTTCGGCAACAACCTCCTCCGGTCTCATATAGGTATAACTCCAATCCTAATGCATATCAATCTAATGGATGTGGTAGTCCTTATTGTACTTGTCAACAAGCCCCACCATATGCCTATGACCCCCTCCTCAATATAGCTTTACACCACCTTACTCACAAGCCCCCTACTACCAAACACCCTCATATGATCCTAACACATATCCACCATATCAAGCACCCTATGAGTCGTATGAACCATACATAGAACCACCCCAATTCCAACCCAGCTACTCACAAGAACTACCACCTCCATATACACCATATCCATATCCATCAACCCAAGAGCCATACGTTCCTAATCATGCAATCTGAGTGAAACAAGAATTAAAGGATCGTCTCAAGGAAACAATGGATCGATTTCAAGCAACTATTCATCAATTGGAGTGAGTGGTATGCCGAAGAGCACACAAAGCTCTTATGGCTAAAGAATCTCAACTTGAGAACAAGGAACTGAAGTGTGTTGTGCAACGAGCGGAAAAGATGGAGAGTGATGAACCACCACATCCTTATTATGATGAACCACCCTCTTATCATGAACCTTTCCTCCCAAGTAATGAGCCCTCATATCCACCTCAATCTTCAATGCATGACACTTTTGGTGTTCTTCTTCAAGGGCAAAGAGAGATGAAAAGAGAAGTACTAGAATTCACAGCTGCCTTGACCGAGGTAGTAATTCGATTAGCTTCTCAACATTTGAACACTCAAAGTACTCCCATGGCTACATGTGGAGAATCAATAGAATAGCCTAGCATGAAAGAGACACTAGAAACTCCGGTGGACAATGAGGAACGTGGCTTTGTATTGGAACAAGTGGAGGAAGCCGTAATAGTTGAAGAGAAAGAAGTGGTTGAAGACTTAGGAGATACTGAATCTCCATGGGAATCAAGAGTTGTAAAGTATTCCTCCAAGAAGATTGAAATTGATGTCAAGAAGGCTAGTGCACAACCCCCATGGCATATTCCCTATGAAGACTTAGACGGGATAGATCAAGAAGCAAGTTCCCTTGGGGATGAGGATCATGAATCAAGTCCTCCTAGTGATGAATTTACATCCGCAAATAAACTCCGTGAATATGAAGACCCTTCTTTGATTGAGTCTGAGAATGATGTGGAAGCGGAAGTCCTTCGGAAAAGGTGGACGGAAGTTGAATATGCTTTGTCAAGATCATTAGAGACTTCTCTACCTAGGTTGCCATCTACTCCTTCATTTGAGTGGGTAAGACTTATCTCTATTCGCTTTACTGTCCCACTTGAATATGGTATTCTTGAAACGGATGGCCAACTTAGGAGGCTTTGTGGCATTAAGCGTACGAAAAGGATGTTTAGTAGTTGGAGTTGTAAATCAAGGCTCATCAAGGTTGATACTTCAAGAGCTAGATGCAAGGATGGAACTAGTGAACATTTGGTTGGATCTAAAAGAAGAGTTTAGTATTGCATTGAGAATTCGGCTTGCTTGCCACCTGGTTAGAGCGATGGTGATCCACTTCAGGACGGGTGTAGAAACAAGATTTGGGATCCGGGCATCCAAGAGGATCAACTTTGGGAGCTCAAAACTTATGAAGAACTCCATCAAAGCTTGGGGAATTTACCTAGAATCGATAGAGCTTATTGGAAGTCCAAGCGTTGGTGGCAGATTCAAGATGAGTTCAAGCGCAAGCCACCATGACACGGGGCTCACCAAATGTCCAACTTAAGGACATTAACTAAAAGTGCTAGGTGGGAAACAACCCACCATGGTATGATTGTCACTTCTTATTATTAGTTTTATTTTATTTTTATCACTGTTCATTTATAAAATTCTGCATAATCACCTGCATTGTGCATAAAAAAAAATCTGCGATCGATGCGCACGCGTCACATGCAGGTTCGCAATATTAATGAAAGGGACAGAGAGTTGCGATGGAGATGCGCAGTAGGGTGCATGGCACACAAGCCACCCCACGCGTACGCGTGCCTCACGTGTACGAATCCCCTACATTCTTGTCAATCCACGCGTAAGCGTCAGCGACGCGTACGTGTGGAATAAAAAATCGGCGTAGTAAGGTAATTGAACAGAGAGTTAGGCTGCCACTGTACTGGAATCGTGCGAGTAGTCACGCGTACGCGTGACTGACGCTCACGCGCCAGTCTGCATTTTTGGCCACCCACGCGTACGCGTGGGCGATGCTTACGCGTCGCATGGCTAATTCAATTTTCACGCTTACGCATGATGCATGCGCACGCGTCGTACCCTGTTTTTCATTTGTTACTTCTTTCTTCTCTCCTTTCTACTTCTTTCTTCCTCCTTTCTTACTTTCTTCTTCTTTATTTCTTTAACTTCTCATCCTTATTCTCTTTCATTCTATTTTCCTTACTGCATTTGCATACTTTTCTTCCTTGCATTTAAATTTGGTTCATGTTTTTTATTTTTTTTCTACGTTTATTATTTTCTCCGTTGGTGTTAAATGTTCTTATTCAACTGTTGTATCTTTTCTGGTATTATTTTGGTGCTTAGTGACTTGTTTTACACTGTTGGGTGATATTATTTATCTGTCAATGCCAATCTTTTATGATACATGTGTTCCTTTTGCATTGACATGAATTTATATTGTCTTTCATTACCTACTATCTCTTCCCCATTTTTGCAATTTTTACACTATTGATATGCCATGTGCTTCTACTATTTTCTCACTTACATGTTGTAGCTACCATGTAATTGAGACCCTCATTATTTGGCATTAACCCAATCATATTTTATTTGTTTTCTATCTTTGTTTTTGGGTTACTTTTCTTCCCTTTTCTCATCTTTCAGGATGGCCATCAAGAAGGGAAATGGAAAACTTTAACATGGGGCAACAAACAAGTACCTACGTACATTCTTTGGAAAAAGCATCAGTTGTAGCAGCCCATCCACTTGCACATCTTAGTATGCACCGAGGACGGTGCAATATTTAAGTGTGGGGAGGTCAATACTGACTTCCGTGGGTTAGCTATCCCCTTCTCAACACCAATGTTTTATTTTCTTTGTTAGTTCATTGTTGCATTTGCATGTTTGATTGCATGTTTGCTTGATTTTGTGCATATTTTACCAATACTTGGTTGAAGTGACGAATTCTTTTTCAAGAAACTTTTCATAGCATTTCACTAATTTGAATTTAAATTTTTGTTAAACTTGCTTGAAGAATTTTATTTTGGAACATGGTTTAGAGCTCAAACATACAAAACCAGTGAGATTTTTGAGCCTATTTGATTGGTTGCATTTTACCATCAAATATTTTATTTTTGGTGTGTATTTTTCTCTCTAAAATTGTGATCTTTGTCTTGCTTAATTCTATATTTCCATTATTTGATGTATGCATGCACTTATATGATTGAGGCCTTGTTTCACTGAGCTTACATACCCATATGGCCTTAACCTTTTCATTATCCTTTGTAAACCAATGTTGAGCCTACTTATCCTATTTGTTCTTTACTCTAGCACATCATTAACTCTAAGCGTAAAATAATAATATCCTTAATTTGAATCCTTGGTTAGCTTAGACTAGTGAGAGTGTTCATAATTTAAGTGTGGGGAAGTTGGGTGATGTGGCAGAAATTGGCGAGTAAGGAATGATTATAAAATATGCGTTGCAAGTATCGTTCTCAACCAACCAGAAATCCGCTTATCAATTTCGAAGAGTGTCACAGAAATTAAAATTGAAATACTGGGAGTATGAATCCCAGGTCGTCTCCCAACGAGTTGCAGAAAAAGTGTGCTATTTTATTAATCAGATGTTTTCAAAAAGATTTGAGTTGAATGGCAGAAAATTAAATTAGAGAATTTATATAAGTTTAAATAAAAACCTTGACTGGGAGTTGATTAACTGGAAGCCTTATTCTTGTTGGAATACTCTCAATATTAATTGACAATTGAGGGTTATTATGTTTAGTTGCTCCTTACTAAGTAAGGAAAAGTTAAACAAGTTGGAATGCTGTTTCTATCCTCAAGTTCCAATCCGCTCTTGGGAGGATTGGTGTTAGTGACTAGAGAGCAATCCAACAATAAATCTAATTACAATCTTTCTCTTGAGCATCTCAACTCAAGGGTTCCTTTCAATGATCTCCCCATCAAGTTAGGGAACTACTCGCTCATTGTAAATGTAAAATTCATAACATAAGAAAGGGAATTAAAGAAAGACATGATAAATAATGATCAAAAGATTAATTAAAAATAAAAGTAATTCTTGTATTAATAAATGCTAAAATAATCCAATAGTAAAATTAAGTAAATTAAGGAACATGGAAGAGTAAGAGACAAGTAAAGAGAACGAACTAGAATGTCGAAGTCTTGATGAGGCAATAACTCTTCTCAATATCCCAACGCAAAAGCAATGAAAATAACAAATCCTAAAAACTATAGATGTGTAAAGAGAAAACCTAGAGGAGAGGAAAACTAGATCTAAAAACTAAAACTATGCGGAATGAAAGTTGTTTTTGGTTTCTTCATGTTCTCTGGCTCTAGTATGCTTTTCTGGGCCGAAAACTGGGTCAAAATAAGGCCCAAAATTGCCCCCAGCGATTCTGCAGATTATGCAGATCGTGCATGTCACGCAGACGCGTCATTCAGGCGGACGCGTCATTCGGCGTTTCGCTTTGCCACGCGGGCGCGTCATCCACGCCTCCGCATCACTTGTGCAGTTTCCAATTCGCGCGGCCGCGTCATCCATGCGGCCACGTCATTGCGATTTTCTCTCTTCCGCGCGGTCACATCATTCATGCGGCCGCGTCGCTTCTCGCTGGTCATCTCCTCAATTTCTTGTGTTCCTTTCATTTTTTGCAAGCTTCCTTTCCAATCTCTAACTCATTTATTCCCTATAAAGCCTGAAACACTTAACACACAGATCACGGCATCGAATGGAATAAAGGAGAAATAAAATACATATTTAAAAGTCTCTAGGAAGCAAGTTTTCAATCATGCAATAACTTTAGGAAGGAATTATAAATTCATGCTTATTTAATGAATAAGTGGGTAAAGATCATGATAAAACCACATAATTAAACACAATATAAACCATAAAATAGTGGTTTATCATTGGGTTTGGAAACATTTGGTTTTAAGAATTGGGTGTTGTATATCTTTATGAAAATGTAAAAGAAATGTTTAGGACATGATCATGCATTCAATAATTTAACCATAAGCATTGAGAAAAAAATAAAAAATAAAAAAATAAAAAAATAAAAAAATAAAAATAAAATCACAAAGAAAAAAAAAAAGGAGAAAAAAAAAAAAAGAAAAAGAGTAAATAATAAAAGGGGACAAAATGCCCCAAAGTAAATTGTGATAGTAATGCATATGTATTGTACTCAAAATCGGATGCATGAATATGTGGTAAACATAGTAAATGGGTAGTTAGATTTTGTATTGTGATTACATGGATTATCTTAAGTTATGTGGGAGATTTAAGTTAAATAAGGATTTAGATTTTAGTCCACTTGGCCAAATACAATCCTACCTTGACCCTGACCCCATTACAATCTTTAAAAGACCTCCTGATATGTGTATTTGTGTATTAAATTTTTGTTGATTGGTAGAAGAAGAGCAAGTCTTAGAAAGCAATGTTAGTAGAGAATTGAGAGAATCGAACCTTAAACTCTTGAGTAATTAGAGTGTATACACTCCCGGTGAGGGTTCGATGCTTGATTCTTTGTTCCCGGCTTTCATGAGCTATTTTCTTCTGCAAGTTTATTTGTAATTTATTTTGTGATTTGAATTAGTGGAATCCAGTTTATGTTTGTCTTGGAGAATTCGTTTACTTTTAACCAAGTAGGTAAAAGTATTTTTGCATGTAGTTGCATTTATATAGATAGGTTGCATTTCATAATTTCTACCATTCCTCTTCACTGCTTTGTAGCATCTCGTGAGCTTAGCATGAGGACATGCTACTATTTAAGTGTGGGGAGATTTGATGCACCACTATTTCGTGGTACAGTTTGTACTTAATTGAGTGGATTTTATCGACTAAACTCACACTTATTCATATAATTCGCATGTTTTACATTTTCCTTCCTAATTCTGTGCTATGATTGAAAACATGCTTCTATGGCCTTAAATTACTAATTTTAATTCTCTCTTATTACCATTCGATGCCGTGATATGTGTGTTAAGTGTTTCCAGGGTTTATAGGGAAGGAATGACTTAGAAGGTTGAAAGGAAGCATGCAAAAGTGGAAGGAATACAAGAAATTGAAGGAATTGTTATGCTGTCAACCTTGACCTCTTCGTACTAAATCGACCATAATTTGAGCTACAATGGTCCGAATGAGGCGGTTTCATTTGCGTTGGAAAGCTAACATCCGGGGCTTCGAAATGATATATAATTTGTCATAGTTGTCATGCTGTTAGGAGACGCGAAGGCGTGGATCACGCGTACGCATGACCTTGCGAAAGTTCAATCGACGCGTACGCGTGGGCAACGAATACGCGTGACAGAGCCACATGCTAGACATATCAGAAATCATTGGGGGCAATTTCTAGGCTATTTTTGGCCCAGTTTCAGGCCCGAAAAACACAGATTAGAGGCTGCAGAGTGGGGGAATCACATTCATTCATTCATACAACTTTCATTGAGATAATTTTAGGTTTTAGATGTACTTTTCTAGGGAGAGAAGCTCTCTCCTCTCTCTAGGTTTTAGGATTCTTAGGTTCAGCTATTTTCAATTTTAGATTTCTATCTTAGTTTAATTTGGTTTCTCTTCTACTCTTATTTGCTCTAGGATTCTAGTTTATTTAGTTTCGTTGTTGATTAATTTTATGTAGCTATTTTAGTTTATGAATTCTCATGTTAGATTTGATTTTCTATTTAATGTAATTTGAGGTATTTCATATTTATGATTGCTGTCTTCAATTTATGTTATTGATGCTTGCAATTAGTTGTTTGGATTTTATATTCCTTGTTAGTTTTCTATGTTTTTATGTTATGCCTTCCAAGTGTTTGATAGAATGCTTGATTGGGTTTTAGGTTAGATTTCTCTCTTCTTGGCTTTGGTTGAGTAAGTGGAGACTCTTGAGTTATCAAACTCCTTTTTTGATTGATAATTGAAAGTTGCTAGTTGATTTGGATCCCTCTAAAGCTAGTCTTTCTTTAGGAGTTGACTAGGACTTGAGGAATCAAATTGATTCATCCACTTGACTTTCCTTCATAGTTAGAGGTTAACTAAGTGGGAGCAATGGACAATTGATGTCACAATTGATAAGGATAGCTAGGATAGGACTTCTAATTCTCATACCTTGCCAACAGTTTTCTTAATTATTAGTTTATTTTCTTATCATTTACATTCCTTGTTCAACCTTTTAAAAACCCAAAAAGATACTTTTCGATAACCAATAGTAACATACTTCCCTGCAATTCCTTGAGAGATGACCCGAGGTTTAAATACTTCGGGTTAATTTTATTGAGTTTGTTTTAGTGACAACCAAACTTTTGTTAGTGGATTCTTTGTTGGTTTAGAAATACTTGCAACGTGGTTTCATTTGTGAAATTCTAGACCGTCAAAAATCCGTTCATCAGTACCTAGTGAATTATTAAGTGTAGAGGTACGTAAGAAAGGAGAAAAATATGTGGGTATAAATTTAGGCTTGAATTTTGATTGGGTTTGACATAGAGTGGCATTTGATTTCAATTATGATAAGTGGAAATTCATTGGTTGTTTAGTATGTCGAATTGTAGTATTACACTTAAAGTAAAGATGAATAACCAAAATAGATACTCTAGTGTTGTTGAGGTCCTAGGTAATACAAGTATTGAGATTGAGGATTTAATAAGACCTTGAGTTAAGCATAGAGATGGTATAAGGCCCTAAGTTATTACTTAGTCTTAGGATGAGCATAAACCCTATTTGGATTAAGTTGAGGGAGTTCAGAAGTAAGCCTAGGTTTTGTAATCCGATAATGATATATGACTTGACTAAATAATTGGATTAGTTAATTAATTAGGGGGCAGAAATATCAGAGTGGTGATGAGCAGATAATTTATATGCTTTTTGGCATTGTTTTTAGGTAGTTTTCAGTATGTTTTAATTACTTTTTAGTATATTTTTATTAGTTTTTATTCAAAATTCACATTTCTGGACTTTACTATGAGTTTGTGTATTTTTCTGTGATTTCAGGTATTTTCTGGCTAAAATTGAGGGACCTTAGCAAAAATCTGATTCAGAGGCTGAAAAAGGACTGCGATGCTGTTGGATTCTGACCTCCCTACACTCGAAGTGGATTTTCTGGAGCTACAGAAGCCCAATTGGCGCCAAGTTTTTGGTGCCGTTGCCGGGGATTGTTCGAGTTTGGACAACTGGTGGTTCATTTTGTTGCTCAGTGATGAGCGGATAATTTATACGCTTTTTGGCATTGTTTTTAGTATGTTTTTAGTTGGATCTAGTTATTTTTAGGGATGTTTTCACTAGTTTTTATGTTAAATTCACATTTCTGGACTTTACTATGGGTTTGTGTGTTTTTCTGTGATTTCAGGTATTTTCTGGCTGAAATTGAGGGACTTGAGCAAAAATC
The DNA here is from genome assembly GCF_059453495.1 of Arachis ipaensis. Lineage (NCBI taxonomy): Eukaryota > Viridiplantae > Streptophyta > Magnoliopsida > Fabales > Fabaceae > Arachis > Arachis ipaensis. The sequence goes on from NC_142444.1 coordinate 80,673,950, forward strand.
AGATTCAGAGGTTGAAGAAGGACTACTGATGCTGTTGGATTCTGACCTCCCTGCACTCAAAGTGGATTTTCTAGAGCTACAGAACTCAAAATGGCGCGCTTCCAATTGCGTTGGAAAGTAGACATCTAGGGCTTTTCAGCAATATATAATAGTCTATACTTTGGCCGAGGTTTAACGACGTAAAAGGGCGTTGAACACCAGTTCTATGCTGCTGTCTGGAGTTAAACGCCAGAAACAAGTCACAAACCAGAGTTGAACGCCAGAAATACGTTACAACCTGGCGTTCAACTCCAGAAAGAGCCTCTGCACGTGTAACATTCAAGCGCAGCCCAAGCACACACCAAGTGGGCCCCGGAAGTGGATTTATGCATCAATTACTTACTTCTGTAAACCCTAGTAGCTAGTTTATTATAAATAGAACTTTTTATTATTGTAAAAGACATCCTGGATTGTATTCTGATCCTGTGATCACGTTTTAGGGGGCTGGCCATTCGGCCATGCCTGGACCTTTCACTTATGTATTTTTAACGGTAGAGTTTCTACACTCCAAAGATTAAGGTGTGGAGCTCTGCTGTTCCTCAAAGATTAATGCAAAGTACTACTGTTTTCTATTCAATTCATCTTTTTTTGCTTCTAAGATATTCATTCGCACTTCAACCTGAATATGATGAACGTGGCAATCATCATCATTCCTTATGAACGCGTGCCTGACAACCACTTCCGTTCTACCTTAGATTGAATGAGTATCTCTTAGATCTCTTAATCGGAATCTTCGTGGTGTAAGCTAGAAAGATGGCGGCATTCAAGAGAATCCGGAAAGTCTAAACCTTGTCTGTGGTATTCCGAGTAGGATTCAATGATTGAATGACTGTGACGAGCTTCAAACTCGCGAGTGCTGGGCGTAGTGACAGACGCAAAAGGAGGGTGAATCCTATTCCAGCATGATCGGGAACCTCAGATGATTAGCCGTGCCGTGACAGGGCATCTTGGACCATTTTCACAAGAGGAGGGGATGTAGCCACTGACAACGGTGATGCCCTTGCATAAAGCCAGTCATAGAAAGGAGTAAGACAGATTGGATGAAGACAGCAGTAAAGCAGAGGTTCAGAGGAATGATTGCATCTCCAAACGCTTATCTGAAATTCTCACCAATGATTTACATAAGTATTTCTATCCTTCTTTTATTACTTATTTTCGAAAACCCCATTACTATTTTATATCTGCCTGACTGAGATTTACAAGGTGACCATAGCTTGCTTCATACCAACAATCTCCGTGGGATCGACCCTTACTCACGTAAGGTTTATTACCTGGACGACCCAGTGCACTTGCTGGTTAGTTATGCGAAGTTGTGAAGATATGTTTAGACCATGGTTCTGTGCATCCATTTTTGGTGCCATTGCCAGGGAATCAATTTCGAATAATAATTCACAACCTGAGTAACAATTTCGCATACCAAGTTTTTGGCACCGTTGCCGGGGATTGTTCGAGTTTGGACAACTGACGATTCATCTTGTTGCTCAGATTATGTAATTTTCTTCTTATTTTGTTTTCAAAAAGTTTTCAAAAATTTTTAAAAAATATTTTCTTCTTTTTTGTTTTTTCCAAAAAAATGTTTTCAAAAAAAAATTTAAATAAATAAATGTTTTCAAAAATATACTTTTCTTCAGAATTTTTAAGACTGAATTCTAGTGTTTCATGAAGCATGTTGAAGCCTATCTGGCTATAAAGCCATACCCAAACTGCTTTAGGATTGGTCTTCAACTAATCACCTCAATGGAGCCATGCCCAATTCTTCTGGATAGGGTATGTCAGGCGTGTTATGTCTGAGTTACATACTAAAGCTTGGCTGGCTATTAAGCCATGCCTGACCCTTTGATTGGAGCTTCAGACTAAAGAGCATAAGATTCCTGGAATTCATATTAAAAATTTTGGAATCCTTATTTCTTTTTCAAAATGATTTTCGAAACAATTAAAAGAAAATACAAAAAATTCATAAAATCATAAAAATCAAAAATATTTTTGTGTTTCTTGTTTGAGTCTAGAGTCAGATTATAAGTTTGGTGTCAATTGCATATTCATCTTCTTCATGATCTTCAAGTTGTTCTTGGTAAGTCTTCTTGTTTGATCTTGATGATTTTTTGTTTTGTGTTGTATGGTGTTTCTCATATGCATTCTTGAATTCTTAGTGCCTAAGCATTAAAGATTTCTAAGTTTGGTGTCTTGCATGTTTTCTTTGCATATAAAAAATTTTCAAAAATATGTTCTTGGTGTTCATCTTGACATTCAAAGTGTTCTTGGTGTTCATCTTGACATTCATAGCATTCTTGCATGCATTCATTGTTTTGATCTAAAAATCTCATGCATTGCATCATTTTCATGGTTTTCTCTCTCATCATTAAAAATTCAAAAATCAAAAAAATATCTTCCCCTTTTTCTCTCTTAAAATTTCGAAAATTAGATTTGACTTTTTCAAAAATTTTTAAAATCTAGTTGTTTTTATGAGTCAAATCAAAATTTTCAATTTAAAAATCTTATCTTTTTCAAAATCTTTTTCAAAAATCAAATCTTTTTCATTTTTTTTAGTTATTTTCGAAATTATAAAAATATTTTTCAAAAATATTTTTCTTAATTTTATCTCATAATTTTCGAAAATAACATCATCAATTAATGTTTTGATTCAACAATTTCAAGTTTGTTACTTGCTTGTTAAGAAAGATTCAAACTTTGAGTTCTAGAATCATATCTTGTGATTTCTTGTGAATCAAGTCATTAATTGTGATTTTAAAAATCAAATCTTTTTCAAAACTAATTTCAATCATATCTTTTCAAAAATATCTTCTTATCTTATCTTTTTCAAAAATTTGATTTTAAAATATCTTTTCTAACTTCCTATCTTCTTATCCTTTCAAAATTGATTTTCAAAATTTGTTTCAACTACCTAACTAACTTTTTGGTTGTTTCCTATCTTTTTTAAAACCACCTAACTAACTCTCTCTCTCTCTAATTTTCGAAAATATCTTCCTCTTTTTCAAAATTTCTTTTTAATTAAACTAATTATTTTATTTTTTATTTAAATTTTTAAAAAACTATTAACCCTTTTCAAAATGAATTTTCGAAAATTACTAACCTTTTTCAAAAACTATTTTCGAAAATCACTAACTCTTTTTCAAAAATTATTTTCGAAAATCTTCTCCCTCTCTCATCTTATTCTATTTGTGTATTCATCTACTAACATCTCTTCCTCACATCACTCACCAAATTCGAACTCCCTCTTCTATCTGTGTTCGAATTTTTTCTTCTTCTCTTCTTCTACTAACAATAAGGAACCTCTTTACCGTGACATAGAGGATTCCTCTTCTTTTCTTTTTCTCTTCTCTTTCTTATGAGCAGGGACAAAGAAAAAGGCATTCTTGTTGAAGCTGATCCAGAACCTGAAAAGACTCTGAAGAGGAAACTAAGAGAAGCTAAATTACAACAATCCAGAGACAACCTTATTGAAAATTTTGAACAAGTAAAGGAGATGGCAGCCACACCCAACAACAATAATGCAAGGAGGATGCTTGGTGACTTTACTGCACCTAATTCCAAATTTACATGGAAGAAGCATCTCCATTCCTGCCATTGGAGCAAACAACTTTGAGCTGAAACCTCAGCTAGTTTCTCTGATGCAGCAGAACTGCAAGTTTCATGGACTTCTATCTGAAGACCCTTTTCAGTTCTTAACTGAATTCTTGCAGATATGTGATACTGTTAAGACTAATGGAGTAAATCCTGAAGTCTACAGGCTCATGCTTTTCCCTTTTGCTGTAAGAGACAGAGCTAGAATATGCTTGGACTCTCAACCTAAAGACAGCCTGAACTCTTGGGATAAGCTGGTCACAGCTTTCTTAGCCAAGTTCTTTCCTCCTCAAAAGCTGAGCAAGCTTAGAGTGAATGTTCAAACCTTCAAACAAAAAGATGGTGAATCCCTCTATGAAGCTTGGGAAAGATACAAGCAGCTGACCAAAAAGTGTCCTTCTGACATGCTTTCAGAATGGACCATCCTGGATATATTCTATGATGGTTTATCTGAATTATCAAAGTTGTCATTGGATACTTTCGCAGGTGGATCCATTCACCTAAAGAAAACGCCTGCAGAAGCTCAAGAACTCATTGACATGGTTGCTAATAACCAGTTCATGTACACTTCTGAGAGGAATCCTGTAAGTAATGGGATGCCTATGAAGAAGGGAGTTCTTGAAATTGATACTCTGAATGCCATATTGGCTCAGAACAAAATATTGACTCAGCAAGTCAATATGATTTCTCAGAGTCTAACTGGAATGCAAGCTGCATCCAACAATACTCAAGAGGCTTCTTATGAAGAAGAAGCTTATGATCCTGAGAACCCTGCAATAGCAGAGGTAAATTACATGGGTGAACCTTATGGAAACACCTATAATCCATCATGGAGAAATCATCCAAATTTCTCATGGAAGGATCAAAAGCCTCAACAAGGCTTTAATAATGGTGGACGAAACAGGTTTAGCAACAGCAAGCCTTTTCCATCATCCACTCAGCAACAGACAGAGAATTCTGAGCAGAATCCATCTAGCTTAGCAAACTTAGTCTCTGATCTATCCAAGGCCACTGTAAGTTTCATGAATGAAACAAGGTCTTCCATTAGAAATTTGGAAGCACAAGTGGGCCAGCTGAGTAAAAGGATCACTGAAATCCCTCCTAGTACCCTCCCAAGCAATACAGAAGAGAATCCAAAAGGAGAGTGCAAGGCTATTGACATAAGCACCATGGCCGAACCTGTAAGGGAATGAGAGGATGTAAATCCCAAGGAGGAAGACCTCCTGGGACGTCCAGTGATCAATAAGGAGCTTCCCTCTGAGGAACCAAAGGACTCTGAGGCTCATCTAGAGACCATAGAGATTCCATTGAACCTCCTTATGCCATTCATGAGTTCTGATGAGTACTCCTCTTCTGAAGAGAATGAGGATGTTACTGAAGAGCAAGCTGCCAAGTTCCTTGGTGCAATCATGAAGCTGAATGCCCAATTAATTGGCAGTGAAACTTGGGAAGATGAACCTCCCTTGTTCACCAATGAACTAAGTGATCTGGATCAACTGACATTGCCTCAAAAGAGACAGGATCCTAGAAAGTTCATAATACCTTGTACTATAGGCACCATGATCTTTAAGGCTCTGTGTGACCTTGGTTCAGGGATAAACCTCATGCCCCTCTCTGTAATAGAGAAACTGGGAATCTATGGGGTACAAGCTGCTAAAATCTCATTAGAGATGGCAGACAACTTAAGAAAACAGGCCTATGGACAAGTAGAGGACGTGTTAGTAAAGGTTGAAGGCCTTTACATCCCTGCTGATTTCATAGTCCTGGATACTGGAAAGGAAGAGGATGAATCCATCATCCTAGGAAGACCTTTCCTAGCCACAGCAAGAGCTGTGATTGATGTGGACAGAGGAGAATTGATCCTTCAATTAAATGAGGATAACCTTGTGTTTACAACTCAAGGATCTCTCTCTGCATCCATGGAGAGGAAGCATAAAAAGCTTCTCTCAAAGCAGAGTCAAACAAAGCCCCCACGGTCAAACTCTAAGTTTGGTGTTGGGAGGCCACACCCAAACTCTAAGTTTGGTGTTGAACTCCCATATCCAAACTCTAAGTTTGGTGTTGGTGAGTCTCAACAATGCTCTGAACATCTGTGAGGCTCCATGAGAGCCCACTGTCAAGCTATTGACATTAAAGAAGTGCTTGTTAGGAGGCAACCCAATTTTTATTTATTTATCTAACTATATTTTTCTTAGTTATATGTTTTTATAGGTTCATGATCATGTGGAGTCACAAAATAAATATAAAAATTTAAAACGGAATCAAAAACAGCAGAAGAAAAATCACACCCTGGAGGAAGACCTTACTGGCGTTTAAACGCCAGTAAAAAGCATGTTTTGGGCGTTCAACGCCAGAACAGAGCATGGTTCTGGCGCTGAACGCCAGAAAAGGGCAGCATCTGGGCGTTTGAACGCCAGAAGTGCACCCTGGAGGAGAGCTGGCGCTGAACGCCCAGAACAAGCATGGTTCTGGCGTTCAACGCCAGAAATAGGCTACAAATAGGCGTTCAACGCCCAGAACAAGCACCAACCTGGCGCTGAACACCCAGAGTTGTGTGCAAGGGCATTTTACATGCCTAATTTGGTGCTAGGTTGTAAATCCTTGAACACCTCAGGATCTGTGGACCCCACAGGATCACCTCAGGATCTGTAGACCCCACAGGATCCCCACCTACCTCCACTCACTTCTTCTCACCCCTCTTTCACACAATCTCATAAACAATCTTCCCCAAAACCCTTCACCAATCACCTCAATCTCTCTTCCCCATCACCTCTTCACCACTCACATCCATCCACTCTTCCCCATAAACTTACCTCATAAACTCCACCTACCTTCAAAATTCAAAATCAATTTCCCACCCAAACCCACCCTATATGGCCGAAACCTCACCCCCCTCCCTTCCCTATATAAAGCCTTCCATTCTTCCTCATTTTCACACAACACAACCCTCTCTTCTCTTCTTGGCCGAAACACACCTCCCCCCTCTTTTCCATCTTTTCTTCTTCTTCTTCTTCATCTTTTCTTTCTTCTCTTGCTCGAGGGCGAGCAAAATTCCAAGTTTGGTGTGGTAAAAGCATAAGCTTTTTGTTTTTCCATTACCATTGATGGCACCTAAGACCGGAGAATCCTCTAGAAAAGGGAAAGAGAAGACAAAAGCTTCCACCTTCGAGTCATGGGAGATGGAAAGGTTCATCTCCAAAGCCCATCAAGACCACTTCTATTATGTTGTGGCCAAGAAGAAGGTGATCCCCGAGGTCCCTTTCAAACTCAAAAGAAATGAGTATCCGGAGATCCGACATGAAATTCAAAGAAGAGGTTGGGAAGTTCTAATAAACCCCATCCAACAAGTCGGCATCCTAATGGTTCAAGAGTTCTATGCTAATGCATGGATCACTAGGAACCATGATCAAAGTAAGAACCCGAACTCAAAGAATTATCTCACCATGGTTCGGGGGAAATACTTAGATTTTAGTCCGGAAAATGTGAGGTTGGCGTTTAACTTGCCAAACATGGAAGAGAACGCACGCCCCTACACAAGGAGAGTCAACTTTGATCAAAGGTTGGACCAAGTCCACATGGACATATGTGTAGAAGGAGCTTAATGGAAGATTGACTCAAAAGGCAAACCGGTTCAACTAAGAAGACTGGACCTTAAGCCTGTATAGCTAGAGGATGGTTGGAGTTCATTTAATGCTCAATCATTTCCACTAGCAACCGGACTGAAGTTACTATAGATCGGGCCATCATGATCCATAGCATCATGATTGGAGAAGAGGTGGAAGTTCATGAGATTATACCTCAAGAACTCTACAAAGTGGCTGACAAGTCCTCCACTATGGCAAGGTTAGCCTTTCCTCACCTCATTTGCCACCTATGCAATTCGGCTGGGATTGACATAGAGGGAGATATCCTCATTAAAGAGGACAAGCCCATCACTAAGAAAAAGATGGAGCAAGCAAGAGAGCCCATTCATGGAGCTCAAGAGGCACATGAAGCTCATCACCATGAGATCCTGGAGATGCCTCAAATGCATTTTCCTCCACAAAACTATTGGGAGCAAATCAACACCTCCCTAGGAGAACTAAGCTCCAACATGGGACAACTAAGGGTGGAACATCAAGAGCACTCCATCATCCTTCATGAAATAAGAGAAGATCAAAAAGCAATGAGGGAGGAGCAACAAAGACAAGGAAGAGACATAGAAGAGCTCAAGGACATCATTGGTTCCTCAAGAAGGAAACGCCACCATCACTAAGGTGGACTCATTCCTTGTTCTTACATTCTCTGTTTTTCGTTTTCTATGTTAAGTGCCTATCTATGTTTGTGTCTTCATTACATGATCATTAGTAGTTAGTAACTTTGTCTTAAAGTTATGAATGTCCTATGAATCCATCACCTCTCTTAAATGAAAACTGTTTTAATTCAAAAGAATAAGAAGTACATGAGTTTCGAATTTATCCTTGAACTTAGCTTAATTATATTGATGTGGTGACAATGCTTCTTGTTTTCTGAATGTATGCTTGAACAGTGCATATGTCTTTTGAAGTTGTTGTTTAAGAATGTTAAATATGTTGGCTCTTGAAAGAATGATAACTAGGAAACATGTTATTTGATAATCTGAAAAATCATAAAAATGATTCTTGAAGCAAGAAAAAGCAGCAAAGAACAAAGCTTGCAGAAAAAAAAAGGCGAAAAAAAAAAATATATATATATATATATAGAAAGAAAAAGAAAAAGCAAGCAGAAAAAGCCAAAAGCTCTTAAAACCAAAAGGCAAGGGCAAATAAAAAGGATCCCAAGGCTTTGAGCATCAGTGGATAGGAGGGCCTAAAGGAATAAAATCCTGGTCTAAGCGGCTAAACCAAGCTGTCCCTAACCATGTGCTTGTGGCGTGAAGGTGTCAAGTGAAAACTTGAGACTGAGCGGTTAAAGTCAAGGTCCAAAGCAAAAAAAGAGTGTGCTTAAGAACCCCGGACACCTCTAATTGGGGACTTTAGCAAAGCTGAGTCATAATCTGAAAAGGTTCACCCAATTATGTGTCTGTGGCATTTATGTATCCGGTGGTAATACTGGAAAACAAAGTGCTTAGGGCCACGGCCAAGACTCATAAAATAGCTGTGTTCAAGAATCATCATACTGAACTAGAAGAATCAATAACACTATCTAAACTCTGAGTTCCTATAGAAGCCAATCATTCTAAACTTCAATGGATAAAGTGAGATGCCAAAACTATTCAAGAGGCAAAATGCTATAAGTCCCGCTCATATGATTGAAGCTATGTTTCATTGATAGTTTGGAATTTATAGTATATTCTCTTCTTTTTATCCTATTTGATTTTCAGTTGCTTGGGGACAAGCAACAATTTAAGTTTGGTGTTGTGATGAGCGGATAATTTATACGCTTTTTGGCATTGTTTTTAGTATGTTTTTAGTAGGATCTAGTTACTTTTAGGGATGTTTTCACTAGTTTTTATGTTAAATTCACATTTCTGGACTTTACTATGAGTTTGTGTGTTTTTCTATGATTTCAGGTATTTTCTGGCTGAAATTGAGGGACTTGAGCAAAAATCAGATTCAGAGGTTGAAGAAGGACTGCTGATGCTGTTGGATTCTGACCTCCTTGCACTCAAAGTGGATTTTGTTGAGCTACAAAACTAAAAATGGCGCGCTTCCAATTGCGTTGGAAAGTAGACATTCAGGGATTTCTAGTAATGTATAATAGTCCATACTTTGGCCGAGTTTAGACGACGTAAAAGGGCGTTGAACGCCAGTTCTATGCTGCTATCTGGAGTTAAACGCCAGAAACAAGTCACAAACCAGAGTTGAACGCCAGAAATACGTTACAACCTGGCGTTCAACTCCAGAAAGAGCCTCTGCACATGTAACATTCAAGCTCAGCCCAAGCACACACCAAGTGGACCCCGAAAGTGGATTTATGCATCAATTACTTACTTCTGTAAACCCTAGTAGCTAGTTTATTATAAATAGAACTTTTTATTATTGTAAAAGACATCCTGGATTGTATTCTGATCCTGTGATCATGTTTTAGGGGGCTGGCCATTCGACCATGCCTGGACCTTTCACTTATGTATTTTTAACGGTAGAGTTTCTACACTCCATAGATTAAGGTGTGGAGCTCTGCTGTTCCTCAAAGATTAATGCAAAGTACTACTGTTTTCTATTCAATTCATCTTATTTCGCTTCTAAGATATTCATTCGCACTTCAACCTGAATATGATGAACGTAACAATCATCATCATTCCTTATGAACGCGTGCCTGACAACCACTTCCGTTCTACCTTAGATTGAATGAGTATCTCTTAGATCTCTTAATCGGAATCTTCGTGGTGTAAGCTAGAATGATGGCGGCATTCAAGAGAATCCGGAAAGTCTAAACCTTGTCTGTGGTATTCCGAGTAGGATTCAATGATTGAATGACTGTGACGAGCTTCAAACTCGCGAGTGCTGGGCATAGTGACAGACGCAAAAGGAGGGTGAATCCTATTCCAGCATGATCGGGAACCTCAGATGATTAGCCGTGCCGTGACAGGGTATCTTGGACCATTTTCACAAGAGGAGGGGATGTAGCCACTGACAACGGTGATGCCCTTGCATAAAGCCAGCCATATAAAGGAGTAAGACGGATTGGATGAAGACAGCAGGAAAGCAGAGGTTCAGAGGAACGATTGCATCTCCATACGCTTATCTGAAATTCTCACCAATGATTTACATAAGTATTTCTATCCTTCTTTTATTACTTATTTTCGAAAACCCCATTACTATTTTATATCTGCCTGACTGAGATTTACAAGGTGACCATAGCTTGCTTCAAACCAACAATCTCCGTGGGATCGACCCTTACTCACGTAAGGTTAATTACTTGGACGACCCAGTGCACTTGCTGGTTAGTTATGCGAAGTTGTGAAGATATGTTTAGACCATGGTTCTGTGCATCCATTTTTGGTGCCATTGCCAGGGAATCAATTTCGAATAATAATTCACAACCTGAGTAACAATTTCGCATACCACTCAGATTTGGTAATTTTATTTTATTTTTAAGCTTGTTATTCTTTTAATTTTCAAAAAAAATACAAAAAAAATTTTATTTTGTTCTTCAAACTCTTTCATGATGATTTGTTGAAGTCTGGTTGGCTGTAAAGCCATGTTTAATCTTTTGGACCGAGGTTTCAACTTATCATCACAAGAGCTTGTTGATTTCTATCAATTTTGCTGTTGAATGTAATGATCTGCTAAAGGTTGGATGGCCATTGGCCATATCTAGTGTTTTGGACCGAAGCTTTCATTGAAAGCTTAGTTGGCTAGTAAGTGATAAACCCATATTTTACGATGTATTTTGTGCCCAATTCAAGTGATTTATTCAATCCCTCACCCACTTATTCATGTAAATTGCATGATTTTACTTTACCTTCCTTATTATGTGATATATGTGAAAAACATGTTTCCTATGCTTTAAAAAATATTAATTTTAATTACCCTTTATTACCATTAGATGCCGTGATTTGTGTGTTAAGTATTTTCAGGTCTCCTAAGGCAGGAATGGCTTAGAGGACAGAAAGGAAACATACAAAAAATGGAAGGAAAGCACAAAAATAGAGTCTTGAAGAAAAAGGCAGCGACGCGAACGCATGGACGACGCAGCCGCGTGCCTAGCGCGAAAAGGCAGCGACGCGAACGCGTAACTGACGCGGACGCGTGCCTTGAGCAGAACGCAAATGATGCGTACGCGTGATCGACGCGACCACGTGGATGAGCAGAACTCCAGATGACGCGACCGCGTGACCTACACGGACGCGTGACATACGCCACGTGCAGGATCTGCAGAAAATGCCCCTAGCGATTTCTGGACCCTTTTTCGGCCCAATTCTGAATCCAGAAACATAGAATATAAGCCAGAGAATGGAGGAATCAAAGGACATATCATACATTTATAATTTTAGGATTAGATGTAGTTTCTAGAGAGAGGTTCTCTCCTCTCTCTTAGGTTTTAGGATTAGGATTCCTCTTAAAGGATTTAGGCTTTCAACTTCCTCTCAGGTTCAATATTCCTCTTATGTTTTTATTTATTCTAATGCTTTTATTCGTATCTGACTTATGTTACCAATTTGGCTCATGAACTCTTTATGTTTAGATTGATTTTCTTTTATTGATGCAATTGAGGTATTTCAGATTTATTTATAGTTTTTTTTATATTCTTGGCTTTAATTGATCAATTGGAGACTCTTGAGTTATCAAACTCATCGTGATTGATAATTGTTATTTTTGCTAATTGAATTGAATTCCAATAACTCTTGTCTTTCCTTAGGAGTTGGCTAGGACTTGAGGATCAAACTAATTAGTCCACTTGACTTTCCTTTGCTTTAGTAAAGGTTAACTAAGTGGGATTAAACTCAATTATCATCACCATCGATAAGGATAACTAGGATAGGACTTCCAAATTTTCACACCTTGCCAAGAATTTTATTAGTTATTCATTTATTAATTCCTGCAATTTATTTCCCTTGTTCAAACCTTTTGAAACCCAAAAACACCGTTCTTTATAACCAATAATAATTCATACTTCCCTGCAATTCCTCGAGAAGACGACCCGAGGTTTGAATACTTCGGTTTATAAATTTTATTGGGTTTGTTACTTTTGACAACCAAAACGTTTGTAAGAAAGGAATTCTTGTCGGTCTAGAAGCTATACTTACAACGCAAATTTATTTGCGAAAATTCTAGATCGCGCGAGTGTTTCGCTCTTTCAAAATGGTGCCGTTGATTGAGGAAGAGATGAAAATGAAATTGATCCGGAGAATGCAACATCTCCTAAGCCCAATGAACTCCCCATTTCTGATCTTACCCATTCTCTTTAATTTCTGTTACTTACTTTTATGAGCAATTCCCCCATTCCCATTTACAATTCTGCAATTTACTTTCATGTCATTTACTTCCAGTTCTTTGATTCTAGCATTTACTTTTTCTGCCATTTACCTTCCCGCCATTTTATTTTCTGCAATTCTCAACTCAAATTCTGGATTCGCTCAACTAGAACATTCATCTAATTAAAGTTGCTTGATCAATCAATCACTGTGGGATTCGACCTCACTCTATTGTGAGTTTTTACTTGACGACAAATTCGGTACACTTGCCGAAGGAAATTTGTTATGAGACAAGTTTTCCGTGCATCATCTACTCCCAGTCAAGGTTTTTATTAAAATTACATAATTTCTCTAATTAATTTCATGTTTATCAACTCAAACCATTTTAGAAAACATCTGATAAATAAAATAGCACACCTTTCTGCAACTCGTTGGGAGTCGACCTGGGATTCATACTACCAGTATTTTAATTTTAAATTTAACTCGCCGATTTCCGCCACGTCAATATACCTTGTGAAAAATTGGACGGAACAAACCAAAAAATTGATTCCATAGGCAGTGATGATCATGAATCAAGCTCTCCTAGTCATGAACTTACATCCGCAACTGAACTCCTTGAGCCTGAAGAACCTTATCCAAGTGAATACGAAGATGATGTCGAAGTAGATTTCTCTCAACCTCCAACTTATGACTTGAGTGACGAGGAAGACATAGAAAGCTTTGATCAAGATGCAGTTGCAGTTGAAGAATCATGTGAAGAAGTAGAGGAATTCACAGAAGAATACAAGGGAGTAAAGCTTACATAACCACTGGAAACACCTATCCCAAGGCCATTACCACCTAATACAAGCTTCAAGTGGGTAAAATCATTAACCTTTGTCTTTACTTTTCCACTTGAATATGGTTTGCTTGAAACAGATGGCCAGCTTAGAGCTCTCTGCGGCTTTAAGAGTAAGAGGGAAATGGCTCGTACTCAGACCTGGTGTGCAAGATTCAGTAAGGTTTCACGCTTCAATTCGAAGTGCACGGATTAGTATCATGTTCAATTGAATGGGTCTCGGAAGACGTTTGGTCATCTTGGTGAGAATACAATTTCTAAACCGCCCGGATGGAAGAATATAGATCAAGACAAAGGCGGATTTAAAGGCAAAGTTTAGGATCCTAGGATCTATTCTGACATTCGTCACCCCGGGAACCTGAGAATCTATTTGAAGCTGCTCAAAAGCTTTACATGCCTAGTTTGGGACCCCGGAGGCTGTTGGCATTCCAAACATTGGTGGAGATTTCTGGATGATTTTAAGCACAAGCCACCATAACAGGAAGCTCATCAAATGTCCAACTTAAGGACTTTAACTAAAAGTGCTAGGTGGGAGACAACCCACCATGGTATGATCATTTCTCTTTTTCAATTTTATTTTGTGTTATTTGTTTTTATTTTATTTTATTTTCACTGAACCTAAAAGTATTCATAGCATCTACATTAGCACTGCATATTGCATACTGCATAATTGCATAAAAAAAATGGTTCACCCCACGCGAGCGCGCAGGCCACGCGTGGGCGTGAGAAGGAAATCGGCGTAAAGATCCAATGCCCAAAAAGTTGGGCTGGAATCATGCGGCTGGTGTGCGTTTAGCACAAAACGGCCCACGCGTTTGCGTCCCTGATGCGAACGCGTCACTTGCAAAACACTCATCCCACACGAAAGCGTGAGCGACGCATCCGCGTCGCGTGGATATTATGGCCCCCTAAATGGAGACAGAGAGATGCGCTGAAACGACACTAGAAGTGTGCGTCTAACACAATTTTCAGCGACGCGGTCGCGTGCCTCACGCGTCCGCATCACCCATCTTTTACCCAACCCACGCGATTGCGTCAATCACGTGACCGCGTCGAACCTATTTCACCCTAGTCACGCGATCGCGTGCTCCACGCATTCGCGTGGATTCAAAAATACTAACCCCCTTCACGCAAAACCCTACTCGTCGCGCCCCCATCCCCCCTTCTTTTTCTCTTTTCTGCAACCCCCTCCCTCCTCTGCCACCCTACCACCACCACTCCCAGCAGCCACTCTGACCACCGTGGCGCCATCCCGATCGCTGCACCACCCTCTCCGAAAACCACCCTCTCTCCTTCTCTTCTTTCTTTTCTTCCTCCACCACTCTCTTCCACCCATCTCACCCACCGCCGCCCTCCTCTGCGACCACCACCACCACGGCCACCACCCCCAACCACCAAACCGCCACCACAGCGCCGCCTCCCACCACCACAACCTTCGACCCAATCTCCTCCCTCACCCCTCCCTTAAACCTAACCCAACACCACCAACAACCCTAAGCCACCACCTTCGACCGTGCCGCCATGCTCCCTCCCAGCGCCGCTGCATCACCACCACCATCTCTCTGCCCTCACCTCTGTTCATACACATACCAGGTTCCACCGAACACCGATTTCTCTATCTTCCATAGTTAGTTGCATATTTTTCAGATTCTGTTCAATTTAGGATAGTTAGAGATGCATGTTTGTAGTGGATTCTAGGTGGTTAGGTAGCTAGGATGTGGTTAGTGGATTTAAGCATGATAATTACGCCGTTCTTGTTACTTGTTTTCCCTATTTTGCAATTTTGATCTGGCTGTGATGTTAATACTGTTCATATGCTATTCCTTAATGTTTCATGCTGATATTAGACTGTTCTTTACTGTTCCTACTGTTTATGACTCTTTGCAGCATCTTTTTTTATCTCATATGAACTGTTTTTCTTGCTGTTTATTTTTGGGAACATCCAATTTTAACCGGAATGCTGCCCAATTTTCTGCAAATGGTTTCATTTTTTTTCTCATTCATGCATTGGTTTTGGAAATTTTGAATTTTGCACTACATGGCTACAACCAACCATTCTTATTCCTTTCATTTCCCTGGTTAATGAATTGCATTATTGATGATTTCATTTTAATTTTAGCTACCCCTGTATCTATATGAATTATCATCAATAACCTGATATCCTTGCTTGACTATGAGTTGATTATTCTTTAAACTTGTGAAATTTATTGTTAACTAGGAAACCATTATCATGCCCCCTACTTTAACTTTCCTTTTACTAACTCACTGCTTTCCACTTTCTAACCTCCTTTTTACTCACTAACCACTTTAACTTTCTAACTCAGGGCATAATCTTTGTTTTTCCTATTTAACTTGAATTCCGCTTATCATATATTTTGGATTGCATTTTTTCTTTTCAGACTTTTTCACTCGTCTACAATCCACATTGCACATATTTTTCAACTCATTTCATGCTTCTCTTGCTCTTTTGCCACTATGTGCTTATATTACTATTATTCTATTTGCCTACTTGTTTTTCTGCTTTTGTTCTTCCATTATATCCTGAAATTTCTGCTTTTCAGGATGTCTGACCCTCAGTGCAAAGGAAAGGGCAAAGCAACCACTGGCAAAAGAAAAAGAGGCGAATCCTCTATGACCATCCTGGACATTTTGCATGATGACTCCTAGCGGGAAAAGCACTTTACCCCGCAGGAGAAGGCTGACCAGCTCCTCACTGCCACAGATCCAGTTAAATTTGCAAACAGATACTGTGAGCTTAAGTATCCAGTGTTTGCCACTTCCAGGAACCTGTACCTGGAAAAAACTATAAAAATTCCAGAAGAACTACAGCAGTACACCTCCAAACAGATAAAACAGAGAGGCTGGTTCTTCTTGGAAAGAAACTTGACATAGGTCAATGCTTCCTGGGTTAGAGAGTTTTACTGTAACTATTTCAGACTTCCCTGGATGCAGTGCACCTTAAAGGGAAACAGATTTTGGTCACTGAGGAAGCTATTGAGGACATCCTCCACCTTCAGCCTAAGTCAGATCAGCCTGATGGTTACTAAAAGGCTGAAGAGGGTATGAGATTTATGAGATTTGACTGGATTGCTATCAAGCAGAGAATAGCCCTTGATCCTACTGTCCCATGGGTCATGGGGAAGAATACAGCAATGCCTAAGGAAATCAAGCTGATTTAGCTGAATGATGAGGCTTGGCTCTGGCACCAGATTCTGAGCAACTATGTGATGCCGAGCACTCATGAGGCAGAGCTGCCCGCTGCTATGATCACCCTCATGTGGTATGTGATGGAGGGTAAGGACCTGTATCTTCCACGTTTCATCAGGCATTACATGGCTAGGGTCCATGTTAGAGGCACTCTCCCTTTCCCTTATCTGATCACCCAGCTAGGCCGCCGAGCTGATGTGCCTTGGGAGCTGGCTGATGCGAAGTCGACTGCTGCAAACTGCAAGAAGATCATTTCTCACAGCAGAAAGTTTTAGGCTTTAGGCTACAGGCCCTCATTCCTTACCGCTTCTGGTGAGGCAGCCACATCTTCAGCTGCCCCATCTGCTTCCACTTCTGCCCCAGCCTCATCCACTGCACATCCACCTGCTCCTGAGCCCATTTATCATCTGGTGCATCGACTCTTTGCCCGCCTGGATCATATGGAGCATCGCAACAAGCGGCGCTATGAGCACCTTAAGTTGATGATCCGATCTGGCAGTGACATCCCCTCCGAGCCTGACACCCCTTCTGATACAGCTGAGGCGGAGGCGAGCGACCATGAGGCGGAGACACATGCCCAGGCTGAGCAGGCAGGACCAGAGCAAGCTGCGCCACAGCATGAGGAGCCACACCAGATCCAGGCTGCAGACCCAGAGATTCCTCTACAGTCAGAGCCTCCACTGTAGCAGACCGATCCTCCTACACTTATCCAGCCTGCAAATATTCAGCCTACCACAGAGACACCAGCAGCATATCCTTCCGGTGATGACGCTTCTTCACACCCAGCTTGAGTGAGCATCGAGGACGATGCTATATTTTAAGTGTAGGGAGGTCGCCATCCCTGGCGTATCTTTTTGGTGAACCACTACAGACTCTTCTATCTTATTTTGTTTATTTTTCTGTATTTTTATTTTTATTTTTATTTTTCAGTACTTACTGATGAGTATTTTGGTGAAAAATAAATTTCTCCCAAAACACACAAATCTAACCGGCAAGTGTACCAGATCGTATCAAGTAATAAAAACTCACGGGAGTGAGGTCGATCCCACAGGGATTGAAGGATTGAGCAATTTTAGTTTAGTGGTTGATTTAGTCAAGCGAATCAAGTTTTGGTTGGGTAATTTGTGATTTGCAGAATGTAAATTGCATGAAATTAAAGAGAGCAAGAAATTAAATTGCTGAATCTTAAAGAACAAGAAATTAAATAGCAGAAACTTAGAATGCAAGAAATGTAAATTGCGGAATCTTAAAGTGCAAGAAATGTAAACTGCTGGAATTGTAAAGGGAATTGGGGATTGGATTTGCAGAATTTAAACAAGGAAAAGTAAAATTGCATTAAACAGAAGAGTAAAAGGGAATTGGGATTGAATCGGATATGAAGCAGAAAAGTAAATGAACATGGAAAGCAGTAAACAGAGAATTGAAATGGGAAATTAGATCTCAGGACCCAGAGACTAGAAAACCAAGTCTAGATCTCAATGCCTTCCTAAATCCAACAAGAACAATTGCAAGGAAATTGTAAATTGCAAAGAAATGAAATGAGAAGTAAGTAACAGAAATTGAAATTCAATTAAGCAGTAAATAAACAGAGAGATCCAAGGATGAGATTGAAACAGAATTTCTTCAATTCTCCAACCCAAGATCCAAGACAATTGCAATTGAAATAGAAAGCAATAAAATGAAGAGGAAGAGAAGTGAATTCTCCTTCCCCAAGACAAAGAAATTAAAGATCACTCAATATCCAAAGCTCTCCGAAAACTATTATGAAAATTCCAAAAGAAAGCTCCCCGAAGAACTTGAATTCTATCCTATTTATACACTTTCTTCCAATGATCTTCAAGCCTTGAGTTGGGCCTTTGTTCTTGGTGGAATTGGGTTGAAAGGGGCCTTGGTTGATTGCTCTTGAAGTTTGGAGAAGAACCAAAGTGAACCAATTGAACCGGGTTGGAGTTTTGCAAAAGTTGGACCAAAAGTTAGAGCTAAAGTTAGGGGTCTAACTTTGGCTCTAACTTTTCATAGCAGCCCACAAAACTTGCTGGTATGAACGTTGGTGCCAACGTTAGGGGTCTAACTTTGACCCTAACGTTGGCCTTGCCTTGTGTGCTTGTGGCGCCAACGTTAGCCACCAAGTTAGGGGGGCTAACGTTGGCGCAAACTTTTGCTCCTCCTTGTGATGTTCATGAGCCAACGTTAGCCTCAAAGTTAGGGGGCTAACGTTGGCACAAACTTTTGGTGCCCAGGGGAGAATTTCATGTGCCAACGTTAGCCTCAAAGTTAGGGGGCTAACGTTGGCGCAAACTTTTGGTGCCCAGGGGAGAATTTCATGTGCCAACGTTAGCCTCAAAGTTAGGGGGCTAACGTTGGTGCAAACTTTTGATACCCAGGGAGTGATTTTCAAGTTCCAACGTTAGCCTCCAAGTTAGGGGGCTAACGTTGGGGCTAACTTTTCAACCAAAAGTTTGTGCAAAAGTTTAGTGCTAACTTTAGGTCCAGCTTTTTGCTTCCTGGTTCAATTTCACTTATTCCATTGTCTTCTCTTTACTCCTAGCTATTCCTTCTTACTTCAACCTTTCTCCAAGCTTTCTTCACCTATAATTAATCAACCATACTCATCAAAGCTATGCTCATAATCATGAGATATTCATTCTATCATAATATGCAACAATTTTAGCATAAAACCTCATGAAATGGCATGAATTTATACATGGTTGATTCAATCAAGGGAAACATGAAAATCTACTCAATTAGCTTGCTTGTAGCTCAAGAAAGTGCATAATTCTAATGAAAACAAAAGAAAAAGACTAGTTAAACTAGGCTAAGATGACTTGTCATCACTTACACATTGTTCTTTTGCTGTATTTTTACTTTATTTCCGCATTTTGCACTTTAGTTTATATCTTAGACATTTAGTTTAGTTTGAAATTCTAAACTTATTAGTCATAGAATATGTGGATTAATTAGTATATTTTACCCTTTTAGCATATATTAGTTTGGTTTAATTGAAAATAAAAAGGAGTAAACTAGAAACTTTAGTAAATTAAAACAATCCACACACCTTGTATATATAGCATTACATGTTAGTTAGTTAGCAACATTTCATCAAGGAGGAACACTAAGATTTTAAAAGCCACCCTAATATTTACATTGAGAATAATGGGAACTCTTGATTTCTAATACTTTCAATAGCTTATTTACCATGCATGCTATGTGTTTGTGAAAACGCCCATATGGCATTGTGCACTATTTTTATGATTTCTTTTATTCTTCTACTCTAAATGCTTGCTTTTCACAAAACCCTTTTTATATTATGTTATTTAAATATAATTGTTATTACAAACAGGTTATTAGTTTGAAAGGCTTGGTAATCTAACTTGGACATTGAATGCGTGATCTATGCTACTTATACCTTTGTCGGCATGCCAATAAACACCTCGCATTTAATTGTCATTATATGCACTTGCTATATTTCCATTGATGATTTTTCACATGTAGTCATGACCATGTGTTAACATCATTCATCTTTAATGTGCATTGATTACCACCCTTCCCGTTCTCTTCCTTGCTCTAACCCTTGACATTTTAACATATTTTCTCCTTTCTTTTTTTTAGGATGGCCACCAAGAAAGGCAAGGAGAAAGCTACTCCCAAATCAACAGTGAGGAGAGGAACAAAAAGAGCATTAGTGGCAGAGCCATCTTCAACTGCAGTTAAGCCCTCAACAAAAAGAATTAAGAGGATTATAAAGGTTGATGAAAAAGAGAAAGCCCTCCTAGCAAAGGACACTACGCGATTTACCAACCGCTACTGTGAGCAGATGTTCCCCATACTAGCAGAAAGGAGTTAAAACAACGTACCTTCTTATCCTCTTGACCCGTATTGCTGAATTTGTTGTGCCGCAAATTGAGCGACGAAAATGGGGATTCCTACAGAGACAGCCACGGCAGGTTAATCTTTCCTGGGTAGTCGAGTTCTACTCTAATTTCCACCTGCCAACCCTGCAGTCTGTCTATGTCCGTTAGAAGCAAGTCCCTATTATAGAAGAGGCCATTCAACGAGCTTTAGATCTTCCCCCTACTCCAGAAGGACTGGACGCAATTCAAGAGGCCGCACTCAAGCGCCAGACATACCAATTCGACTGGGATGCTGTTCTCAGAGTTATCGCACAACCTGGCAGTAGATGGATCTACGGATACCATCGTTCCCGACCTAAGGGAATATCGGCTTCTGCACTTACCTTGGAGGCTCGCGTATGGGCACAGATCATGTCCCATTATGTCTTTCCGAGCACTCACGAGTCCTCTTTCACTGCAGACATGGCTGTTTTACTATGGTGCATCCTTACAGACCAGCCTCTAAACCTACCAAGACACATCCAGAATGGAATGGGACACATACAAATTACGGGCAACTTACCTTTTCCTGCCTTGGTTTCCGATCTCGTCTCAGGAGCTGGAGTCTCCTACAGAGCTGGGGACACCAAAGCCATGCTCCCACAGGATGATCAGTACGTCCCTAACGGGAAATATATCAGACCTCAAACAGCCACTACAAGCCAACCTACTGAACCAGCTGAAGACATTCTTCCTTCAACACCACAAGCACCTACAACAAATCAACTGCTTCATCAGATACTTGAAAGGTTGGATTGGCAGGAACATAAAGCAAAGCTAAGAGAGCGCCATAACAAGCGCCGATTCATATACCTCAAGGAGCTACTTATGGGAAACTACAAAGACCCAGACACCCCGGACTCCACTTCTTTTACCAGCACAGGCAGCCATGACGATCCCGACTGTGGAGATATTGCTACCAGCCCACCTTTATTCCTGACAGGTGGCAACGAGGACGGTGCAAAGCCTTAAGTGTGGGGTGGTCGGTCAGTACCTGACTTCCAGAGATAATTTTTCTTCTTTAACACCAATAAAATAGGATATTTAGTTAGTTTTCTTTTGTAGAATAAGATAAATTGCATAGTAATAGGTTAGTTGCATGCATGTTCTACTTGATTGAAAAGATAATAAGTTTCTTCTAAGACCCTATTTTTTAGAACAAAATTTCACTAATTTTAATCAAAACTTTTATGTTAAATTTGCTTGGAGTTGTATTTGGAACATAGTTTAAAAGGCTAAGAACACACAACCCGTAAGATTTGAGCATAGTTACATGGTTACATTATTTAACCATAATTATTTTTTCTTGTGTGTTTATTTCTCTATGATTGTAATCTATATTTTGTTTCATCCTATATGTCCAACATTTAATATATTTATATGCTTGCATATGATTGAGGTCATTATTTGTTTAGCTCACTTATCCCAATTAAGCCTACCACTTAAGTTACCTTTGTTAGCCACTTTGAGCCTTTAAATCCCAACTGTTCTGGATTTTACCACATTACTAAGCTTAAGCGGAAAAACAATTATATATCCCAATTGAATCTTTGGTTAGCTTGAGATAGAATTGTGTGTTAATTGAGTATGGAAAGATTGTGGGAACAAAAGATAATAAGGGAATGTGTCATGATAACATAATGGGAATTTGGGTACCTACTCATGTGAAACCATAGAAATTAAAAATCCATGTGCATTGATAAGCTATGTTTATTTTCATGTTCAAAAAAAATCCAAAAATATTCAGTAAATAAATAAGGGGACAAAATTACCCCAATGCTAAGCTAAAATTCAAGGATCAATGCATATATGATAAAATTAAAATAAAAGTTGATACATGAGTATGGAATGTGAGAGGAAAATTTTAGGTAGCTAGGTATGAAATTTAAAGTTATATAGAATATATATGTGTTAGGTGAAAGCTTAGGTTAATTAAAGATTCAATTTATAAGCTTACTTAGCCATATATGTACCCTTACCCTTACCTTGGCCCCATTACAACCTTGAAAAGACCTCATGATGTTTGCATTGGTACGTTAAATGTTGTTGATTGGTTAGGTGTAGAACAAATTTTAGAAAGCATGATTAGAGAGGAGCAGAGTGATCACCCTATACACTTGAGAGACTAGAGTGCACATACATCATCAGTGAGGGTTCAATGCTTAAATTCTATATTCCCTGCTTTCATGAGCTACCTTCTTGCATTTTTATCTATTCTTACTGTATAAGAATTGAATTAGTGGAATTTGATTTGTGATTGTCTTGAAGAGCTTATTTACTTTTAACCAAGTGGACAAGAATCATATAGTTGCATTCATATGTATAGGTTGCATTGCATTGCATGAGCTTTACATGTTCATACTCATTTATTTTATCTCCTTCAACTAAGCATGAGGACATGCTAATGTTTAAGTGTGGGGAGGTTGATAAACCATTATTTTATGGCTTATATTGTGTTTAATTGTGTGGTTTTATCAAATCTTTACCCACTTATTCATATGATTAGCATGTATTTACAATTCCTTCCCAAAATTACTCCATGGTTGAAAACTTGCTTCCTAGAGACCTTTAATTATGTATTTTAATTCTCCTTTATACTATTTGATGCTGTGATCCCTGTGTAGTGTTTCAGGCTTTCTAGGGCATGAATGACTTGCAAATTGGAGAGGAGGCTTGCAAAAATGGAAGGAACACAAGAAATTAAGGGGATGACCAGCGAGAAGTGACGAGGATGCATGGCTCACGCGATCGCGCGAAACGGAGAAATCGTAGTGACGCGCTCGCGTGCCTGACGCGAACGCATGGATTGGAAACTGCATGGATGATGCGAATGCGTGGACGACGCGCACGCGTGGCAAGGCAAAACGCTGGATGAGGCGAACGCATGGATGACGCGATCGCGTGACGTGCACGATCTACAAAATTTGCAAAATTCGTTGTGGGCGATTTTGGGCCATGTTTTGACCTAGTTTTCGGCCCAGAAAAGCAGAATAGAGCCAAGGAACATGCAGAGATGAGAGGAGAGATTCATTCCACAGAATTTCCCAGTTCTTAGATCTGAATTTACTCCTCCTCTAGGTTTTCTCTCTACACATTCATAGTTCTTAGGATTTTGTTTTTATTGCTTTTTGGATTGGGATATTGAGAAGAGTTATTACCTCCGCCAAGACTTCATCATTCTAGTGTTATCACAAAAATCAACTTATCATTCTAATGTAAGAGATACGTTGCAAGTACAGTTCTTAACCAACAAAAATTTGCTTATCAATTTAGAAGGGTTGTCACAAAATTAGAATTAAAATACTGGGAGTATGAATCCCAGGTCGTCTCCCAACGAGTTGCAGAAAGATGTGCTATTTTATTAATCAGATGTTTTTGAAATGGTTTTGAGTTTGATAAACAGAAAACTAAATCAGAGAATTTATGTAATTTAAATAAAAATCTTAACCGGGAGTAGATTACTCGGAAAGTCTATCCTTGTTAGAGTTCTCCCAAGATTAATTGATAATTAAAGGTTGTTCTGCTTAGTTATCCTTTACCAGGCAGAGGAAAGTCAAGCAAGTTGGAAGTCTATTTCTATTCACAAGTTCTAATCCTCTCCCTTGGGAAGGATTAATGTCAGTGACTAGAGGGCGATCCAACAATAAACCCAATTACAATTTTGCTCTTGAGCATTCCAACTCAAGGTTCTCCTTTCAATCAACTCCCAATCAAGTTACGGAACTACTCGCTCATTATGAATGTAAACTTCAAAAGATAAGAAAGGGAAATAAAGGAAGACATGATAAATAATAATCCAAAACACCAATAAAAAATAAAAATAGTTCTTGTATTAATAAATTCTGAAAATAATCCAATAGTAATTCTGAACAAATTAAGGATATGAAAGAGTAAGTGATAAGTAAGGAAAACAAACTAGAATGATGAAGTCTTGGCGGAGGTAATAAAAACAAAATCCTAAGAACTATGAACGTGTAGAGAGAAAACCTAGAGGAGGAGTTAATTCAGATCTAAAAACTGGAAAATTCTGTGGAATGAATGTCTCCTCTCATCTCTGCATGTTCCCTGGCTCTAATCTGCTTTTCTGAGCCAAAAACTAGGTCAAAACATGGCCCAAAATTGATCCCAGCAAATTCTGCAAATTCTACAGATCGCGCACGTCACGCGATCGCGTCATCCACGCGTTCGCGTCATCCAGCGTTTTGCCTTGCCACGCGTGCGCGTCGTCCACGCATTCGCGTCATCCGTGCAGTTTCCAATCCATACGTTCGCGTCAGGCACGCGAGCGCGTCACTACAATTTCTCCGTTTCACGCGGTCGCGTGAGCCATGCGTCCGCGTCACTTCTCGCTGTTCATCCCCTTAATTTCTTGTGATCCTTCCATTTTTGCAAGCCTCCTCTCCAATTTCCAAGTCATTAATGCTCTATAAAGCCTGAAACACTTAACACAGGGATCACGATATCGAATGGGATAAAGAAGAATTAAAATACATAATTAAAAGTCTCTAGGAAGCAAGTTTTCAACCATGGAGTAATTTTGGGAAGGAATTGTAAATACATGCTAATCATATGAATAAGTGGGTAAAGATTTGATGAAACCACACAATTAAATACAATATAAACCATAAAATAATGGTTTATCAGTAAGCCATGTCTAATTCCTGGACCAGAGTTTTAGACTAACATTGCATGATTCCTGGAATTCTCATTAAGAATTTTGAATTCTTTATTTTCTTTTTCCAAATAATTTTCGAAAAATTACAAAAAAAATCTATAAAATCATAAAAATAAAAAATAATTTGTGTTCTTTGTTTAAGTCTAGTGTCAATTTTTAAGTTTGGTGTCCTGCATGTTTTATTTTATTCCCTGTATTTTTCGAATGTATGAATTTTCTTCTTCATTAATCTTCAAGTTGTTCTTGATGATTTCCTTGCTCTGATCTTTAATTTCTCTTGTTTTGTGTGTTTTGTTGTTTTTCATATGCATTCTCAATTTGTTAGTGTCTCTAATATGAAAATTTCTAAGTTTGGTGTCTTGCACACATTGTTTATTTGATCATAGTTTTACATTATTAGTTTCATTTTGTTGTTTTTCATCATTAAAGATTCAAAATTTTTTAAAATTATGTCTTTTCAAGTCAATAATACAGAGAATTAAAGATTCAGAACATACAGCAGAGAAATTACAGAGAAAAAGCTGGGCGTTCAAAACGCTCAGTGAGGAAGGAAAACCAGCGTTTAAACGCCAGCCAGGGTACCTGGCTGGGCGTTAAACGCCCAAAAAGGTAGTATTTTGGGTGTTAAATGCCAGAATGGATACCATTTTGGGCGTTTAACACCAGGATGGCACAAGAGAGGAGATTTTGTTTTCAATTCAAATCTTTTTCAAATTTTCATTATTTTTCAAAATCAAATCTTTTTCAAATCATATCTTTTCAATCATATCCTTTCAAAATCAAATCCTTTCCATTTTTTTCTCTTACTATTTTTGAAAATCCTTGCTAACAATTAATGATTTGATTCAAAAATTTCTTCCTTGCTAAGAAAGCTTCAATAATTGAATTTTAGGGATGAATGCTTGTCGGAAGTTCTGTTTTTTTTTTTTACTTAATAATGTTGTGATTGGTGGTTGAATCAAATTATAATGAGTAATTTATGAGATTGAGGCTTGATGAATGATAAATAGATTGAGTTTAGATTTCTAAACTAAGTACCTAAAATTGATAATGTTGACTAAAAGTAGTAATTTTTATGGTTTATAAATAATTTTACAATGAGTGGAACCAAATGGTGATAAAATATGTTGATTATTGAGAACCTGTTTGTTTGATGATTGCTAATCCTTGTAAATTAATTATTATATGTTTTAGGGTGCTGCTACTCTAAATGATTGGAAGATGGTCATTGCTTTTTGAAAAGAGTAATGCATCACAATTGCCTTGTTTGCTTTGAGGTATAAACTATAAAGACTATTCTTCTATTATGGTAAAATATTTTGGGAAGAACCACATGATTTCATTTTCTTTGGTTTATGAATTGGTTTTGCTTATTATGAATTTTGTTTATTGTTGATTGTTACTATGATGATGTTGGCTTGTTCTGCCATTAGTTACTTTGTTGATTGAATTTTTTTCTTTAATGAGATTTTGTTCTGAGCAATGTTAGGAGAAAATAGTTCTGCTTTGTCATCAGTTCCTACTTTGTCATCTGCTGCTATTCCGTGCTCTCCTCTCCGCTTGCGTCCACTACGCCGTCCCCCACCTCGTTCGCTGAGGTTCGGTTACGGTATGTGTTTGGATTAAGGTTATTTTCTATTATAAATCAAAGAGTTATTTAGTTGAACATGTTCTCTCTATGTAAAAAGTTAAGCATAGAAGTTTTGTTTTTAATTCAATTTGGTTTGAAATTAAGATAAGTTGTTTTATGGAGAATAATGTTAATGTTAATGGTTGTTTCTTAATTGTTGGTTGGTTTATTTTGTTAGCATGTAAAGTGGCTGGGAATTCTAAGTTGATTCTCTCAATGGCCTGAATGACTCAAGTAAAATTGTTGCATTTGATTGTGATGTTCTGAATGACTCAAGTAAAAATCTTAGAATTCTGGAGAAGATTGCCCAAATATTCAAAGAGGATTTGAAGTTTAGTGGAGAAGAGCTTTCTGGAAGCAGAATGGAGAGTAAGAATAGACAAGACAATTACGAATTACAGCTACAATAGTTGATAATCCTTGAAGACAGACAGTCCCAGCATGGTGGAATTGACAGTATTTTACTGGGTGTGTCTCCTTTTAACCTTCTCTTGATCATTTCAATTTCTATTTAATTCCTCTGTGTTGACCAGCATTTCAACCTTGGTAGCTTACCTGTAAAGCTGCTTGTTTGAAATATGATAGACTCTGTCTTCATCCGTGATTGATTTACCTTGAACAAGTTAGCACCATTGTATTTTTTTTCCTTTTTTCTTTTGGCACTTTTTTGTTTGTTTGTTGTGCACATAATCTAATCATTTCAATAGAAATAACCTGTGAGTATAGAATTTATAGTTCATATGGGTACTTGGAAACATTCTTCTTTTATCAGTGTGTATAGTCATCGATTTACACTTAGGCTAGTCATAATTTGGCTCTATCTTGAGCTGACAACACTACACTCTTGAAGAATGTTATTTTTTTTATTATGAGACTGTTATATTTTCATTATGTATTTAGGGGCAACACAAGCTGAGCTTCATTTGCAATTTGTTTAGTTCTAAACCTTTTCCATTCATATTTAGTCTTGTTTAATCATCTCTTTGCAGTTACATGGAAGAAATAAGAGTTCATGTGCTATCAATTTAATTTAGTGGATAAGATTTCATGTTTAACTGGCTACCGCAAGGTGGGGCTGGTGGTCTAAGTTTTCTGCTTTGTGTGAGAGACTATACTAAGCAAAGCAACTGCTGATGTTGACAAAGGGGTCCATGATGAGACTGGTTTCTTTTAGGTATGTTTGAATAAGTATGCTTGAATCTGAAGTCTGAAATTTGCTATTATATTTATTGCTGCTGTTCGTTTACCTTCTGGTAGTGTCAAAGGAGGGGACAGGAGGGGGAGGTGGGTCTTGTGACCTTATATGGTGCTTTTAGTGCGAAGAAGTTCTTGGATTTAATATCTTTTATAAATTACAACCTTTTGATTTGATGTATTAAGAAGCTTATTTATTAGCAATGCAAATATTACTTTTCTTACTGGTTATAACAATCATGCTTGAAAATAACTACACTATGGTTGCTTGATCCTTTTGATGCCTTATTAAGAATTGAATTTGTTAAGTACCTATGTGCTTGTATCTATTGTGCTAGTGATACGTGTTATATGCATGCCATTGTTCTTTATTTTGTATTTTACTGATTCAAAATGCTTCATTTTTTCCCCAGTTAAAAAGCTTGTGTTCCTTGTTGTCTGCAGGTGGTTCTATTTTTTGAAAATATGGGCTTGGATAAAGAAACTATTGGGAGAATTATTTTCCGCTGCCAGCATTGATAAAACTCTTTAGAGGAAGATTGAATTCCTTTCTAGGGTTGGCATTTTTTAAGCTTATTTTCCTGGGATAATTAGAAAATATCCGGAATTACTTGTAACCAACACTAATACAACTATATTGTATCCGGAAATTTTTGGTTCACTAAGTATATAAATGTTTATTTTTCTATGATAAGTGTTCAATTAGTTTTCTTTAGTAATTTAATTCAAATAGTTTAACCTTGTTTATTGACATTAAATTTTAAAAAAATAGTTGGACCTAATTTCAATGCAACATGAGAAAACTATTGTAAATAAAGAATAATATAGTTATAAAAAACTATTGTCAAAAGTCACAAAAGGCAATGGTATTAAAACCATTGTCAAAGACAGCTACAAAATGACAATGGTATTAAAAACCATTGCAAAAACACCACCAAAGGCAACGCTTTTAAACCGTTGTCTTTATGAACAACAAAATTACAACAATTTAAAACCGTTGTCTATCCAGTTACGGTTTTAAACCGTTACGTCATCAAAGAGAACGGTTTTAAACCGTTGCCTCTCCAGTAACGGTTCTAAACCGTTCTTTAAAAATTGTTATCAAAACCGTTGTCTATGCTAGTAACTATGGCAACGGTTTTTTGGTTGTCGTTGCCTTAGGTATAAAACCGTTGCCTTTTGAGCATTGGTAACGGCCGCATATACCACAGGTCAAAAACCGTTGCCAAAGCGTTGCCTAAAGTTTTAAGAACGGTTTTCTGATCTATGACAACGGTTTTTGACCGTTGTGAAAACCCTTATTTGTTGTAGTGTGAACCCCCTTTGCTCACCAAAGAACTGGATGACTTGACCAGGAAGAGATTACCTCAGAAGAGGCAGGATCCTGGAAAGTTTTCAATACCTTGTACCATAGGCACCATGACCTTTGAGAAGGCTCTGTGTGACCTAGGGTCAAGTATAAACCTCATGCCACTCTCTGTGATGGAGAAGCTAGGGATCCTTGAGGCACAAGCTGCAAGAATCTCACTCTCTGGTAAAGGTTGAAGGCCAATACATCCCTGCTTATTTCATAATCCTAGACACTGGGAAGTGTATGGATGAATCCATCATCCTTGGCAGACCCTTCCTAGCCACAGCAAAAGCTGTGATTGATGTTGACAGTGGAGAATTGGTCCTTCAAGTGAATGAGGACTCCCTTGTGTTTAAAGCTCAAGGATCTCCCTCTCTAACCATGGAGAGGAAGCATGAAAAGCTTCTCTCAATGCAGAGTCAAATAGAGCCCCCACATTCAAACTATAAGTTTTGTGTTGGGAGGCCATCATCATGCTCTGAGTATCTGTGAGGCTCCATGAGAGCCCATTGTCAAGCTATTGACATTAAAGAAGCGCTTGTTGGGAGGCAACCCAATTTTATTTAATTATATCTATTTATTTTCCATTGTTATTTTATGTTTTTGTAGGTTGATGATCATGTGAAGCCACAAAAATAACTGAAAAAGAAAAAACAGAATGAAAAATAGTATTAAAAATAGCACACCTTGGAGGAGAAGCTTACTGGCATTTAAATGCCAGTAAGGGTAGCAGAATGGGCGTTAAACACCCAGTCTGGCACCATTCTGCGTGTTTAACACCAGAAATGGGCACCAGACTGGCCTTTAACACCAGAAAGGGGCACAGAGCTGGCGTTTAACGCCAGAAAAGGGAGAAAAGCTGGCGTTTAAACGCCAGAAAGGGGAGAGAAGCTGGTGTTAAACGCCAGAAATTGGCAGCAACCTAACGTTTAATGCCAGGATTGCCAATCAAGGGGGCGTTTACATGCCACATGGTGCAGGGATGAGAAATCCTTGACACCTCAGGATCTATAGACCCCACAGGATCCCCACCTACCTCATCTCTCTCTCTCTTCTTCACACCTTCCCATAACACCCTTCCCCAAATACCCTTCACCAATAACCTCAATACCTCTTCCCCAAAAACCCCTTACCTATCAAATCCTACCCTCTTCCCCATAATCTCTTCACCAATCCACATCCATCCATCATAAAACCCCACCTACCTCACCATTCAAATTCAAACCACTTTCCCTCCCAAACCCACCCATACATGGCCGAACGCTACCCCTCTCTCCACTCCTATATAAACCAATCTTCACTCCTTCATTTTCATACATCATACACACTACTTTTCCCCCTTGGCCGAAACACTAAACCTCCTCCATCTCCTCTATTTCCTCTTCTTCTACTCTCTTCTTTCTTCTTTTGCTCGAGGACGAGCAAACCTTCTAAGTTTGGTATGGGAAAAGCTAAAGCTTTTTGTTTTTCCATAACCATTTATGGACCCTAAGGCCGAAGAAACCTCTAGAAAGAGGAAAGAGAAGGCAAAAGCTTCCACCTCCGAGTCGTGGGAGATGGAGAGATTCATCTCAAGAGTGCATCAAGACCACTTCTATGAAGTTGTGGCCAAGAATAAGGTAATCCTTGAGGTCCCCTTTAAGCTCAAAAAAGGTGAATATCCGGAGATCTGACATGAGATTCGAAGAAGAGGTTGGGAAATTCTCACCAACCCCATTCAAAAAGTCGGGATCTTAATGGTTCAATAGTTCTATGCCAATGCTTGGATCACCAAGAACCATGATCAAAGTGTGAACCCGGACCCAATGAATTGGCTTACAATGGTCTGGGGGAAATGCTTAGATTTCAGCCTGAAAAATGTATGGTTAGCATTCAACTTGCCCATGATGCAAGGAGATGTACGCCCATACACTAGAAGTGTCGACTTTGATCAAAGGTTGGACCAAGTCCTCATAGACATTTATGAAGAGGGCGCTCAATAGAAGAGAGATTCAAGAGGGAAGCCGGTTCAACTAAGAAGGCATGACCTTAAGCCCGTGGCTAGGGGATGGTTGGAGTTTATCCAACGCTCAATTATTTCCACTAGCAACTGGTCTGAAGTTACTATAGACGGGGCTATCATGATCCATAGCATCATGATTGGAGAGGAAGTAGAAGTTCATGAGGTTATATCCCTAGAACTCTACAAGGTGGCGGACAAATCCTCTACTTTGGCAAGGTTATCCTTCTCTCATCTCATTTATCACCTCTGCAATTCAGCTGGAATTGGCATAGAGTAAGACATCCTCATTGATGAGGACAAGCCCATCACTAAGAAAAGAATGGACCAAACAAGAGCATGAGGAAATTCCCCATCATGAAATCCCTGAGATGCCTCAAGGGATGCACTTTCCTCCACAAAACTATTGGGAGCAAATCAACACCTCCCTAGGAGAATTAAGTTCCAATACGGGACAACTAAGGGTGGAGCACCAAGAGTATTCCATCCTCCTCCATGAAATTAGAGAAGACCAAAGAGTCATGAGGGAGGAGCAACAAAGGCAAGGAAGAGACATTGAGGAGCTCAAGCACTCCATAAGATCTTCAAGAGGAAGAACAAGCCGCCATCACTAAGGTGGACCCGTTCTTTAATTTCCTTGTTCTTATTTTTTTGTTTTTCAAAAATTATGCTTTATGTTTTATTTATGTTTGTGTCTTATTATATGATCATTAGTGTCTAAGTGTCTATGCCTTAAAGCTATGAATGTTCTATGAATCCATCACCTTTCTTAAAATGAAAAATGATCTAAAAACAAAAGAACAAGAAGTACATGATTTCAAATTCATCCTTGAAACTAGTTTAATTATTTTGATGTGGTGACAATACTTTTTGTTTTCTGAATGAATGCTTGAACAGTGCATATTTTTTATATTGTTGTTTATGAATGTTAATATTGTTGGCTCTTGAAAGAATAATGAAAAAGGAGAAATGTTATTGATGATCTGAAAAATCATAAAATTGATTCTTGAAGCAAGAAAAAACAGTGAAAAAGAAGAAGCTTGCGAAAAAAAGAGAAGATAGCGAAAGAAAAAGAAAAAGCAAGCAGAAAAAGCCAGTAACCCTTTAGGAGGATCCAAGGCTTTGAGCATCAGTGGATAGGAGGGCCTAAAGGATCCAAGGCTTTGAGCATCAGTGGATAGGAGGGCCTAAAGGAATAAAATCCTGGCCTAAACAGCTAAACCAAGCTGTCCCTAACCATGTGCTTGTGGCGAGAAGGTGTCAAGTTAAAAGCTTGAGACTGAGCGGTTAAAGTAGTGGTCCAAAGCAAAAAGAGTGTGCTTTTGAGCTCTGGACACCTCTAATTGGGGACTTTAGCAAAGCTGAGTCACAATCTGAAAAGGTTCACCCAGTTATGTGTCTGTGGCATTTATGTATCCGGTGGTAATACTGGAAAACAAAGTGCTTAGGGCCACGGCCAAGACTTATAAAGTAGCTGTGTTCAAGAATCAACATACTAAACTAGGAGAATCAATAACACTATCTAAATTCTGAATTCCTATAGATGCCAATCATTCTAAACTTCAAAGGATAAAGTGAGATGCCAAAACTATTCAGAGGCAAAAAGCTACTAGTCCCGCTCATCTAATTGTAGCTAAGTTTCATTGATATTTTGGAATTTATAATATATTCTCTTCTTTTTATCCTATTTGATTGTCAGTTTCTTGGGGACAAGCAACAATTTAAGTTTGGTGTTATGATGAGTGGATAATTTATACTCTAGTGTTGTTGAGGTCCTAGGTAATACAAGTATTAAGATTGAGGATTTAATGAGACCTTGAGTTAAGCATAGAAATGGTATAAGGCCCTAAGTTATTACTTAGTCTTAGGATGAGCATAAACCCTATTTGGATTAAGTTGAGGGAGTTCAGAAGTAAGCCTAGGTTTTCTAATCCAATAATGATATATGACTTGATTGAATAGTTGGATTAGTTAATTAATTAGTGGGCAGAAATATCAGAATGGTGATGAGCGGATAATTTATACGCTTTTTGGCATTATTTTTAGGTAGTTTTCAGTATGTTTTAATTACTTTTTAGTATATTTTTATTAGTTTTTATTCAAACTTCACATTTCTGAAATTTACTATGAGTTTGTGTATTTTTCTGTGATTTCATGTATTTTCTGGCTGAAATTGAGGGACCTGAGCAAAAATCTGATTCAGAGGCTGAAAAAGGACTGCAAATGCTGTTGGATTCTGACCTCCCTGCATTCGAAGTGGATTTTCTGGAGCTACAGAAGCCCAATTGGCGCTCTCTTAATTGTGTTGGAAAGTAGACATCCTGGACTTTCTAGCAATATATAATAGTCCATACTTTTCCCGAGATTTGATGGCCCAAACTGGCGTTCCAAATCAGCATAAAAATTCTGGCGTCAAAACGCCAGAACTGGTATAAAAGCTGGAGTTAAACGCCCAAACTGGCACAAAAGCTGGCATTTAACTCTAGGAACAGCCTATGCACGTGAAAGCTTCTATGCTCAACCCAAGCACACACCAAGTGGGCCCGGAAGTGGATTTCTGCATCATTTACTTATTTCTGTAAACCCTAGGTTACTAGTTTTCTATAAATAGGACCTTTTGCTATTGTATTTTCATCTTTTTTTGGATCATCTTTAGTTCATCTTTAGGACCTCACGGCCATGCCTAGACCTTTTGTTCTTATGTATTTTCCACGGTGGAGTTTCTACACCTCATAGATTAAGGTGTGGAGCTCTGTTGTTCTTCATGAATTAATGTGAAGTACTATTGTTTTTCTATTCAACTCAAGCTTATTCTTGTTCTAAGATATTCATTTGCACACAATAACATGATGAATGTTATGATTATGTGACACTCATCATCATTATCACCTATGAACGCGTGCCTGACAACCACCTCTGTTTTACATGCAACAAGCTTGAATGTGTATCTCTTGGGTTTCTAATTTAAGATTAAAACCTTCGTCGTATAGGCTAGAATTATTGGCGACCATTCTTGAGATCTGGAAAGTCTAAACCTTGTCTGTGGTATTCCGAGTAGGATCTAGGATGGGATGACTGTGACGAGCTTCAAACTAGCGAGTGTTGGGCGTAGTGACAGACGCAAAAGGATCAATGGATCCTATTCTAACATGATCGAGAACCAACAGCTGATTAGCCATGCGGTCACAGCGCATTTGGACCATTTTCACTGAGAGGACGGGAGGTAGCCATTGACAACGGTGATACCCAACATACATCTTGCCATGGAAAGGGGTATGAATGATTGGATGAAGACAATAGGAAAGCAGAAGTTCAGGAGGAACAAAGCATCTTCAGAAGCTTATCTGAAATTCTTACCAATAAATTATATAAGTATCTCTATCTTATTTTATATTTCATTCATCTTTTAATTATCAATTCTAAATAACCATTTGAATCTGCCTAACTGAGATTTACAAGATGACCATAGCTTGCTTCAAG
The DNA here is from genome assembly GCF_059453495.1 of Arachis ipaensis. Taxonomy (NCBI): domain Eukaryota; kingdom Viridiplantae; phylum Streptophyta; class Magnoliopsida; order Fabales; family Fabaceae; genus Arachis; species Arachis ipaensis. The sequence continues at coordinate 80,708,713 of NC_142444.1, forward strand.
CTGACAATCTCCGTGGGATCGACCCTTACTCATGTAAGGTTTATTACTTGGATGACCCAGTGCACTTGCTGGTTAGTTGTGCGGAGTTGTGAAAAAAGAGTTGAGATTACAATTTTGCGTACCAAGTTGTTGGCGCCATTGAAGATCACAATTTCGTGCACCAAGTGGCGCAGCAAAAGCTTGTAGAATGCAATAGTACATGATAGTTGTGTATAGAGGTAGTAGAATAGTCACTAGACATATCTTAGGATTAAATACTTGAAGAGTTTAGTAGGTTAAGGTAAGTAAGGATTTCTAAAAAACTAAGTTTAATGGTGGCTATAAGATTAGATGGATATGTGGAAGGTTTTCGAGATGATTACAGGTGTAATTAGATTTTTGCGTAGATAGTAATGGATAAATTGTTGGTTTGGTAATTGGTTTTGTAAGATAGAATTGGAGAACATTGAATTGAGAAAATGATGTTGTATTGAGGTTGATGGAAATGGAGCTAAGAGTAAGAAGGATGAGTATAGCATAGGCTTGAATTCAGTTAAGATATGACATTATAAATAACAATTAAGGGTGTAAATAAGAAATTGAGCTAACGTGGAGGAATAGAAAGGTGGATGATGAGGGATAGATTTAAGTTGAGGGAACATGTAATGGTGATGATGGGTACACCAAATTTTGAGGACAAAATTTTTTATTGGGTGAGGAGGATGTAAGAACCAGAAATAATTAGCGATTAATTATAAAATTGCGTAAAATTGCCCAAAATAGGTTCCAAAAATTTATAATGTTAATTATAAAATTTAAATATGATATTTAGAGTCAGTAGATTTTTCTGAGTTGGAAAATGTAATTTTCTTCAGAAAATTGCGTAAAAATGCGAACCGGTAAATTAACCGGCAATACCAGCTTAAATCTGTCCGGTACTGTGCAAGAAGGATAAAAACAGTAGAAAATCTTAGAAAATCTTAAAGTTGAAAATCAGACACTAATTTTAAAGGTTTTGGCCCAAAATTGGGCCAAAGAGACCCAAAACTGCTAACGGGTTGGACCGGACCCAAGTTAGACCCAAGCCCAACATGTAAAAGGCTAACCTAATGAGCACTCAGCTCATAACACACACTAAAACACAAGTTTGCAGCTGCCAAGTGAGGAAGAGAGTGAGGGTTTCACCAAAGCACTATTCACATACAACTTCCAGTGGCCATAACTTGAGCTACGGTGCTTCGATTTGCGGGCCGCTAGCGGCTACGCTAAGATCTTGCCGAGCCTGTTAGTTTCATCTAACTTTTGTAGGTAAGATTTCGAAATTTTCTCTCTTTCTTGCAGCCCTAAGAAATTCAAAATTTAAGGCTTGAGTTTTAAATGGATTTTTCTGCTTTGGTTATTTAGGTACTAACCATTAGCGATGAATTATTGGGTTTCATCCCCAATTTCTATGAATAAGGTGAGATTTCTCATAAACCCTTGTGGTTTAGTATATTGTGAGTATTATGTTTTGATTTTTATGAAATATATGATGTTAATGTGAGTATTGGTGCTTATTGGAGTTGCTTTGGATATTTGGAAGCATTGGATTTTGGTTGAAAGCTTGGTTGGACTCAAATTTGGATATTTTGCATATTGGAAATCGATCAAGGTATGGTTTCAATTTTTTCTATATAATATGTAATATTTTTGGACACTTAGGCTAGTGGACCATAGGATAGGATTAAAATTAATTATTGATAATTGTGGTGTATGATGAATTTGATAATTTTTTATGATTATAGTGAATGATGATGTTGATGTATGATGTGGGATTTGCATAACGACGATTTTAAGGATTTTTAATGATTGATGAGGTTTTGTTGACGTTGATAGAGGATTGTGGAATGATATCTTACGATGTAAATGGTTGAGATTTGAGTTTACAAGAAGAATTTGGTGTATGGAATGGTGATTTTATGTGTTGCTAAGTTATGGAATGAATAAACGGTGTATGAATATGATTTAGGTACATTAGGACTATTTTGAATGTGGAATAAGTGATTTTGGATTGAGAGTTTGGTAAAATTGAGGTTTAGAGATTTTTGGTAAAAATGTATTTTTGGTGAACTTTGACGGATCATGTCTTGTGCTACAGTTTTTGAAATTGAATGATTTTTGTATCAAATTAAAGATAATTCAATGAGCTTTAAAACGATATAGATTTCGTGATTTCTAGTTTGTGTGCTAACGCACATTGCTGTGCGCGTGCTCTGAACAGTGGCTATATTTTGACTTGTGTGTATGCACAGCATTGTGGGCACGCACACCCTGAAAGATTTTGAAAACGTGCGTACGCACACACGGGTGCGCACGCACACTCAGAAAGATGCTTACTATTGAGAGTGAATGCACACTCTGGTGCGCACACATACCCTGCGAAATTTGCAAGTTGTGTGAAGTGATGAGTGATTTTATGCCGGTATATAATTTATCAATAAATCCAATCGTAGTATAGTCTAAAACAACATGCAATTCCACTTCAAACAATCTAAAATCAATAACCGAGAGTATGAGTCCCGAGTCGTCCTCCCTAGGAGTGCTCTAAGATGCACATTGTTGGTTAGAGAGTGTATTAGTGTTTGGAGTTTCATATAAGAAAAGAACAAGCTAGTAGTGTAAATGAAAATCAAATGATATAAAAGCCTTGGCTAGAAGTGAGAATTGGACTTCCTATGATCATTATTTCTATCAATTGTAATCACAATTAGTTATTACTTCACTTAGTTAACCTATAGTATAAAGGAAAGTCAAGTGAAAGTAATCAATTTGGATTCACAAGTCCTAGCCTAACCCTAGGAAAGTCTAGCTTTAGTGACATGCAAATCAATTAGCAATTTCCAATTGATAATCAACAAAAGACATTAATAATTCTAGTGTCTCCAATGTCTCAACTTCTAAGCCAAGTAAGAAAAGTCTACGCCATAGTTAAAGTTGGCATTTTCTCAAACACTTGGAGAGCAATGATGAGAGACATTGTAAAATTGAGAGTAAACTTGAAATCAAAAGTATCCACTACAAGAGATTAACAACAATCAAATAATTGAAGGCTAAGAACTTGAATTACCTCAATGTATCAATGGAAATAAAAGTAACAACATCCAAAAGCTAAGATCCACAAGTAACTTGAACAACAAGAGCTAAATTGAGAATAGGATAATCTAGATCTACAATATAGAAGTGAATCGACAATAGATCTCACCAATGAATACAAGAGAATTCCAAATTTGAGAAGCTAAACCCTAAAGAGGAGCTAGAGAGAAGTTAGAGTTTCTCCCTCTACAAAAATGTAACTTCCAACTAAAAATATCTAAAAATGAGTCAATAGATGAGAACCCCTTCATCCCTTGGTCTTCTTATGGGTTTTGGCCCCATAATTAGTTCCAATTGGGTCCCACAGCTTCTCTGAATTTGCTGGGCACGTTTTCTGCTTAAAAATCACGTGCGGACACCGACGCGTATGCATACAGCACGCGTGCGCGTCCCTAAGGTTTTTGCAATCCACGCGCAAGCGTCAAGAGTGCATGCGCGTCCATGAGGTTCTGGCAAAGCCATGCGAATGCGCCGGCTTCTGGCTCTGGCTTCTTCGCGTCGGTCCTGATAGCGCGTATCCACGCGTACGCCCAAGGTACGCGTGCGCGTCGCTGCTCTAGCTCCAAAACTTCATTTTCCATGCTCCTTCCTTCATGCATGCTTCCTCTCTCTCTTCTAAGCCATCCTGACCCTATAACTTCTGAAATAACTTAACAAACGGATCACGGCATCGAATGGTAGTAGGAGAGGATTTAAATATGGCATATTTAGTGTAAAAGAAGCATGTTGTCATCCTTGCATTATTTATGAATAAGTGTGAAGAACATCGATAAAACCCTCAAAATTCATACAAGTTAAACCCTAAAAATGGGATTTATCATGTAGGCACAATATCGTGCACACGCACATGCTGGGAAGTGTATTCTGTTGAGGGCGTTTGCACGTATCTATGCGTGCGTTTAAAATGAAAAATTTTATCTTCTGTGCATACGCACACTTCTACCCGTATGCACACTTTGTGAAAATACTTTTGGGAGTGCGTACGTACAACCCTATGCGTACGCACACTGCCCTGTTTTTAAGAAAACCTTGTTTTTAACTGTTATACCTTCCCGACAATCTTGTAAACTTCTGCAATGTTTATTTAAGATTCTTTAACATGATTTTAGGCTTTAAAACATAGAGAATACCCTAAGTAAGTTAATTGGATTGTTTCAGGTAAAAAGTTTAGAAGACAAAGTCTTACGATTCTAGAGTACTGAGGGTGGATTAGTTGAGTGAAGTGGTAGAGTACTGTAGAAAAATTGTGGAGTTGTGGATTTGATGATGCTTGAGACCAGTCTAGGACTTGGAGTGGAATGATGGCCTTACTGAATACTGAAAATGATTTCTGAAAGCAATTAATATATTATTTTATACTGAGATTGTTGACACGCTATGCGCCTGGCAAGGACGGCTGGTTAATCCTGCTTGTCGAGGTCGCGACGGCGGCGTAAGGGCGGTGGTTAGTCCCACTTATGTTGAGATGTGATGTTTGTGGCAAAGTATCCCGCTCGCATCCTTTCGGAATCGCAAGAGTGTGCGCAAGCACTATATTCCTGGACCGTGGGCCAATGCACGACATCCCTAGAGGGTACCCATTTTATTCATGACCGAAGGGCAACATTCCCATGGGGATGTGTCGGGTTGGCAGTTGAACCAACAATGTGATATCACAGCCAAATAGGGTAGGCATTCATCGTGTACATTTTCTATGTGGTTGCTTGCTTTGTCTACTTGCATACTATGCCTAACCGTATAACATGCCTAATTGCTTCTTGATTTTCTTGCTATATGATAAACCCATATTTCATGAGTTCTTTTGTGCTTAATTTGAGTGATTTATACAATCCTTCACCTACTTATTCACATTAATTGCATGGTTTTACTTTCTCTTCCTTATTATGTGATGTAAATGAAAAACATGTTTCCTAAGCTTTAAAATTAATTATTTTAATTACCTTTATTTCCATTCGATGCCGTGATTAGTGTGTTGAGTAGTTTCAGATTTTCTAAGGCAGAATGACTTAAAGGATGGAAAAGGAAACATACAAAAATGGAAGGAGAAAGCAAAACGGAGCTTTGAAGGAAACTGGTATTCACGCGATCGCATGGATGACGCGATCGTGTGCCAAGCACGAATCAGCAGCGACGCGGCCGCATGACTGACGCGACCGCGCGCCTTAAGCAGAACGCACATGACGCGGTCGCATGACTGACACGACCGCGTGACAAGGAAAAGCTCCAAATGACGCGACCGCGTGACCCACGCAGACGCGTGACAGAGGCCACGCACCAGAATTTATAGAATACGCCCCCAGCGAATTCTGAAGCCCTTTTTGGCCCAGATCCAAGTACAGACAGCATAGACCAGAGGTTATAAAGTGTGGGAATGCACCCATTCAAAGGGAGCTCGCATATTTTACTTTTCAATGATTTAGATTTAGTTGAGAGGGAGATCTTCTCTCTCTCTCTCTTTTAGGATTTAGGATTTCTTCTTGTTTTAAGAGTAACTCTGGATCCCAGGTTTAATGTTCTTTTATTTTAGTTTTATTTATTCCAACATTTGAATTGATTATTATAATTTGATTTATGAATTATTCCATGTCACAGATTGTTCTTCGAATTAATGATATTTGAGGTATTTTCAGTTTATGATTATTCTCTTTGATTTAAGTTATCATTGCTTCCCATCTAAGGATGTCTTTATTATTTCAGCAATTTTAGTTCTTTCCCCTTTTGGTTCTGATTAAGGATTCAGTAACTCAACAGTTATTAAACTCAACATAATTGATAATCATTATCTTGCTAATCGAGCTGAACTTAAGTAATCCCAACCTTTTCTTAGGAAATAAATAGGATTCAATGGCCAGATTAATTAGTCCATTGACTTTCCTTTGCCCTAGTAAAGGTTGACCAAGTGGAGTTTAGATTCAACTTTCATTATAGTTGAGAGAGATAACCAAGTTGGAGCTCTAATTTCCCTTATCTTGCCAAAAGTTGTTTTATAGTTATTATTTATTTTTAATTGCCATTTAATTCACTCGTCATTTAAATTACTTGCTTCTCACCTTCTAAACCCCGATTACAACCTTTATAACCAATAATAAAAACATACTTCCTCGCAGTTCCTTGAGAAGACGACCCGAGGTTTGAATACTCGGTTAACAATTTTTAGGGGGTTTGTTACTTGTGACACCCAAAACGTTTGTACGAAGAGATTTTTGTCGGTTTAGAGACTATATCTACAACGCGACTGTTTTTATGACATTCTTTACTGGCAAAAATCTCTAACGTCAAAATGGCGCCGTTGCCGGAGAACTGCTAACGTGTGCCTTATTATTGGTTATTGTAAATATTTTTCTTTTGCTTGTTTATTTATTTTTGTTTATCCTTTTTATCTTTATTTGCTACTATGAACTCTCACCCCTCTCGCTTTGAGTTTAGTTCTAATATTGTTAAAGGAAATAGAAGTTACAGCAGGAATGTGCATCAAGGTCAGACCAATCAAGGATGGATGGAACCAAGAGGATCTAATCAACCCTTTTGGCAGCAACACCCTCCGAGATATCCTGGACAAAGACCATTCTACCGTGCATACCCAACTGAAAGACATGGTGGACAACCTTGTAACTACCAACAAGCCCCACCCCGTGCATATGAACTATCCTTTCAACATAACCTCGAACCACCACACTCACAAGCTTCTCTTCACCATTCGCCATCATATGATCCTTTCTTACCCCAATACCAATCCAATCGTTCCCAATCATCACCACTTTCCTTTGTATCATGTCCAAATCCGGCAAACCGCGAAGCAAAGGATCGCCTAAAAGAAACAGTAATTAAATTTCAAACAACCATTCAACAACTGGAGCAAGCACTAATTCAATGGGCCACTAGGCGCTCAAATATACAAGGATCAACCACAGCTCCATGTGGACAGCCCGATGAAGAGCGTAGCATGAAAGAAATACTAGAGACTCCAGTGGACAAGACAGAGAATGAATTCGTACTAGAACAAGTGGAAGAAGCTGTCATTGTTCAAGAAGAAGAGTTGGTTGAAGATCTAGGAGATGCTGAACTTCATTGGGAATCTAGAATTGAGGAAAACTCCGTCCAAGATGCTACAGTTAATGCTAAGGAGGATACCGTACAATCTCCAAGGCAAATCGTTTACGAAGAATCAGACGAAATAATCCAAGAAACAATTTTCCTTGATGATGATAGTCACAAGTCTAGTTCTCCTAGTGATGAACTTGCGTCCGCAAGTGAATTCTCTGAAATCGAAGAATCTTCCCCAAGTGAATATGAGGATGATGCGGAGGTAGATTTCTCTCAACCTCCAATCTATGACTCAAGTGATGAGGAAGACCCGAAGACTTTGACCAGGACACAGATACAATTGAATATCTTTTCAAAGAAGTGGAAGAATTCACAGAAGAGCACAAGGAAACGGAACTTGCAGAACCACCAAAAACACCTATCCCAAGGCCATTACCACCTAATACAAGCTTCAAGTGGGTACAATCCTTAACTTATAATTTTACTTATTCACTTGAATATGGTTTGCTCGAAACATATGGCCAACTTAGAGCTCTCTGCGGCTTTAAGAGTAAGAGGGAATTGGCTCGTACTCAGAGCTGGTGCACCAGGTTCAATAAGGTTCCACGCTTCACCTCGAAGTACACGGATTGGTATCATGCTCAATTACATGGATTATAGAGAATGTTTGGTCACCACGGTGAGATTCTACTTTTTAACCCGCTCGAATGGAAACTTACAAATCAAAACGGAGGCGGATCTAAAAACACAGCTTGGGATCATGGATTATATTCTGACATTCGTCATCCCGGGAGGCTGAATATCGGTCTGAAGCTGCTCAGAAGCTTTACATGCCTAGTTTGGGACCCTGGAGGCTATTGGCATTCCAAGCACTGGTGGAAATTTTTGGACGAATTTAAACATAAGCCACCATAACAGGATACTCTTCCAATGTCCAACTTAAGGACTTTAACTAAAAGTGCTAGGTGGGAGACAACCCACCATGGTATGGTCGCTTCTTTCTCAATCTATTTCTTGTTTATTGTTTTCAATTTACCTTTTTTTTTATTTTAACATTAACCGGGAATCATGCATAGCATTCATGTTATTCACTGCATCCTGCATTTTTCAGTTTAAAAAAAAAAGGTTACACGACGTGACCGCATACCTCATGCGATCGCGTCATATCGCGAAAAACACAACCCATGCAATCGCGTGACCCACGCGGCCGCGTGATATATATATCGGCGTAAGGATCCAACGAACAGAAAATTGGGCTGGAATCGTGCGGCTCTTGTGCGTTTCGCACAAATTGGCCCACGCAATCGCATGCCCCATGCGATCGCGTCACTTACCCAATACCAATCCCACGCGACCGCGAGAGCGACGCGATCGCGTCGCATGGATTGCATATCACCCCAAAAGGAGACAGAGAGTTGCGCTGAAACGGCGCTGGAGTCGTGCGTTTAGCACGTATTCCAGCGACGCGATCGCGCGACCCACGCGATCGCGTCACCCCCATTTTCACCCCAACCACGCGACCGCGTACCCCACACGGCCGCGTGGATTCGAAAATATAACCCCCCCAGCCCGCGAACCCTATCAGTCGCGCAGCCCCCCTTCACCCCCAACCCTCTTCTCCTTCTCTATTCTTCTTCCCCCAGCCACCGCCGGCCAGCCACCACGCTACCACCCCAACGCCACCGCCGCCCAGACCCCGCCACCGAAGCCCCCTCCCCTCCTTTCTTCTTCCTTTTTCCTCTCTCCTCCCCTCTCCACCACAACCACCTCCGCGAGCACCGCCCAGCCACCGCCGGCCATCCAGTCGCGCCCCCCTCTCCGCCACCCACCCCCTTCAGCCAGCAACAACCACCGCCCTCCCTTCCCCTATCCTCTTCCTCTCTCACTAACCCTAATACCTCCCTCCGCCACTGCCCCCTTAGCCGCTACCGCGACGCCGTGCACCACCACCGCGCCGGATGCCGCTGCAGCCACCTTCTTCCCTGTTCCACCCCTTCCGCTTACCAGGTTCCGCAACACGCAACCCTTTTTATCCGTTCGTCACTTTTCTGTATTTTTTATTCCGTTTATGTTCATGATTAGGATAGCTAGACTTGCATGTTGTAGTGGATTTTTAGGTTGTTAGATAGCTTAGGCTGTGGTTAGTAGATCTAGGTCTGTTTACTCGCACTGTTCTTACTTCTTTTTTATCCTATGTGCAAATCTGTTGCTGCTATAGTCATGATTCATATGCTGCTTTCTTGTATGTTGCTGCTGTTTACATTGAATTTTTATGTTTATTTTATATCTATGTACATGCAGCTTGATTTTTTAATTCATATGAACTGATATGATTGCTGTTTATTTTCCGGGACAATCCAATTTTAGCTGGAATGCTGCCCAAATTTTTTGAAAATTGTTTTCATTCTTGTTTTGGTTTGGCAACTCTGTTTTACTCTGCTTCCCCCAAACCATTTCGTGAATGCTAGGGCCACTTTCTTATCCTCTTTAATTTTCTGGTTCATAACCTGCATTTGTGATTCACTAATTTCAATTTCTGATTTCTTTATTTCTATTCGAATCAGCATCACCCTGTTTTCTTTATTCGATTATGAGTACTTCTATTCTTACCTGTGAATCCTTGTTATATGGAATTTTTTCTATGCCACTTACTTTCCTAACTCACTAATTTTAATTTACTAATTTCTTTTTACCATACTAACCCTCTTGATCTCTTTTCTGATTACTTTCACTTACTCTAACTTTCTCACTATGGCATATTGATTTTTTTTCTCTTTCCATTTAACATTAATTCAATCACATTTCAATTACTCATTTTCCTTATTCTATGTCTCCCTTACCGCTTTGAGTTTCCTTTGTTTAAATTGCCTATTTGCTTTCCTATTTTATCCATTTCCTGGTTTTCTGTTTTTCAGGATGTCTGCCTCACAAAGGAAAAGCAAAGGCAAGGCTACTGGCAAGCGCAAGAGAGGAGATTCCTCCCAGTCCATCATTGCTCTAATGCACGATTCCTCATGGCGGGAGAAGAACTTCACACAGCAGGAAAAAGCTGACCAGCTGCTCCCTTCGACTGATCCTATAAAATTTGCAAACCAGTACTGTGAGCTGAAGTACCCAACTTTTGCAAACTCCATAAATCTATACCTGGAACGTACCTTGAAGATTCCAGAAGCCCTCCAGCAATACACCACTCAGCAAATCAAGCAAAGGGGCTGGTTCTTTCTAGAGAGACCACTGACAGAGGTCAATGCATCTTGGGTCCGGGAATTCTATTGCAACTACTACCTTACTACCCTAGATGCAGTGAACCTGAGGGGAAAGCAAATTCTGGTCACTGAGGAGGCCATAGAGACCATTCTCCAGCTCCCAGCCAAGTCCAATCAGCCAGATGGTTATGCACAGGCTGAGGAGGACATGGACCAGATGCGGTTTAATTGGGATGCTGTGAAGGCACGGATAGCTCTCGACCCTGCTGTACCTTGGGAGATGGGTCAGGACACCACTATGCCCAGAGGGATCAAGAGAGTGTACCTGAATGATGAGGCTCGGCTATGGCATCAGATCTTAAGCAACTATGTGATGCCGAGTACTCATGAGACTGAGATCCCGGTTGCCATGATCACCCTCCTCTGGTGTGTACTGGAGGGTAAGGACCTGTACTTGCCTCATTTTATCCGGCATTTTATGGCCAGGGTCCACGTCCGAGGCACCCTCCCCTTTCCTTATCTGGTTACACGGCTAGGCCGTCAGGCTGATTTGCCTTGGGAGGATGCCGATGAGCGACCACCAGCAGCGGACTGTAGGAAGATCATCCCTCACAGCAGGAACTTCCTTGCTTTGGGCTACAGACCACCAACTATCATTGCTACTGATGAGACAGCCCCTCCGTCTGCTGGACCCTCTTCATCCACAGCTGCCCCAGCTGCCCCTGCTGCCACCACTGCACCTCCACCCGCCTCTGAGCCGATTTATCGCCTCGTGCACCATCTATTCCGCCAGCTTGATTAGATGGAGCGCCGTAACAGGCGCCGGTATAAGAGATTGGAGCGCCGCAGCAGGCGACGCTATTCCCATTTGAAGCTGATGATCAGACAGGGCGCCGACATCCCTTCCGAGCATGACACACCATCAGAGCCATCAGAGGAGGAGGAGGATGAGCACGAGGAGGAGCCTCATTCCCAGGCAGAGACTCATCAGTAGGCAGGCACAAAGCACGCTACACCACAGCAGGAGGCCCCACATCAGCTTGAGGCTGCTGATCCAGAGATCCCGATCCATTCAGTCCCCCCTCTACAGCAGCCAGACTCTCAGCCCACCACCGCCACAGAGACCCCAGCTACCATCCCTACCAGTGATGACACTCCTTCACACCTGGCTTGATTGAGCATCGAGGACGATGCTTCATTTTAAGTGTGGGGAGGTTGCCATCTCTGGCGTTTATTTTGGTGAACTACTACATACTTTTTCTTTTATTTTGGATATTTTTCTGTATTTTCCTCTTTTCTTTTATTGTTATTTTCTGAGTACTTATACATTGCTACTTGTGTATTTTACTCTATTTTCTGCATTTTGCAAATTTTGTTCATATTTTAGTTATTTAGTACATTTTAGTTATTTAGTTTAGTTTGCAATTCTAACTTATTAGTGGATCAATTAGTATAGTTTACCCTTTTTACATAAGATAGCTTAGTTATAGCTTAGTTTAAATTGACAAATATAAAAAAGAGTAAGCTAGGAACTTGAACATAATATATTTAGATCCATAAAACCTTGTATATATAGCATTACATGATGTAGTTAAACTGACAACATTTCATCAAGGAGAAATATTAAAACTTCAAAGGCTACCCTAAATTACTTTTTAAGAGAATAATGAGAATTTTTAACTAAACCTGCATGACATACATAAGTGATAAATGATTTTTCAGCTAGAGAACACATAGCCTGTGAATTTTGAGCTTAACTGTATGGTTACATTCAAACCATAATTTTTATTTCTGTGTGTTCCAACCTTCTTTCTTATTCTGATGTTCTTTACTTTGTTTTAGTCTATATGTCCGATTATAGAATATAGGTACATCTCAAAATAATGATTGAGGCCATCATTTGATTTTAGCTCACTGACCCCATATTAGCCTACCTTTTACATCACCCTTGTTAGCCCCCTTGAGCCTTTTAAAACCCCTTTATTCTATTTAGCCAAATTACTAGCCTTAAGCAGAAAAACAAAAGAAAATCCCAAGTGAATCCTTGGTTAGCTTAAGATAGAAAATTATAAATAGAGTAAAATATGGGAAACTTATTGGGAACATAGTTGATAAAGACAAAAGGTAGAAAAAATTAAAAAGAATAAAGCAACTCAAAAATTTTGGGGAGCAGGCTCATGAAAATTCAAATTAATTAAAAAAAAAAAATTTACCATGTGTATTAAAAAAAAATTAGTTTTCAAGCATGTAAATAAGGGGATACAAAAAGAACTCCCCAATGCAAAATAAAAAGCAATGCACATGGGATAAAAAAAACAAGAATTGAAACATGAGCATGTGACATCAAAAGCGAGAAAATAGGGAGAATAGGTAAAGAAGCATTGTTTTACTAAGTATGTATGTTAGGTGAGATCTTAGTCTAATTAAGGATTCACTTGTTAGCTCACTTAGCCTTATACATATATCCTTACCCTTTGCCTTGACCCCATTACAACCTTAATTAAAGACCTCATGAGTTTTGGTATGACTATGTTCTATAATTGTTGATTGGTTAGACGAAAAACAAGGTTATAGAAAGGAAGAATAAAAAGAAAAAATGAGCGGTTAACCCAATAAACACTGAGTGATTAGAGAGAAAACATAAAATCCAGTGAAGATTCAAAAGCTCATTAACATTTATCTCTGATTGTCTTGCAAGTTTTTTTCTTCTCTCATCTCATTTGCAAAAAAGTGCTTTATTATTTGAGGGTTAGCTATATATGTATATATATCTCCTTGAAAATGTGAAATAATTTGACTACATGTAGGCTTTATATATGAGTGGATGAATTAGAATTGCATGACTCACTAGGTAGATGCAGTTAGCATAGGTTGCATTTCATAACATTCCATCACTTTAACCTTAATTATTTACCTTGGATTTAGCATGAGGACATGCTAGTGTTTAAGTGTGGGGAGGTTGATAAACCCATATTTCATGAGTTCTTTTGTGCTTAATTTGAGTGATTTATACAATCCTTCACCTACTTATTCACATTAATTGCATGGTTTTACTTTCCCTTCCTTATTATGTGATGTAAATGAAAAACATGTTTCCTAAGCTTTAAAATTAATTATTTTAATTACCTTTATTTCCATTCGATGCCGTGATTAGTGTGTTGAGTAGTTTCAGATTTTCTAAGGCAGAATGACTTAAAGGATGGAAAAGGAAACATACAAATATCGAAGGAGAAAGCAAAACGGAGTTTTGAAGGAAACTGGTATTCACGCGATCGCATGGATGACGCGATCGCGTGCCAAGCACGAATTAGCAGCGACGCGGCCGCATGACTGACGCGACCGCGCGCCTTAAGCAGAACGCACATGACGCGGTCGCATGACTAACGTGACCCACGCGGACGTGACAGAGGCCACGCACCAGAATTTACAGAATACGCCCCCAGCGAATTCTGAAGCCCTTTTTGGCCCAGATCCAAGTACAGACAGCATAGACCAGAGGTTATAAAGTGTGGGAATGCACCCATTCAAAGGGAGCTCGCATATTTTACTTTTCAATGATTTAGATTTAGTTGAGAGGGAGATCTTCTCTCTCTCTCTCTCTTTTAGGATTTAGGATTTCTTCTTGTTTTAAGAGTAACTCTGGATCCCAGGTTTAATGTTCTTTTATTTTAGTTTTATTTATTCCAACATTTGAATTGATTATTATAATTTGATTTACGAATTATTCCATGTCACAGATTGTTCTTTGAATTAATGATATTTGAGGTATTTTCAGTTTATGATTATTCTCTTTGATTTAAGTTATCATTGCTTCCCATCTAAGGACGTCTTTATTATTTCAGCAATTTTACTTCTTTCCCCTTTTGGTTCTGGTTAAGGATTCAGTAACTCAACAGTTATTAAACTCAACATAATTGATAATCATTATCTTGCTAATTGAGCTGAACTTAAGTAATCCCAACCTTTTCTTAAGAAATAAATAGGATTCAAATGCCAGATTAATTAGTCCATTGACTTTCCTTTGCCCTAGTAAAGGTTGACCAAGTGGAGTTTAGATTCAACTTTCATTATAGTTGAGAGAGATAACTAAGTTGGACCTCTAATTTCCCTTATCTTGCCAAAAGTTGTTTTATAGTTATTATTTATTTTTAATTGCCATTTAATTCACTCGTCATTTAAATTACTTGCTTCTCACCTTCTAAACCCCGATTACAACCTTTATAACCAATAATAAGAACATATTTCCTCGCATTTCCTTGAGAAGACGACCCGAGGTTTGAATACTCGGTTAACAATTTTTAAGGGGTTTGTTACTTGTGACACCCAAAACGTTTGTACGAAGGAATTTTTGTCGGTTTAGAGACTATATCTACAACGCGACTGTTTTTATGACATTCTTTACTGGAAAAAATCTCTAACATCACTATACTTGATAATTACTTGAGCTTTACTTGTATGAATTACTTGTGTTTTCTAATGAGATTGACGAGGATCAGAAGGCGGTGTAGATGGGATCGTATGGCGGCTAGGCTGGTAAAGACTGTGGGATAGCGGTGTATCTCTTAGTTTAGAAATCCCTTAAGATAGAATACCTCATTTTATTATGGTATTTAAATTTATGGTTTTAAATTTACTTGTGTTTTAAGCTTGAATCTCATGATGGAATGAAGCTCTAGGATTGCCTCTATCGTCCAAGAGTCCTATATTTTACATTACTGGGCACTCTTACCATACGGAAAATCTCCAGTTCTCATTCCATACTTTGTTGTTGTTTTTCAGATGTAGGTAGCAACCCACCTCGATAAGTTGCTTGATGGTGACAGAGCGGTGGACCTTATTCCATTTTGTTGTCTTTTTGGTTATTTTGATTAGTTTCTCTCTCTTGTGTATTTTAATTTTGCCTTAGAGACTTACTTTGAGAGAGTTATGTTGTATCCTATTTTAACATTTAAAACTCTGTCGTATTCAGTTTGACTAGCCGGCCTAAACTCCGCAGGCTATGACTAGTCCTCTTTTTCTATATCATACTGATACATTTATCTATATTGATTATTGTACTATGTCTTATGTTATATCTTGAACCTTAACGCGCTTAGTTATCGTGTGTGAACATTTCGCGCTTTGTAATTTCGCTTTATGTGACCTTGATCTTTATTCCTTCATCGGGCTTCTAGTTATATAAATTTCTAGATATATATTATATGTTAAAAGCTTTAGGACTGTTGTGGCACTTGGTTATCCTTTCCAAGCATGGCCATATCTCTGTCTATTGCCACGCTTCTAAAGGGTGGCCATATCTCCTCTATTGCCACCCTTAAAAAGTGTGGCCATATCACTTCTATTGCCACGCTTTTAAAGTGTGGCCATATCTCCATCTATTGCCATGCTTTTAAAGCGTGGCCATATCTGCTCTATTATCACGCTTTAAAAGCGTGGCCCTATCCTCCATATATGGTCACGCTTAAATAGCGATGCCATATCTCCCACCTATGGCCACGCTTTTAAATGTGGCAATTTGTAAAAAGAGTGGCAAAAAAAAGCATGGCAATAGAGCAACCACCCCTTTCAAAAGTGTGACGGTAGCTTAAAAAGCGTGGCAAAAAGCTATCGTCACGCTTTTTTAAGCTTTTTGCCACACTTTAAAAGCGTGGCAATAGAGCTATTTTCTTGTAGTGGATCGCTGTTTGGGCCTGAATCCATGATAAGTCCATATTTGTTGATAATTTTTCCTTGAATTGGACAGATTTCATCATATAAACTGATATTTATTTATTAAAATAATAAATATTTGTGTTTGATCCCTAAATTGAACCTAAATGTGAAAACATGCATTTTTGTGCTTAAATTGAGCAATTTGATTCCACTTTTATTCCATTCGATGCCGTGATATTTTTGTTGAGTGATTTCAGGTGTAATAGGTAGGAATGTCTTGATAAAGGTGGAAGTGAAGCATGTAATTGGGAGAAAACATGAAGAAAACAAAGGAGAAAAGCATTTCAGAGTGTGCCCAGGCAGATTTTCTGTGCCTACGCACAAGGGTCCAAATCAGCACCTGTGCCCACGCACAACTCTGTGCCCACGCATAAGTATAGAAATCAGCAAGTGTGCCTACGCACAGGTGAAAAATCAGCATGTGCGCGTACACACACACTTGTGCGTATGCACAGGTCCCTGCACGTGGATTCATTAATGAAACACGTGATCCGCGATTTTGGAGGTCTTTGGTCCAGTTTTGGAAGGCTTGATGCTGAATGGGAGTACTATATCAAGGGAAATTGAATCCATATGAAGGCATTAGGACTTAGAACTTTATTTTTACATTTTTTCCATAGTATTAGGAGTAGGAGTAGTGTAGAGTAGTTTTCTTCATTTTCTCTTCTAAGGTTCCCTAAACTTTCTTTATAGCATTTTATATCAAGCTTGATCTTTGATTTTACTCATCTTTTGTAAGTACTCATTAATTTTCTCTTTAATTTCACTACTTTTGCTTTTATTTTCTTATGGTTCAAGTTACTTTGTTTATATATGCAATTTTGGTTTCTTGAAGTTTTGATTGATGAATTTAATTTTTTTGCATTATATATGCTTGTTTGATTGTCTATTATTGATATTGTGAATATTTTGGTTATAGCTTTCATTTTCCTTTGCAATATCTCATGTTTTGGTTATATGCCTGATGAGCGGATAATTTATACGCTTTTTGACATTGTTTTTAGTATATTTTTAGTAGAATCTAGTTACTTTTAGGGATGTTTTTAATAGATTTTATGTTAAATTCACATTTCTGAACTTTACTATGAGTTTGTGTGTTTTTCTGTGATTTCAAGTATTTTCTGGCTGAAATTGAGGGACTTGAGCAAAAATCAGATTCAGAGGTTGAAGAAGGACTGCTGATGCTGTTGGATTCTGACCTCCCTGCACTCAAAGTGGATTTTCTGGAGCTACAGAACTCGAAATGGCGCGCTTCCAATTGCGTTGGAAAGTAGACATCCAGGGCTTTCCAGCAATATATAATAGTCTATACTTTGGCCAAGAATAGACGACGCAAACTGGCGTTCAATGCCAGCTCTCTGCCCAATTCTGGCGTCCAGCGCCAGAAAAGGATCCAAAACCAGAGTTGAACGCCAGAAATGGATCAAAACCTAACGTTCAACTCCACAAATTGCCTCTGCACGTGGAAAGTTAAAGCTCAGCCTAAGCACACACCAAGTGGGCCCCGGAAGTGGATTTATGCATCAATTACTTACTTCTGTAAACCCTAGTAGCTAGTTTATTATAAATAGGACCTCTTACTATTGTATTAGACATCTTTGGACGCCTGGTTCTTAGATCAGAGGTGCTGGCCATTCGGCCATGCCTGGACCTTTCACTTATGTATTTTTAACGGTAGAGTTTCTACACTCCATAGATTAAGTTGTGGAGCTCTGCTGTTCCTCAAAGATTAATGCAAAGTACTACTGTTTTCTATTCAATTCATCTTGTTTCGCTTCTAAGATATTCATTCGCACTTCAACCTGAATGTGATGAACGTGACAATCATCATCATTCCCTATGAACGCGTGCCTGACAACCACTTCCTTTCTACCTTCGACTGAATGAGTATCTCTTAGATCTCTTAATCAGAATCTTCGTGGCGTAAGCTAGAATGATGGCAGCATTCAAGAGAATCCGGAAAGTCTAAACCTTGTCTGTGGTATTCCGAGTAGGATTCAATGAATGAATGACTGTGACGAGCCCCAAACTCGCGATTGCGGGGCGTTAGTGACAGACGCAAAAGGATAGTAAATCCTATTCCTGCATGATCGAGAACCGACAGATGAATAGCCATGCCGTGACAGGGTGCGTTGATCATTTTCACTGAGAGGATAAGATGAAGCCATTGATAAGGGTGATGCCTCCAGACGATTAGCCGTGCCATGACAGGGCATTGGATCATTTTCCCGAGAGATGACCGAAAGTAGCCGTTGACAATGGTGATGTATCACATAAAGCCAACCATGGAAAGGAGTAAGACTGATTGGATGAAGATAGCAGGAAAACAGAGATTCAGAGGAACGAAAAGCATCTCCATTCGCTTATCTGAAATTCCTACCAATGATTTACATAAGTACCTCTATCCCTATTCTATTATTTATTATTCGAAAACACCATTATCAATTTATATCTGCCTAACTGAGATTTGCAAGGTGACCATAGCTTGCTTCATACCGACAATCTCTGTGGGATTCGACCCTTACTCACGTAAGGTATTACTTGGACGACCTAGTGCACTTGCTAGTTAGTTACACGGAGTTGTGAACCATGGTCTTGGCATCATGTTTTTGGCGCCATCTCCAGGGAAAGAAAGAGCAATGA
This sequence comes from Arachis ipaensis, assembly GCF_059453495.1. Classification (NCBI taxonomy): domain Eukaryota; kingdom Viridiplantae; phylum Streptophyta; class Magnoliopsida; order Fabales; family Fabaceae; genus Arachis; species Arachis ipaensis. The sequence goes on from NC_142444.1 coordinate 80,727,429, forward strand.
ATTTTACATAATTAAAGTGTAATCACGATTCCGCGTACCAATGCCCACCAAGTGTTTGTGAAAATGCCACTTGGTAATTTTGAGTATATTTTCACACATTGGCTTGGGAATTGAGTTCCTAGGATACTAGAGTCATAATGTTAGATATTTAGTGGCAATTCTTGGGTAGTTAGTTGACTCTTGTTTCCATTAATGCTAGCTTTTTACAAATTAATTTGGTAAGTTAGCTAGGACTTATGAATTAAGGTCAATTAAGCTTGCTTGACTTACTCCTCGATGTTAGGTGTAGACGAAGTGAGATTGACTCATCATAGTTGCCATAGTTGTGGTTATGATGATGATAGGATTCCTTGGAGTCTCATTCCCAAGTCAAGGCTCCTTTATGCATTTATTGCATTTTCACTAGTTTTGATCTTGTTTCCTTTTTAGTGCATTGATTCCAATTTTGATCATTCCTTAGTTCTTTTATTTCTTAGTTCTTTTAATCTTTCGTTCTTTAATTCTAAAAACCCCTTTTTCCCCACAACTAAAAGTGTGACACATCGATTTGCATTCCTAGGGAGAACGACCCGAGGTTTTATTACTCTCAGGTTATATTTTGTATATGAAAAATATAAACTTTGATGGTGGGAATTGGTTCCCGGTGTGGTCTATACTTGCAAGGGAAGTTATTTTAAGTGGAAAAATTAAAACCGGTGCAAATCTCACTTATCAAGTTTTTGGCACCGTTGCCGGGGATGCAATTGGTGTTATGTTTTTTGTTATTGTAAATATATCCATAGTGTAAATAGCTTACTTTTTGGTTATTTGGTTGTTTTTCCCAGTAATTAGGATTTTGTTTCTTTTGGTTATTAATGTTTCTTGTTTTTATTTTCTACTTTCTCTATGATGTATCACCCTTATTGCTTGGAGCTTGGTTGTGAGTATTTTGTAGGGTATGATAAATTAAAGTTGGGATTGCATCATGGAGTGGGAGAATCAATTTAGGGAGGAACCATTTGTGTATGAGCAACACTCATGGCAATCACCTTCCCCATACTACAACGAGCCAAACCCTCCCCTATGTGAATATCAAACCCAAAGATATGAAAGATACCCCATACACAACCCTCAACCACCAAACCTTCAAGCACCACACCATCCACCTCCATGGAATTCTAATGTCTATACACCTTGCCACCAACCATGTGAACCATCACCTCCTTATATACCACCTTAATACCCTCACCCACATAACACACCCTCTAACTTTACAAACTTTCTCCCAACCGTTGAACCTTTTTTTTAACCCACAGATGAAGTTCTCCATCCCTTGCCCAAAGAATAACAAGACCTTCAAGGTTTTCTCCAAGAGCAAGAAGAATTTCGGAAGACAGAAGGAGAGTTAATGATGCCAGGGTATTTTGGCCAGTTTCACAGGCCTTTTCTTTACTATTTTTAAGGTAGTTTCATGCATTTTCTTAGGAAATAAGCTAGTTTCAAGCATACATTGTGCAATTTACATGATTTCATGAGAATTTTGCATGAATTATATGATAAATTGGATGATGCATGATCCCATGATTAAGAGCAAGACTTTGATGCACTTTGTTTGATTAATTTCAGGCCAAAAGAAGAAGAGAAGAGCCACGTTAGTGGCTATGTTAGTTACACTAACGTGGGCACTAACGTGGAAGGAAGGAAAGCCACAATGTTAGTGAGAAAAGTTAGTGGCATTAACTTTGAAGAAAGGAAATGGAGCCAACGTTAGTGACACTTAACATTATCACTAAGGTTGGACCAAGCTCATAAGTGGCCACGTTAGTTGCCACGTTAACTTAGTTAACGTGGCCTCTAACGTTAAGAAGAAAGGGAGGAAGCCAACGTTAGTGACACTCAACATTGTCACTAACGTTGGCCAAAGCACATTAAGCCACGTTAACTCCCACGTTAACCTAGTTAACGTGGAAGCTAACGTGAAGAAGCAAAGTGATCGATAACGTTAGTGACACCAACATTGTCACTAACGTTGGAACCCACACAAACCCCAATAAGCCACGTTAACTTCCACGTTAACCTAGTTAACGTGGAAGCTAACGTGAAGAAGGGAGGTGATTGCCAACGATAGTGACACCCAACATTGTCACTAACATTGGAATGAGCCACACAAGCCACTATGAGCCACGTTAACTCCCACATAAACTTAGTTAACGTGGAAGTTAACGTGGCACCTGGCAGCCTAACCATGCCTTCTTCAAACACGCATAACTTGAGCCACAAAGCTCTAAATGAGGTGATTCCAGTGGCATTGGAAAGTAGGAGTCCAGAGCTTTCGAAGCATATATGGGACTACATGGTTGACACTAAATTTGAGGGAAAAAACCTGCCCCGAAAGTGCAATGATGAACATGGTATCAACCTGTATTAAAGCCAACTGACCTCTTCACCTTCCAAGAAGTATAACTCGAGTTGTAGAGCTCCAAATGATGCGCTTTCAAAGGCATTGGAAAGTAGACACCCAGGGCTTTCCAACAATATATAATAGTATGGGGTGGACACTAAGTATGAGCTTCAGAAACTGGCAATAATGAAGCCCGGATCGCCAGCGTTATTGGCACTCAAGTTTTCCAGTAACGTTGGCATATATGCCAGCGACCATGTCTACTTCAAAGGAGCATAACTTGAGCTACAGAGGTCCAATTGAAGTGATTCCAGTTGCGTTAGAAAGCTGACATTCAGAGCATTCCAACGATATATAATACTCTATAGTGGGCATGAAATTGGAGCACAAACAAGAGGTATCTTTTATGCCCCAAAAACACCAACTGGGCAGCAAGTGCAACGTTAGCCACACTTGTAGCGTTAGTGTGGCTAACTTTAGCACTAACTTTAGCACCTGGACCTCAACTTGACTCACTTCGCTCTCAAGTCCACTTCAAAGCTCAAGCAAGCAAGCCCACAATTGTCAACCAATCAAGACCACAAGAAGCATCTAGAATAGGAATTTTAATTTAATTGTAATTTGCTTTTAATTTCATTTTGTAATTTAGGAGAGCCTATATAAAGGCCTTAATATTTACATTGAAAGCATCCTGGAGAGCTTGAAAAGGGGGTAATTCTGGAAAGGGGGATTGAAGAGGGGTCTTCGGACTCCCTCCCCTCACACACTTTTCCTTATCTTTCTTTTAGTTGTAATTTTCATTTATCAATGTTGAATTTTAAATTTCAGTTTGAATCTTCATCTTTATTTTTCTGCACTTTCTTTCTTTTCTATCTTTGTAGAGCAATTATCAACTAACTCTTTACATTGGGTTAGAGAGCTCTATTGTGATTCAATGGATCAATTGTAGTTCTTATTATTCTTCTTCTATCTTTTCTGTTGATTTTACTTGAAAGCTTTCGATCTTCATCCAATTGGGTAGTTATCTTGGAAAAGAAACTATTCATACTTGGATCTCTTCTGAACCTTGGAAGAGGAATGAAGAGATCAAGCTAGAAATGCTTTCTCATGCTGGACTAAATTGGGTTTGGATGGATATGTGACTATAATCCTCTCAGTGCTTGATTTGGAAAATGCATGTGGTATAATCAGTGACCATACTTCATCTCTTCTCATGAGCAATTGACCAAGGAATTGGCTATTGATCAAGATTTGAGAGATTGAATTACAAGGAATTGTAATTCGATCAATTAAGCTTGCCAAGGAGATCAATGAGTTCATTGATTGAGGAAGAGATGAGAATGAACTTGATCCAGAGGATTGCAATATCTCTTGATCCCAATGTTCATTTTATTTTTAGTTCTTACATTTACTTTTCTTGCCATTTTATTTTTCTACACTTTATTGCTTTCTTTACTTTTCTGTCAATTTACAATTCTTGCTGCTCATCATTCAAATCTGAACCGTCTAACTAGGATAATCAATTAACCATTGATTGCTTAATCCATTAATCTCTGTGGGATTCGACCTCACTCTATTGTGAGTTTTACTTGACGACAATTCGGTACACTTGCCGAAGGGAAATTTGTTGAGAGACAAGTTTTCCGTGCATCAAGTTTATGGCGCCGTTGCCGGGGATTAATTGTGATTAACAAACTACCGGTTGATTGATTTACTAGATTAGACACTTTACTATGCTCATGCTGGGTGGAAGTATCAAGAACATGAAATGGGGTACTTTCCAGAGCCATAAAATGGTCCATATTTTGGTGAAATTGATCACTACTCAAGTTGTGGCTGGGAAGATCAAAACCAAAGAAATTTCACTTATTCACACCCCATTCATCAAGAGCCATCATCCTTTAATTATTCAACCTCACCTCTGAGCCTTTCGCATCAAAACCCCTCACCACTTGGATATGCCTCAACACAAAATTCCTTTCAACATCCATATAATTCATTTCACCACTCACACAACGCATTCCATTACACACAAAATTCTTCTCACAGTCCACAAAACCCATATCATTACCCACAAAAGTCATACCACTCTCAGAACATAAAACTACAAAACAACCAATTCCATTCACAAAGTAGCCACCCTCAACCTCCAAATTTCACCCCAGCTGCACACCCTCCCCTCGAGGATAAGCTATCAAGGATAGAGAACCTACTGGCAATGCTCTTGGAATAATCTAAGGACACAAGGACTTTCCAAGAGGAAGTAAAAACTATTATGCAGAACCGGTGGGTTGCAATTAAGAAGCTTGAGGCACAAGTTGGATATCTATCAAAGCAAATCACTACCCACAATTCTCTCAGTGATACCATGGCAAACCCAAGGGAGGAATCAGAAGAACAAGAAAAAGAGGCACCCATACCAAGTGAGATTTCTATGAAGAAGGAGGAGGTTACGAGAGTATATAAGCCTAAGGCTCCATACCCACCGAGGTTACTAGTGGTGATAAAGGAACACGCAAACTCACTTCTAAAAGACTCAATACAACATCATGTAGAAGAAAGGGAGGAAGTCAATCAAGGGAGTCCACACTCCAAGGAAACAGAGAGTTGCATAGAGGGTGAGTTCATTGAACCACCAATTCAAGAAGTTCTTGATGAAGAGGATGCTCCAACCATCATACAATACCCAAGTCCTGAAATCAAGGTGGTAAAGGCAATCAACATGAACACTAACAAAAGGATGGTGACCAAGAAAAGAAGGACAATATTCATGAAGAAGAAAAGGTCAACCAAAAGCCATCCCACCCTGATGAGCGGATAATTTATACGCTTTTTGGCATTGTTTTTAGTATGTTTTTAGTAGAATCTGGTTACTTTTAGGGATGTTTTCATTAGTTTTTATGTTAAATTCACATTTCTGGACTTTACTTTGAGTTTGTGTGTTTTTCTGTGATTTCAAGTATTTTCTGGCTGAAATTGAGGGACTTGAGCAAAAATCAGATTCAGAGGTTGAAGAAGGACTGCTGATGCTGTTGGATTCTGACCTCCCTGCACTCAAAGTGAATTTTCTGGAGCTACAGAACTCAAAATGGCGCGCTTCCAATTGAGTTGGAAAGTAGACATCCAGGGCTTTCTAGCAATATATAATAGTTCATACTTTGCCCAATTTTAGACGACGCAAACTGGCGTTCAACGCCAGCTCTCTGCCCAATTCTGGCGCCCAGCGCCAGAAACAAGCTGCAAAGTGGAGTTCAACGCCCAAACTGGCACAAAAGCTGGTGTTCAACTCCAAGAATGACCTCTCCACGTGTAGACTTCAAGCTCAGCCCAAGCACACACCAAGCGGGCCCCGGAAGTGGATTTATGCATCAATTACTTACTTCTGTAAACCCTAGTAGCTAGTTTATTATAAATAGAACCTTTTACTATTGTATTAGACATCTTGGGATCATCCTGGATTGTATTATTGATCCTGTGATCATGTTTTGGGGGCTGGCCATTCGGCCATGCCTGGAACTTTCACTTATGTATTTTTAACGGTAGAGTTTCTACACTCCATAGATTAAGGTGTGGAGCTCTGCTGTTCCTCAAAGATTAATGCAAAGTACTACTATTTTCTATTCAATTCATCTTGTTTTGCTTCTAAGATATTCATTCGCACTTCAACCTCAATGTGATGAACGTGACAATCATCATCATTCCTTATGAACGCGTGCTTGACAACCACTTCCGTTCTACCTTAGATTGAATGAGTGTCTCTTAGATCTCTTAATCAGAATCTTCGTGGTGTAAGCTAGAATGATGGCGGCATTCAAGAGAATCCGGAAAGTCTAAACCTTGTCTATGGTATTCCGAGTAGGATTCAATGATTGAATGACTGTGACGAGCTTCAAACTCGGGAGTGCTGGGCGTAGTGACAGACGCAAAAGGAGGGTGAATCCTATTCCAGCATGATCGGGAACCTCAGATGATTAGGCGTGCCGTGACAGGGCATCTTGGACCATTTTCATAAGAGGAGGGGATGTAGCCACTCACAACGGTGATGCCCTTGCATAAAACCAGCCATAGAAAGGAGTAAGACTGATTGGATGAAGATAGCAGGAAAGCAGAGGTTCAGAGGAACGATTGCATCTCCACACGCTTATCTGAAATTCTCACCAATGATTTACATAAGTATTTCTATCCTTCTTTTATTACTAGATTTCGAAAACTACATAACTATTTTATATCCGCCTGACTGAGATTTACAAGGTGACCATAGCTTGCTTCATACCAACAATCTCCGTGGGATTCGACCCTTACTCACGTAAGGTATTACTTGGACGACCTAGTGCACTTGCTGGTTAGTTATGCGAAGTTGTGAAGATATGTTTAGACCATGGTTCTGTGCATCCGTTTTTGGTGCCAATGCCAGGGAATCAATTTTGAATAATAATTCACAACCTGAGTAACAATTTCGCATACCAAGTTTTTGGCGCCGTTGCCGGGGATTGTTCGAGTTTGGACAACTGACGGTTCATCTTGTTGCTCAGATTAGGTAATTTTCTTTTTATTTTGTTTTCAAAAATTTTTCAAAAAATTTCTCCTTTGTTTTCGAAAAAAAAAATCTTAAAATAAAAATATTTTCAAAAATATATTTTTCTTCAGAATTTTTAAGAATGAATTCTAGTGTTTCATGAAGCATGTTGAAGCCTGGCTGGCTGTAAAGCCTTGTCTGTAGGGAATGTCAGGCGTGTCATATCCGGATTACATGCTAAAGCTTGCCTGGCTATTAAGCCATGCCTGACCCTTTGATTGGAGCTTTAGACTAAGAATGCTAGATTCCTGGAATCCATATTAAAAATTTTGGAATCCTTATTTTTGTTTTTCAAATAATTTTCGAAAAAAAAAAATTAATACAAAAAAATTAGAAAATCATAAAAATCAAAAATATTTTTTTTTTGTGTTTCTTGTTTGAGTCTTGAGTCATGTTATAAGTTTGGTGTCAATTGCATGTTCATCTTGCATTTTTCATGCATTCATAGTGTTCTTCATGATCTTCAAGTTGTTCTTGGTAAGTCTTCTTGTTTGATCTTTGCATTTGCATGTTTTGTGTCTTTTCTTGTTTTTCATATGCATTCTTGAATTCTTAGTGCCTAAGCATTAAAGAATTCTAAGTTTGGTATCTTGCATGTTTTCTTTGCATTAAAAATTTTTCAAAAATGTGTTCTTGATGTTCATCATGATCTTCATAGTGTTCTTGGTGTTCATCTTGACATTCATAGCATTCTTGCATGCATTCATTGTTTTGATCTAAAAATCTCGTGCATTGCATCATTTTCATGTTTTTCTCTCTCATCATTCAAAATTCAAAAATTAAAAAAATATCTTTCCCTTTTTCTCTCATCAAATTCGAAAATTGAGTTGACTTTTTCAAAAATTTTTAAAAATCAAATCTTTTTTTTCAATTTTTTTTAGTTATTTTCGAAAATTTCAAAAATATTTTTCAAAAATCTTTTTCTTAATTTTACATCATATTTTCGAAAATAACATCATCAATTAATGCTTTGATTCAAAAATTTCAAGTTTGTTACTTACTTGTTAAGAAAGATTCAAACTTTGAGTTCTAGAATCATATCTTGTGAATTCTTGTGAATCAAGTCATTAATTGAGATTTAAAAAAATCAAATCTTTTTCAAAAACTAATTTCTATCATATCTTTTCAAAAATATCTTCTTATCTTATCTTTTTCAAAAATTTGATTTCAAAATATCTTTTCTAACTTCCTAACTTCTTATCTTTTCAAAATTCGTTTCAACTAACTAACTAACTTTTTGTTTGTTTCTTATCTTTTTCAAAACTACCTAACTAACTCTCTCTCTCTCTCATTTTCGAAAATATCTCCCCTCTTTTTCAAAATTTCTTTTTAATTAACTAATTATTTTTATTTTTTATTTTAATTTTCGAAAACTACTAACCTTTTTCAAAAACTATTTTCGAAAATCACTAACCCTTTTTCAAAAATAATTTTCGAAAATCCTTCTCCCACATCACTGCTCCTATCCTTACCCTTGTGTTTGGATTCTTCATTCTTCTTCACCCCTATTCCTTTTCTTCTTCTACTAACAATAAGGAACCTCTTTACTGTGACATATAGGATTCCTCTTCTTTTCTTGTTCTCTTATCTTTCTTATTAGCAGGGACAAAGAAAAAGGCATTCTTGTTGAAGCTGATCCAGAACCTGAAAGGACTCTGAAGAGAAAACTAAGAGAAGCTAAATTACAACAATCTAGAGACAACCTTATTGAAAATTTCGAACAAGTAAAGGAGATGGCAGCCGAACCCAACAACAATAATGCAAGGAGAATGCTTGGTGACTTTACTGCACCTAATTCCAATTTACATGGAAGAAGCATCTCCATTCCTGCCATTGGAGCAAACAACTTTGAGCTGAAACCTCAGCTAGTTTCTCTGATGCAGCAGAACTGCAAGTTTCATGGACTTCTATCTGAAGATCCTTTTCAGTTCTTAACTGAATTCTTGCAGATATGTGATACTGTTAAGACTAATGGAGTAGATCCTGAAGTCTACAGGCTCATGCTTTTCCCTTTTCCTGTAAGAGACAGAGCTAGAGTGTGGTTGGATTCTCAACCCAGAGATAGCCTGAACTCTTGGGATAAGCTGGTCACGGCTTTCTTAGCCAAGTTCTTTCCTCCTCAAAAATTGAGCAAGCTTAGAGTGGATGTTCAAACCTTCAGACAGAAAGAAGGTGAATCCCTCTATGAAGCTTGGGAAAGATACAAGCAGCTGACCAAAAAGTGTCCTTCTGACATGCTTTCAGAATGGACCATCCTGGATATATTCTATGATGGTTTATCTGAGCTATCAAAGATGTCATTGGACACTTCTGCAGGTGGATCCATTCACCTAAAGAAAACGCCTTCAGAAGCTCAAGAACTCATTGACATGGTTGCTAATAACCAGTTTATGTACACTTCTGAGAGGAATCCTGTGAGTAATGGGACGCCTATGAAGAAGGGAGTTCTTGAAATTGATACTATGAATGCCATACTGGCTCAGAACAAAATATTGACTCAGCAAGTCAATATGATTTCTCAGAGTCTGAATGGAATGCAAGCTGCATCCAACAGTACTCAAGAGGCTTCTTATGAAGAAGAAGCTTATGATCCAAAGAACCCTGCAATAGCAGAGGTAAATTACATGGGTGAACCATACGGAATCACCTATAATCCATCATGTAGAAATCATCCAAATCTCTCATGGAAGGATCAAAGGCCTCAACAAGGCTTTAATAATGGTTGAAGAAACTGGTTTAGCAATAGCAAGCCTTTTCCATCATCCACTCAGCAACAGACAGAGAATTCTGAGCAGAATTCGTCTAGCTTAGCAAATTTAGTCTCTGATCTATCTAAGGCCACTGTGAGTTTCATGAATGAAACAAGGTCTTCCATTAGAAATTTGGAGGCACAAGTGGGCCAGCTGAGTAAAAGGATCACTGAAATCCCTCCTAGTACTTTCCCAAGCAATACAGAAGAGAATCCAAAAGGAGAGTGCAAGGCCATTGACATAAGCACCATGGCCGAACCTGTAAGGGAAGGAGAGGACATGAATCCCAAGGAGGAAGACCTCCTGAGACGTCCAATGATCAATAAGGAGCTTCCCTCTGAGGAACCAAGGGACTCTGAGGCTCATCTAGAGACCATAGAGATTCCATTGAACCTCCTTATGCCATTCATGAGCTCTGATGAGTATTCCTCTTCTGAAGAGAATGAGGATGTTACTGAAGAGCAAGCTGCCAAGTTCCTTGGTGCAATCATGAAGCTAAATGCCAAATTATTTGGCATTGATACTTGGGAAGATGAACCTCCCTTGTTCACCAATGAACTAAGTGATCTGGATCAACTGACATTGCCTCAGAAGAAACAGGATCCTGGAAAGTTCATAATACCTTGTACCATAGGCACCAGGATCTTTAAGGCTCTGTGTGACCTTGGTTCAGGGATAAACCTCATGCCCCTCTCTGTAATAGAGAAACTGGGAATCTATGGGGTGCAAGCTGCTAAAATCTCATTAGAGATGGCAGACAATTCAAGAAAACAGGCTTATGGACAAGTAGAGGACGTGTTAGTAAAGGTTGAAGGCCTTTACATCCCTGCTGATTTCATAGTCCCGGATACTGGAAAGGAAGAGGATGAATCCATCATCCTAGGAAGACCTTTCCTTGCCACAGCAAGAGCTGTGATTGATGTGGACAGAGGAGAATTGATCCTTCAATTAAATGAGGACAACCTTGTGTTCACAACTCAAGGATCTCTCTCTGCATCCATGGAGAGGAAGCATAAAAAGCTTCTCTCAAAGCAGAGTCAAACAAAGCCCCCATAGTCAAACTCTAAGTTTGGTGTTGGGAGGCCACAACCAAACTCTAAGTTTGGTGTCAAACCCCCATATCCAAACTCTAAGTTTGGTGTTGGGAGGTCTCAACAGAACTCTGCACATCTGTGAGGCTCCATGAGAGCCCACTATCAAGCTATTGACATTAAAGAAGCGCTTGTTGGGAGGCAACCCAATATTTAATTATCTAATTTTATTTTTGTTTTTCACGTTTTATTAGGTTCATGATCATGTGGAGTCTCAAAATAAATATAAAAATTGAAAACGGAATCAAAAAAACAGCAGAAGAAAAATCACACCCTGGAGGAAGACCTTACTGGCGTTTAAACGCCAGTAAGAAGCATGTTTTGGGCGTTCAACGCCAGAACAGAGCATGGTTCTGGCGCTGAACACCAGAAATGGACAGCATCTGGGCGTTTGAACGCCAGAAATGCACCCTGGAGGAGAGCTGGTGCTGAACGCCCAGAACAAGCATGGTTCTGGTGTTCAACGCAAGAAATTGGCTACAAATGGGCGTTCAACGCCCAGAACAAGCACTAACCTGGCGCTAAACGCCCAGAGTTGTGTGCAAGGGCATTTTGCATGCCCAATTTGGTGCAAGGTTGTAAATCCTTGAACACCTCAGGATCTGTGGACCCTACAGGATCACCTCAGGATCTGTGGACCCCACAGGATCCCCACCAACCTCCACTAACTTCTTCTCACCTCTCTTTCACACAATCCCATAAACACTCTTCCCCAAAACCCTTCACCAATCACCTCAATCTCTCTTCCACATCACCTTTTCACCATTCACATCGATCCACTTTTCCCCATAAACCTACCTCATAAACTCCACCTACCTTCAAAATTCAAAATCAATTTCCCACCCAAACCCACCCTATATGGCCGAAACCTCACCCCCCTCCCTTCCCTATATAAAGCCTTCCATTCTTCCTCATTTTCACACAACACAACCCTCTCTTCTCTTCTTGGCCAAAACACATCTCCCCCCTCTTCTCCATCTTTTCTTCTTCTTCTTCTTCATCTTTTCTTTCTTCTCTTGCTCGAGGGCGAGCAAAATTCTAAGTTTGGTGTGGTAAAAGCATAAGCTTTTTGTTTTTCCATTACCATTGATGGCACCTAAGACCGGAGAATCCTCTAGAAAAGGGAAAGGGAAGACAAAAGCTTCCACCTCCGAGTCATGGGAGATGGAAAGGTTCATCTCCAAAGCCCATCAAGACCACTTCTATGATGTTGTGGCCAAGAAGAAGGTGATCCCCGAGGTCCGTTTCAAACTTAAAAGAAATGAGTATCCGGAGATCCGACATGAAATTCAAAGAAGAGGTTGGGAAGTTCTAACAAACCCCATCCAACAAGTCGGCATCCTAATGGTTCAAGAGTTCTATGCTAATGCATGGATCACTAGGAACCATGAACAAAGTAAGAACCCGAACCCAAAGAATTATCTCACCATGGTTCAGGGGAAATACTTAGATTTTAGTCCGGAAAATGTGAGGTTGGCGTTCAACTTGCCAAACATGAAAGAGAACGCACGCCCCTACACAAGGAGAGTCAACTTTGATCAAAGGTTGGACCAAGTCCTCATGGACATATGTGTAGAAGGAGCTCAATGGAAGATTGACTCAAAAAGCAAACCGGTTCAACTAAGAAGACTGGACCTTAAGCCTGTAGCTAGAGGATGGTTGGAGTTCATTCAATGCTCAATTATTCCCACTAGCAACCGGTCTGAAGTTACTTTAGACCGGGCCATTATGATCCATAGCATCATGATTGGAGAAGAGGTGGAAGTTCATGAGATTATACCTCAAGAACTCTACAAAGTGGCTGACAAGTCCTCCACTATGGCAAGGTTAGCCTTTCCTCACCTCATCCGCCACCTATGCAATTCGGCTGGGATTGACATAGAGGGAGATATCCTCATTAAAGAGGACAAGCCCATCACTAAGAAAAAGATGGAGCAAGCAAGAGAGCCCATTCATGGAGCTCAAGAGGCGCATGACGCTCATCACCATGAGATCCCGGAGATGCCTCAAATGCATTTTCCTCCACAAAACTATTGGGAGCAAATCAACACCTCCCTAGGAGAACGAAGCACCAACATGGGACAATTAAGGGTGGAACATCAAGAGCACTCCATCATCCTTCATGAAATTAGAGAAGATCAAAAAGCAATGAGGGAGGAGCAACAAAGACAAGGAAGAGACATAGAAGAGCTCAAGGACATCATTGGTTCCTCAAGAAGGAAACGCCACCATCACTAAGGTGGACTCATTCCTTGTTCTTACATTCTCTGTTTTTCGTTTTCTATGTTAAGTGCCTATCTATGTTTGTGTCTTCATTACATGATCATTAGTAGTTAGTAACTTTGTCTTAAAGTTATGAATGTCCTAAGAATCCATCACCTCTCTTAAATAAAAACTGTTTTAATTCAAAAGAACAAGAAGTACATGAGTTTCGAATTTATCCTTGAACTTAGTTTAATTATATTGATGTGGTGACAATGCTTCTTGTTTTCTGAATGTATGCTTGAACAGTGCATATGTCTTTTGAAGTTGTTGTTTAAGAATGTTAAATATGTTGGCTCTTGAAAGAATGATGACAAGGAGACATGTTATTTGATAATCTGAAAAATCATAAAAATGATTCTTGAAGTAAGAAAAAGCAGCAAAGAACAAAGCTTGTAGAAAAAAAATAGAAAGAAAAAGCAAGCAGAAAAAGCCAAAAGCTCTTAAAACCAAGAGGCAAGAGCAAAAAGCCAATAACCCTTAAAACCAAAAGGCAAGGGTAAACAAAAAGGATCCCAAGGCTTTGAGCATCAGTGGATAGGAGGGCCTAAAGGAATAAAATCCTGGTCTAAGCGGCTAAACCAAGCTGTCCCTAACCATGTGCTTGTGGCGTGTAGGTGTCAAGTGAAAACTTGAGACTGAGCGGTTAAAGTCAAGGTCCAAAGCAAAAAAAGAGTGTGCTTAAGAACCCTGGACACCTCTAATTGGGGACTTTAGCAAAGCTGAGTCACAATCTGAAAAGGTTCACCCAATTATGTGTCTGTGGCATTTATGTATCCGGTGATAATACTGGAAAACAAAGTGCTTAGGGCCACGGCCAAGACTCATAAAATAGTTGTGTTCAAGAATCATCATACTAAACTAGGAGAGTCAATAACACTATCTGAACTCTGAGTTCCTATAGATGCCAAAACTATTCAAGAGGCAAAAAGCTACAAGTCCCGCTCATCTGATTGAAGCTATGTTTCATTGATAGTTTGGAATTTATAGTATATTCTCTTCTTTTTATCCTATTTGATTTTCAGTTGCTTTGGGACAAGCAACAATTTAAGTTTGGTGTTGTGATGAGCGGATAATTTATACGCTTTTTGGCATTGTTTTTAGTATGTTTTTAGTAGAATCTGGTTACTTTTAGGGATGTTTTCATTAGTTTTTATGTTAAATTCACATTTCTGGACTTAACTATGAGTTTGTGTGTTTTTCTATGATTTTAGGTATTTTCTGGCTGAAATTGAGGGACTTGAGAAAAAATCAGATTCAGAGGTTGAAGAAGGACTGCTGATGCTGTTGGATTCTGACCTCCCTGCACTCAAAGTGGATTTTCTGGAGCTACAGAACTCAAAATGGCGCGCTTCCAATTGCTTGGGAAAGTAGACATCAAGGGCTTTACAGCAATATATAATAGTCCATACTTTGCCCAAGTTTAGACGACGCAAACTGGCGTTCAACGCCAGCTCTCTGCCCAATTCTGGCGCCCAGCGCCAGAAACAAGCTGCAAAGTGGAGTTCAACGCCCAAACTGGCAAAAAGCTGGCGTTCAACTCCAAGAATGACCTCCCCACGTGTAGACTTCAAGCTCAGCCCAAGCACATACCAAGTGGGCCCCGTAAGTGGATTTATGCATCAATTACTTACTTCTGTAAACCCTAGTAGCTAGTTTATTATAAATAGGACCTTTTACTATTGTATTAGACATCTTGGGATCATCCTGGATTGTATTATTGATCCTGTGATCACGTTTTGGGGGCTGGCCATTCGGCCATGCCTGGACCTTTCACTTATGTATTTTTAACGGTAGGGTTTCTACACTCCATAGATTAAGGTGTGGAGCTCTGCTGTTCCTCAAAGATTAATGCAAAGTACTACTGTTTTCTATTCAATTCATCTTGTTTTGCTTCTAAGATATTCATTCGCACTTCAACCTGAATGTGATGAACGTGACAATCATCATCATTCCTTATGAACGCGTGCCTGACAACCGCTTCCGTTCTACCTTAGATTGAATGAGTGTCTCTTAGATCTCTTAATCGGAATCTTCGTAGTGTAAGCTAGAATGATGGCGGCATTCAAGAGAATACAGAAAGTCTAAACCTTGTCTATGGTATTCCGAGTAGGATTCAATGATTGAATGACTGTGACGAGCTTCAAACTCGCGAGTGCTGGGCGTAGTGACAGACGCAAAAGGAGGGTGAATCCTATTCCAGCATGATCGGGAGCCTCGGATGATTAGCCATGCCGTGATAGGGCAACTTGGACCATTTTCACAAGAGGAGGGGATGTAGCCACTGACAACGGTGATGCCCTTGCATAAAGCCAGCCATAGAAAGGAGTAAGACTGATTGGATGAAGATAGCAGGAAAGCAGAGGTTCAGAGGAACGATTGCATCTCCACACGCTTATCTGAAATTCTCACCAATGGTTTACATAAGTATTTCTATCCTTCTTTTATTACTAGATTTCGAAAACTACATAAGTATTTTATATCCGCCTGACTGAGATTTACAAGGTGACCATAGCTTGCTTCATACCAACAATCTCCGTGGGATTTGACCCTTACTCACGTAAGGTATTACTTGGACGACCCAGTGCACTTGCTGGTTAGTTATGCGAAGTTGTGAAGATATGTTTAGACCATGGTTCTGTGCATCCATTTTTGGTGCCATTGCCAAGGAATCAGTTTTGAATAATAATTCACAACCTGAGTAACAATTTCGCATACCACACCCCTACCCCAACAAGCAAGTTTACTCAAGCTAACAACAGAAGAAGGCTTGCTGGGGAGAGGCACTCAAAACAAGGGGCATTAACTGGCTCCTCTTTCCTCTTGAGGTCATTCCTCTTAACAAACTAGAAGAAGAGGAAGAAAGTCGTGAACAACATGTCAAGCTAATGACATTAAAAGAGCGCTTGTTGGGAGGCAACCCAACCGTAGGTAACATTTCCTTGCTTTGCTTAGTTTACTTTCAATAATTTGGCATATGATTGTACTCTAAGTTTGGTGTTGCCATGCAACAATTTGAATTTCAGTCTTCACTGGGTACTTGCAACATTCTAGATTGACAGTGGCACACTAAGTTTGGTGTTGCCACTTAACTTTCATGCAAAGTACCATGCCAACACCACTTATTAATGCAATCAAAATTGTCTCTGTTTTACTTCTTGTGCTTTTGTTGTGATCCATAATCTTGCTTGCTGAAACACATGCATACTCACACTTTATTTTAAGACATTCATGATCCATCATAAACCCCGTCACCACTGTTTTAATTGTTGCTTGAGTATAAGCAATCATTCTATGTCTGGTGTGGGAAGGGGAAGAATAGGAGGAAAAGGGCAACAACAATGAAGATAAAATACAAGGTGGTAAAGTTCCTTTCTCCTCTTACTTATTTCCAGCACTTTAATTTGCATGATTGTCTTATATGTTCCTTGTATGTATGTGTGCTTTCTCCTTGTGAATAAGCATGTCAATTCTGTCTTTTAAACTTTTTATTGATTAAGGCTGTGTTTTCTAGTCTGAATGTCATTACTGCATCCTTACTTTGCTTACTTGTATGCTTGTCCCTTTTGAATCAAATGAAAAGAGAATGAGTGTTTTATAAAAGACCAGAGTAGAGTTCATACTATGGAGTAAGTTCCTGAGTTTGTGGTGTGGTCATAAGTTAGCTAAGTTGGTTCAACCACAAAGTGGGAAGACAACTATCTGTCCTGAATCATATGCTTTGAACACACCCCATGAGACTAGCTAAATAAGAAGATCCTAATAAGAAAAAGGGAAAGAATAATATAGGTTGAAAAAGAAAAGAAAAAGAGTAAGCAATAAGGCTGGGCACCAATGGTTTTAATCTCGAGGCATGTGTCTGTGGTGCTCCTGTGTGAGGGATCTACTTGGATGAATAAGCTCTTAGGGGTGCCTTATCACTTGGTAAGTTGGGTTAACTAACTCGGGATTATCAACTGAAAGTCCACTATCAAGAGTAACCCTCAATACAGAGCATTTAGTAACCCAAAGAGGTGCTGGACACCAAGGTCTCAAGAAAAGAAAATAAATAAACTATGTGCCTGTGGTGTGTATGTATGGGGGAGAGACTTGAGCAAGTAAGTCCTTAGGGGTGCTTCAACACCTAGCACCTTGAACCAACTGGTTCGGGAGTGTTGGCTGAAAACTTATTTTAAAGAGTTGCCCCCTTACAGAGCACTTAGCTTAAGAACAAAAATAAGCCCTGAAATGACAACAAAAGGATCAATGAATAAAAGTCTCATGGGATGCAATCACAGTGAGTATTCTAGGACATGATAAAGGTCTGAAAGCCAGGAATGATCCTAAGTTGCTATGCATGAAACCACCATAAAACCAGGGACATGACTTCCACAAGAATGACTCATTTCTCTTGGCATTCCATTCATCATTCTCTTGTTCCAGTACTTGCTTAGGGACAAGCAAGCTTTAAGTTTGGTGTTGTGATGCCAGGTCATTTTGGCCAGTTTCACTGGCCTTTTCTTTACTATTTTTAAGGTAGTTTCATGCATTTTCTTAGGAAATAAGCTAGTTTTGGATAGATATTCACTTACATCTTGATTCAAGCATACATTGTGCACTTTACATGATTTCATGAGAATTTTGCATGAATTATATGATAAATTGGATGATGCATGATCCCATGATTAAGATCAAGACTTTGACGCACTTTGTTTGATTAATTTCAGGCCAAAAGAAGAAGAGAAGAGCCACGTTAGTGTCTACGTTAGTTACACTAACGTGGGCACTAACGTGGAAGGAAGGAAAGCCACAACGTTAGTGAGAAAAGTTAGTGGCATTAACTTTGAAGAAAGGAAATGGAGCCAACGTTAGTGACACTTAACATTATCACTAACGTTGGACCAAGCACATAAGTGGCCACGTTAGTTGCCACGTTAACTTAGTTAACGTGGCCTCTAACGTTAAGAAGAAAGGGGGGAAGCCAACGTTAGTGACACTCAACATTGTCACTAACGTTGGCCAAAGCACATTAAGCCACGTTGACTCCCACGTTAACCTAGTTAACGTGGAAGCTAACGTGAAGAAGCAAAGTGGTCGACAACGTTAGTGACACCCAACATTGTCACTAACGTTGGAACCCACACAAGCCCCAATAAGCCACGTTAACTTCCACGTTAACCTAGTTAACGTGGAAGCTAACGTGAAGAAGGGAGGTGATCGCCAACGTTAGTGACACCCAACATTGTCACTAACGTTGTAATGAGCCACACAAGCCACTATGAGCCACGTTAACTCCCACGTTAACTTAGTTAACGTGGAAGTTAACGTGGCACCTGGCAGCCTGACCATGCCTTCTTCAAACACGTATAACTTGAGCCACAAAGCTCCAAATGAGGTGATTCCAGTGGCATTGGAAAGTAGGAGTCCAGATCCAAGCATATATGGCACTACATGGTTGACACTAAATTTAAGGGAGAAAACCTGCCCCGAAAGTGCAATGATGAACATGGTATCAACCTGTATTAAGGCCAACTGACCTCTTCACCTTCCAATAAGTATTACTCGAGTTGTACAGCTCCAAATGATGCGCTTCCAAAGGCATTGGAAAGTAGACACCCAGGGCTTTCCAAAAATATATAATAATATGGGGTGGACACTAAGTTTGAGCTTCAAAAACTGGCAATAATGAAGCCCGGATCGCCAGCGTTATTGGCACTCAAGTTTTCCAGTAACGTTGGCATATATGCCAGCGACCATGTCCACTTCAAAGGAGCATAACTTGAGCTACAGAAGTCCAATTGAGGTGATTCTAGTTGCGTTAGAAAGCTAACATCCAGAGATTTCCAACAATATATAATACTCTATAGTAAGCATGAAATTGGAGCACAAACAAGAGGCATCTTTTAAGCCCCAAAAACACCAACTCACTAACGCCACACTTGTAGCGTTAGTGTGGCTAACTTTAGCACTAACTTTAGTACCTGGACCTCAACTTGACTCACTTCTCTCTCAAGTCCACTTCAAAGCTCAAGCAAGCAAGCCCACAATCGTCAACCAATCAAGACCACAAGAAGCATCTAGAATAGGAATTTTTATTTAATTGTAATTTTCTTTTAATTTCATTTTGTAATTTAGGAGAGCCTATATAAAGGCCTTAGTCTTTACATTGAAAGCATCCTGGAGAGCTTGAAAAGGGGGGAATTCTGGAAAGGGGGATTGAAGAGGGGTCTTCGGACTCCCTCCTCTCACACACTTTTCCTTCTCTTTCTTTTAGTTGTAATTTTCATTTATGAATGTTGAATTTTAAATTTCAGTTTGAATCTTCATCTTTATTTTTCTGCACTTTCTTTCTTTTCTATCTCTGTAGAGCAATGATCAACTAACTCCTTACATTGGGTTAGAGTGCTCTATTGTGATTCAATGGATCAATTGTAGTTCCTATTATTCTTCTTCTATCTTTTCTCTTGATTTTACTTGAAAGCTTTCGATCTTCATCCAATTGGGTAGTTATCTTGGAAAAGAAACTATTCATACTTGGATCTCTTCTGAACCTTGGAAGAGGAATGAAGAGATCAAGCTAGAAATGCTTTCTCATGCTGGACTAAATTGGGTTTGGATGGATATGTGACTATAATCCTCTCAGTCCTTGATTTGGGAAATACATGTGGTATAATCAGTGACCATACTTCATCTTTTCTCATGAGCAATTGACCATGGAATTGGCTATTGATCAAGATTTGAGAGATTGAATTACAAGGAATTGTAATTCGATCAATTAAGATTGCCAAGGAGATTAATGAGCGCATTGATTAAGGAAGAGATGAGAATGAACTTGATCCGGAGGATTGCAATATATCTTGATCCCAATGTTCATTTTATTTTTAGTTCTTACATTTACTTTTCTTGCCATTTTATTTTTCTGCACTTTATTGCTTTCTTTACTTTTCTGTCAATTTACAATTCTTGATGCTCATCATTCGAATCTGAACCGTCTAACTAGGATAATCAATTTTCCATTGATTGCTTAATCCATTAATCTCTGTAGGATTCGACCTCACTCTATTGTGAGTTTTACTTGACGACAATTCGGTACACTTGCCAAAGGAAAATTTGTTGAGAGACAAGTTTTCCGTGCATCAGTTAATGGCTACCATAGCCGAACCGGTGAACCGCTTAGCCTTGCTATGCTCAAGCAATCAAGACATCTCCCTTGAGGAAGGTGGAGGATCAACTAAGGAGTGTAGTGAGGAGGAGAACATGGCATCTCAAATAGAAGGAGTGGAATTGAAGCTTGAGTCGCAAAGGGAGGAAAGAAAAACAATTGAACTACATCAGG
Organism: Arachis ipaensis; assembly: GCF_059453495.1. Taxonomy (NCBI): domain Eukaryota; kingdom Viridiplantae; phylum Streptophyta; class Magnoliopsida; order Fabales; family Fabaceae; genus Arachis; species Arachis ipaensis. The sequence goes on from NC_142444.1 coordinate 80,747,803, forward strand.
TAAATGGAGAATTGAGGGAGTTTGATCAAAAAGTAGATTGCATCATCAATGACTTTTTGTCCACCATGGTTAATCCCCTCAATGATCTTGAGGAACTTTTCCTTCTTGAGTTTGAGAGAGATAAGGTAGAGCTTGAAAAGGATGGTGAGGAAGAGGTGATCACCCAAGAAGTGGAGGCATTCATACAAGATTCCAATAGGGTGATTTTAATCCAAGGGAAATTTGAGTGGGTAATAATTTCCTCCATGACCTTCATAGGCCCATGAGGCCATGGCATCTTAGGCTAATTTCAATATCCTTTTTCCTTGATTTTAATAGGTTTTATGCACTTTCTTGAGATATAAGTAAGCAAATTGGGTAGAAATTCATGTATGCCTAAATTCATTCAACCATGAGTAATTTGATGCAATTTCATGATGATTCATGCTATGATTACTTGTATGATAAGAATGATAAGAATCTTCATGACTTTAGCAACGCTTTGATGTATTTATTGGTTGATGATAGGTGAAGGAAAGCATGGAGGAAGGTTGAAGAAGGATCATGGAAAAGATGAAGAGGAAGCAACATTGGTGGCCAAGTTGGACCACCAACGTTGCCTCAAACATTGGAAGTGAAGCAGAGCAATTCTCTGTATATTTTGCTAATGCTCACGTTGGAGGGAGCATTGGAGGTCCAACGTTACCACCAACGTTGAGATAAAATGACCAATTCTGGGGCTGAATAATTTTCAAGCGACGCGTACACGTCTATGACGCGTACGTGTGAAAAAGCAAAATTTTTGTATCCACGGGCAAGTGTAAGTCACGCGCATGCGTGGAATGGCAACTTGACCATCATCATTACATGAACGTTGGAGTCCAACGTTGCCTCAAACGCTAGCCTTCAACGTCTGCGATAAAGAACCCAGACTTTGGATTTGAAAAACTTGAATCGACGCATACGCGTGAATGGGAAAAAGGGGAATTCATGCGTAAGCGTAGAGTACGCGCACGCGTGAAAATGCCAACATTGGAGAGAACGTTGGAGGTCCAACGCTAAGGCCAATGTCCCCTGCATGGTTTTAAAGCTGTAAAATGAATCTTTGCATCCACGCGCACGTGTGCAGCACGCGTACGCGTGGATGAGAATTTTTGCCTCTTGTGCGCAAACGCGCAAAGCACGCGTACCCATGGATAGCGGAACGTTGGCCTTCCAACGTTGAGTCAAACGCCAATGACAGCAAAGTATCTGATTTTTCTGGTTTTCTTCTGAATGGCATTTGAGTCAACGTTGGCCACCAAATGTTGACTCCAACGTGAAGCATCAGACTCTGCAATTCAAACCAATCTCTTCTCAATAGCAAGGTAAACCAATTGGAGCCAGTTTCAACCCAATTCCATCAAGGCCAAAAGCCCAATTCAGAGATTCAAGATCAATGGAAGAGAGTGTATAAATAGCTTAGAATTTAAGTTGGAAGGACCTTTGTACCTTTTTGGGGACTTTTTCACTTTTCAGTTCAATTTAGCTTTCTACAATTCTTTAATTTTCAGCAGTGTCTCTTTCAATTGTAATTTCTATTTTGAGAGCTATGAACTAAACCCCTTTCATTGGGTTAGGGAGCTCTATTGTAATTCATTTGATCAATAGTAGTTTACATCTTCTTCTTCTCTCTTTTCTCTTGATTTTGTTAGAAAGCTTTCGGTCTTAATTCAATTAGATAGTTGTCTTGAGAGAGAAGCTATCCATAATTGGAATTCTTCGGAGCCTCGAGAGAGGAATGAAGAGTTCATGCTAGAATTGCTTTCTCACATTGGATTAGATTGGGGGTTGGATGGATATAGTGACATGTAATCCTACCAATACTTTGATCTATGAATTTGTGTTGTATAGTCAGTGACCGAACTTTAACTCTTCCCATGAGCAATTAAATCAAGACATTGGACAATTGTTTATGCTTAGAGGGATTGGTGAGGTAAGACATTAGGATCCAATCATCTAAGATTGCCAAGCAATGTCAATGAATACATTGATTGAGGAAGAGATGAAAATGATTTGATCCGGAGAGTTCAATATCTCCCAAAACCCAATGAATCCCCATCTCTGATCTACCCATTCTATTTATATTCTGCTCTTTAATTTCATGCTGATTCCCCATTCCCATTTACTTTCTAGCAATTTAAGATTCTGTTATTTAATTTTCTGCAATTTAATTTCTGCCATTTAATTTCCTGCAATTTAAGTTTTCCGCCAATTTTACTTTCTGCAATTCTCAATCTAATTTTGATTTAGCTCAACTAGTATAATTCTCCAATTAACATTGCTCAATCCACCAATCCCTGTGGGATTCGACCTCACTGTCAGTGAGTTTTTACTTAATGACAATCTAGTGCACTTGCCAGAAGGAAATTTGTTGAGAGGAAAATTTCCGCGCATCATGTTTATGGTGCCGTTGCCGGGGATTGGTTTTTTATTGACAATTACTAAATTGAAGGATAACTAGATTGAGCACTTTACTTTTCCTTTTGATTAATTGAATTTTAATTCCATTTGTTCAGTTTATTCTCTGCAATTTTCTATTAGTTATTTCTCTTTAATTTTTCCTTACATCGTTACTTTCCAGCAAGCTAACCTACTAACTATTTGATAAATTTCTCTAACCAAGCTAACTATACTCTATTTTAGTAGACTCTACACTTGCTGTTTCTTGTACTTGCTCATTGTATGACAGGTAGGAGAAAGAAAACCTCAACCTTATTTGATAGTGAATCGGAAAGAACTTTCCTGAGACTAAGGAGGAAAGCAAGAGGAAAAAGAGTTGTTGGTGCAGAAGAAGAAGAGGAATACTTTGATATAACCATGGAGGATGATATAAAAAACCATCATGAAGGAGAGGTGAATAATCATGCCAGAAGAGGTGGAGCTAATCCTACTGGACAGGAGAGGAGAGTTCTTGGATCATACATCAATCCAAATCCAGGAAATTGTGGCAGCAGCATCCAAAAGCCAATTATCTATGCTAATAATTTGGAATTGAAGCCTCAGCTCATAATGCTTATCCGGAACAATTGCTCTTTCGGAGGAAGTGCCCAAGAGGACCCTAATGAGCATCTCACTAAATTCCAAAGGATATGTGATACGGTTAAATCTAATGGTGTTCATTCTTACACCTATAGATTGCTACTATTTCCATTCTCTTTGAGGGACAAAGCATCAAAATGGCTGGAATCATTCCCCAAGAAAAGCTTGACTGAAGAACGGAAGATTGATGGTTTAGAAGTTATAGTAAACTCTCGTTGCAAGTATAGTTACTAAACCAAGCAATCAACCTTTCTTACAAACGTTTTGGTTGTCACAAGTAACAAACCCCTTTTGAAATTGATAACCGAGTATTTAAACCTCGGGTCGTCTTATCAAGGAATTGCAGGGAGGTGTTCTTATTATTAGTTTTGAGTCTTGTAAATTGGGGTTGTTGAAAGTAAGGAAGTAGTATGTTAAATGATAAGAAAAATAAAATAATAATAATAAAATAAACTCTTGGCAAGGTATGAGGATTTTGAAGTCCTATCCTAGTTATCCTTATCGAGTGTGATGAGAATTGGATTTTCTCCCACCTTATTAACCTCTAACTATAAAGGTAAGTGAAGCGGATGAATTAATTTTTGAATCCTCAAGTCCTAGTCTTTCCTTGGGAAAGGCTAGAGTTATTGGATCTCGAATTAATTCTTGAAGAATTCCAATTTTTAATCAATACCTCAAGTTTGATAACTCAAGAGTCACCAATTATTTAACCAAAGCCAAAAGGGAAAATATCTAAATCAAATTAAATGCATTCATATAAATAAAGCAATCATAAATCTGAAACACAACAAATTACGTCTAAACATAAATTCAAGTCATAACATGGAAAGGTTTATAAGCTAACTTGAAAAGACAAATATCAATTAAAACAATAAAATAAAAGTAGAAACATAAATTAAAGGAACATTGAACCTGTGATGAAGAAGAAATAATCCTAAATCCTAAAACTAAATCCTAAGAGAGAGGAGAGAGCCTCTCTCTCTCTAAAACTACATCTAAAACTAAAAATTATGAATTATGAGCTGATTATTATGAATGAATGGATTTTCCCACTTTATAGCCTCTAATCTGTATTTTCTGGGCTGAAAACTGGGTCGAAAACAGCCCAGAAATCACTGGAGAAGAAAACTGCCACGCTGATTTTTGGAACTGCGACGCGTCCGCGTGGAGCACGCGTTCGTGTCACCTAGCTTCAGAGCAACTATGGTATATTATATATCAAATCGAAGCCCCAGACGTTAGCTTTCCAACGCAATTAGAACCGCTTCGTTTGGACCTCTATAGCTAAAGTTATAGCCTTTTGAGTGCGAAGAGGTCAGGCTGGACAGCTTAGCAATTTCTCCAACTTCTTGTATTCCTTCCACTTTTGCTTGGTTCCTTTCCATCCTCTAAGCCATTCCTACCCTGTAATCTCTGAAAACACTTAACACAGATATCAAGGCATCTAATGGTAATAAGAGAGGATTAAACATAGGAAACTTAAGGCCAAAGAAGCATGTTTTCAATCAAAGCACATAATTAGGAAGGCAAATGTAAAACCATGCAAATAGTATGAATAAGTGGGTAAAGAGTTGATAAAAACCACTCAATTAAGCACAAGATAAACTATAAAATAGTGGTTTATCAACCTTCCCACACTTAAACATTAGCATGTTCTCATGCTAAGCTCAAGAGAAGCTATAAAAGTGAATGAGGAAAGTAAGAGAGTATGAAATACAACCTATCTATATGAATGCAACTAAATGCAAAATGTTTCTACCAACTTGGTGAAAAGTAAATAAACCTTTCAAGAACAAACATGAACTGGATTTCACTAATTCAAATCATAAAAATGAAGTACAAATAGACTTGCAGAAGAAAATAGCTCATGAAAGCCGGGAACAAAGAATCGAGCATCGAACCCTCACTGGGAGTGTATGCACTCTAATCACTCAAGTGTTTTAGGTTCGATTCTCTCAATTCTCTACTAACCTTGCTTTCTAAGGCTTGCTCTTCATATAACAATCAACATAAATTTAATGCACAGATACACATATCAAGAGGTCTTTTAAGGGTTGTAATGGGGTTAGGGTCAAGGTAGGATTGTTTTTGGCCAAGTGGACTAAAATCTGAATCCTTAATTAACTTAAACTTTCCACCTAACTTTAGACAATCCATGTAATCATAATACCACATCTAACTATCCATTAACCATATTTTTCACATATTCAAGCATTCTAATTTCAAGTACAGTGCATATGCATTGCTTTCACCACTTACTTTGGGGCATTTTGTCCCCTTTTTATTATTTGCTTTTTTTTTCTTTTTCTTTTTCTCTCTTTTTTTTTCTTTTATTTATTATTTTTTTCTCAATGCATATGATTAAATTATTGAATGCATGAACATATCCTAAACATTTCTTTCACATTTTCATAAAGATATACAATGCCCAATTCTTAAACCAAATATTTCCAAACCCACTATCTCCACACTTAAATCATAAGCACTCTCACTAGTCTAAGCTAACCAAGGATTCAAATTAAGGACATTATTGTTTTTCCCATAGAGTTAATGATGTGCTAAAGTAAAGAACAAAAGGAGTATAATAGGCTCAAAATTGGTTTGCAAGGGATAATGAAAGGTTAAGGCCATATGGGTATGTAAGCTTAGTGAAACAAAGGCCTCAATCATATAAGTGCATGCATACATCAAACCATGGGAATATAGAATTAAGCAAGACAAAGATCACAATTTTAGAGAGAAAAATACACACTAAAACAAAATTTTGGTTGATAAAATGCAACCAATTCAAATAGGCTCAAAATCTCACAGGTTTTGTGTGTTCGAGTTCTAAACTATGTTCCAGTATAATATTTCTTCAAACAAGTGTAACATCAAATTTTATTCAAATTAGTGAAATGCTCTAAAAGGTTTCTTGAAAAAGAAAATATTACTTCAACTAAGTGGTAAAATATGCACAAAATCAAATAATCATGCAATCAAACATGCAAATGCAACAACTAACAAGGAAAATAAACCATTGGTGTTGAGATAGAAGAGTAACTAACCCATGGAGATCGATATCGACCTCCCCACAGTTAAAGGTTGCACCGTCCTCGGTGCATGCTAAGATGTACAAGTGGACGGGGGTTGTGGTTCCTCAGCTGGGGCTCTTTTTGTTCCTTTCCTTGCCGGTGGTTTGGGAGTAGCTTTCTCTTTACCTTTCTTGGTGGCCATCCTGAAAAGGGAAAAAAGAAAGTAATTTTTAAAGCTAAGGGTTAGAGCAAGGAAGAGAGCGGGAAAGGTGGTAATCAATGCACAATAAAGAAGAACGACGTTAACACATGGTCATGACTACATGTGAAAAGTTCATTAATGGAAATATAGCAAGTGCATGTAATGACAATTAAATGCAAGATATTTATTGGCATGCTGGCAAAGGCATGAGTAGCATAGATCAAGCATTCAATGTCTAAGTTGGATTACCAGGTCTTTCACACTAACAACATGTTTGTAATAACAATTATATTTAATTAATAAAATATAAAAAGGGTTTTGTGAAAAGCAAGCATTTAGAGTAGTAGAATAAAAGAAATCTAAAAATAGTGCACAATGCCATATGGGCTTTTTCACAAACACATAGCAAGCATGGTAAATAAGCTATTGAAAGTATTAAATTGAACATGCAAGCAACCCTTTAAAAAGTAATATATAATTGTCAAACAATTCCTTTAATAATCCACAAAAATATAGAAAATAATTACCCAAATAAATTTCTAACACCAATGAAAAAAATGCAATGAATGAAAGTATGCAAATAAATTAAAATAAAATAAAAAGAAAAATAAGAAGAATGAGAAGGGAAAGAAGAGAAGAAGAAGTAAGGAAGAAAAGAGGGGGGAAAAATTAGGATTGGGGAAGAAAAGATAAGATTTTTTTTTGGCTGATCTGGATAAGCTGTGCGCCGCTTTTGACGCGGCCGCGTGGGTCACGCGTTTGCACGGATAGCACTTCTATGAAATGATGTGGACACGTCATCCATGCGGTCGCGTGGATCGATCTGTGCCATTAGCGCGAGGGCAGCCTCGCGGTCGCGCAACTATCTGTTTGAAGCTCATATTGCCATATATCTGGGGTGACGCGATCGCGTGGGTGACGCGATCGCGTGAATGGCCTTATTTCCAATATGACGCAGACGCATAAAGCACGCATTCGTGTGAGAGGGCTTGTGCTTCTAGCATGGTTCCAGCCCCACTCCGGCCCAACTTACTGCCTTACACCCTTTTACGTCGATTTCACAGAGCCATGCGTTCGCCTGGGTGACGCGAATGCGTGGGAGGCATTTTTCCCACATGACGCGGACACGTCAGCGACGCGGTCGCGTGGATCAATTTTTGCCAAAGGCACGCCTCCAGCCACGCTCTCGCGTGACTCTCTGTTCACTTTTCTTTTCTCCTAATGCACTTGTGACACGGACGCGTCAGCGACGCTGCCGCGTCGCGTGCGTTTTTTTTAATGCAATTATGCAGAATGCAATGCTAATATGAATGTTATGCAAACCTCCAGGTTCAATACAATAAAATAAAATAAAACTCGAAAACAAATAAAACTAAATAAAAATGAAACAGGAATGGTCATACCATGCTGGGTTGTCTCCCACCTAGCACTTTTAGTTAAAGTCCTTAAGTTGGACATTTGGTGAGCTCCCTGTTATGATGGTTTATGCTTGTATTCATCCAGGAATCTCCACCAATGTTTGTGATTCCAATGGCCTCTGGGGTCCCAATCTAGGCATAGAAAGCCTTCAAGTAAGTTAAAGCAAGTGACAAGGCCCCAAGAGTGTTGATTGCTAGGCTGAATTCCGCGGTCCCAAACTTTGCTTTTGCACCCGTCTTCTTGTTGATCATCATGATTCCATCCGGGTGGCAGGTAATTGAAATTCTCACTGAGACATCCAAACAGCTTCCTAGACCCATTCAGCTGAGCTTTACACCAACCCTTGCATTTAAACTTTGAGCACACAACCATGTTGAACCTTGCTTGACAACTCCAACCACTAACCATCTTCCTTTTACTCTTAATGCCACAAAGAGCTCTAAGTTGACCATCCGTCTCCAGTAGCCCATATTCAAGTGGAATTAGAAAGCTAAGAGATATGAATTTTACCCACTTGAATATTGTGAAGGATGATGGAAACTTAGGGGAAGTATTTCTAACGAATTTGCAGGTTCCACTCCCTTGTGCTCTTCTCTGACAACTTCCACCTCTTTGCAAGTTTCTTCAATATCGACCTCTTCCTCTTGGTAGCTTTCTTCCAATTCAATCTTTTCTTTATTACTCACCAAGGGCATGGGAGGTTGTGCTTCTTCTTCTTGAGTCTCCATCTCTTGATCGTCCTCTTCTAAGTCCTTAACCATGACATGGCTTGGAGGTTGTACACCCTCCTCAACATCAAATGCAACTGTCTTGGAAGGAGGCTCCTTGTCTTGACTTTCCCATGGAGGTTCAGCATCTCGCAAGTCTTCAACCACTTTTTTCTCTTCAATAATTACTGCTTTGTCCAGCAGTTTTAATATAAAATCATACTCATCCTTGATGATTTTCTTTCCATGACAATTCCTTTCAACTATTCTTTCATCTTCAAGGATCTTTACTACCTTCACCTTTAGGGCCTCCTCTGGCTCCTTATGAAGTATGGATTCGCGAAGATGATCCCTTCTCTCTTGTTCCATGTTAATAGCATCATTGGGATCATGTTGCTCTTAGATTAATAGATGTGGGTGTTCTTCCATGGATGGTGGTAATGGGATGGAGAGATCATTCTGTGGTTGAAAAGGAAGTGCACTAGAGCTTGAGGGTTGATTGTTGAAGGTATTTGGTGGTCCGATTTAGGTGACGAGAGCCTGTATAGTAGAGTTTAGTTGGAAAGTACTTTCTCCATGGAGGTTTGGGGTGGATAGGAGGGTTCATTTGGCTCATAGGGTGGTTGGTATGGTGGATACGGGTTAGGGTTATATGGAGGTGAACGGTGGTAGTTGGCTTGTGAGTGTGGTGGTTCAAAGTTGTGTTGAGGAGGTTCATAGGCATATGATGGTGGTTGTTGATAGTCCACTGGAGGTGGTTGTCACCAAGAGGGTTGATCAAATCCTTGTGGCTCCTCCCATCTTTGATTGTTCCAACCTTGATGCCTGTTCTCATTGTAATTTCTTCTTCTTGCAACATAACTGTAACCAGACTCATAGCGATGGGGTGAGAACTCATGATAGAAAACAAAAATTAAAAACGAAAATAAAAACAAATGAAGAGAACGACTAAGAACAACTTGAAGGTCAAGATGAACACGAAGAACAAATTTTTTAAAAATTTTTTTAATAACTAAATAAAAACCAATAACCTCTTAATTTATGAAAAAGCAAAAATAAAAACAAAAATAAAAACAAATAAACAAGCAAAAAGCAAATATTTACAATAACCAATAATAAGGCACACGTTTGCAATTCCCCGGCAACAGCGCCATTTTGAAGAACGGAAGATTGATGGTTTAGAAGTTATAGTAAACTCTCGTTGCAAGTATAGTTACTAAAGCAAGCAATCAACCTTTCTTACAAACGTTTTGGTTGTCACAAGAAACAAACCCCTTTTGAAATTGATAACCAAGTATTTTAAACCTTGGGTCATCTTCTCAAGGAATTGCAGGGAGGTGTTCTTATTATTAGTTATGAGTCTTGTAAATTGGGGTTTTTGAAAGCAAGGAAGTAGTATGTTAAATGATAAGAAAAATAAAATAACAATAATAAAATAAACTCTTGGCAAGGTATGAGGATTTGGAGGTCCTATCCTAGTTATCCTTATCAATTGTGATGAGAATTGGATTTTTCCGCCACCTTATTAACCTCTAACTATGAAGGTAAGTTAAGCGGATGAATTAATTTTTGAATCCTCAAGTCCTAGTCTTTCCTTGGGAAAGGCTAGAGTTATTGGATCTCGAATTAATTCTTGAAGAATTCCAATTTTCAATCAACACCTCGAGTTTGATAACTCAAGAGTCACCAATTATTTAACCAAAGCCCAAAGGAAAAATATCTAAATCAAATTAAAAGCATTCATATAAATAAAGCAATCATAAATCTGAAACACATCAAATTACGTCTAAACATAAATTCAAGTCATAACATGGAAAACTTTATAAGCTAACTTGAAAAGATAAATATCAATTAAAACAATAAAATAAAAGTAGAAACATAAATTAAAGGAACATTGAACCTGTGATGAAGAAGAAATAATCCTAAATCCTAAAACTAAATCCTAAGAGAGACGAGAGAGACCCTCTCTCTCTAAAACTACATCTAAAACTAAAAATTATGAATTATGAGTTGATTATTATGAATGAATGGATTCCCCCACTTTATAGCCTCTAATCGTTGTTTTCTGGGCCAAAAACTGGGTCGAAAACAGCCCAGAAATCGCTGGAGAAGAAAACTGCCATGCTAATTTTCAGAACTGCAACGCGTCCGCATAAAGCACGTGTTCGCGTCGCCTAGCTTCAGAGTAACTATGGCATATTATATATCAAATCGAAGTTGCGGACGTTAGCTTTCCAACGCAACTGAAACCCCGTCGTTTGGACCTCTGTAGCTAAAGTTATAGCTGTTTGAGTGCGAAGAGGTCAGGCTGGACAGTTTAGCATCTGTGTTTTCTGGGCCGAAAACTAGGTCGAAAACAGCCCAGAAATTGCTGGAGAAGAAAACTGCCACGCTGATTTTCGGAACTGCAACGCATCCGCGTGGAGCACGCGTTCGCATCCCCTAGCGTCAGGGCAACTATGGCATATTATAAATCAAATCGAAGCCCCGGACGTTAGCTTTCCAACTCAACTGGAACCGCGTCGTTTGGACCTCTGTAGCTAAAGTTATAGCCTTTGAGTGCAAATAGGTCAGGCTGGATAGCAATTTCTCCAACTTCTTGTATTCCTTCCACTTTTGCATGCTTCCTTTCCATCCTCTAAGCCATTCCTGTCCTGTAATCTCTGAAAACACTTAACACACATATCAAGGCATCTAATGGTAATAAGAGAGGATTAAACATAGGAGACCTAAGGCCAAAGAAGCATGTTTTCAATCAACACACATAATTAGGAAGGCAAATGTAAAACCATGCAAATAGTATGAATAAGTGGGTAAAGAGTTGATAAAAACCACTCAATTGAGCACAAGATAAACCATAAAATAGTGGTTTATCATTGACCACCTAGGAAGATGTAATGAACAGATTCTTAACAAGGTTTTACCCTCCACAAAGAGTAAACAGGCTAAGAACTGAAGTGCAGACATTCAGACAGCAGGATGGTGAAACTCTTTATGAAGCCTGGGAGAGATTCAAAGACTTGACAAAGAAATGTCCCCCTGATATGTTTAATGAGTGGGTGCAAATCCACATCTTTTACGAAGGGCTGAATTGTGAATCAAGGAAGGCTGTAAACCACTCATCTGGAGGTTCCCTAAACAAGAAGACCATTGAAGAGGCCATTGATGTTATAGAGACAGTGGCTGACAATGAGTACTTTTATGCCTTAGATAGGAGCAACAACAGGGGAGTCTTGGAATTAAACTATATGGATGCAATCCTGGCCCAGAACAAGATGATTACCAAGCAACTGGCTGAATTGACCAAGCAAATGGAGAAGACTCAGGCTGCAGCTATCCACACTCAACCATCACCTCAAGAAGAACTGGAGACCGAAGAAGGAGTTAACTGGGAGGAAGCTAATTACCTTGGAAATTCATCTAGGCAAGCTAATGATTCATACTCTAAAACCTACAACTCTGGTTGGAGGAACCACCCAAACTTTGGGTGGGGGAACCAACAAAGCCAAGGCCAATATCATAGACCCCATAACCCAAACTAGTATAACAACTCCACTCACCAAAACTCTAACAAAAAATTATACCAGACCACACAAAATACTTACTCACAGCCACCATACCAAAGCCACAACAACCACTCTCAACACCCCAATTCCAACCAACCATCACCACATGATGATGACAGAATGGCCAAAATGGAAGCTATGCTTGCAAACCTGTGCAAGGAGATTAAAGACATGAAGAAATTCCAAGAGGAAGTAACATCCAATCTGCAAAATCAAGATGCTGCCACTCAGAAACTTGAAGCTCAAATTGGATACTTATCCAAGCAAGCTCTTGGCCATAGTTCATGTAATGCCACCAAAACAACTTCAAGAGAGGAATGCAAAGCTGTTACCCTCAAAAGTTTTAGAAAAAGGCATAGAGGTAGACAAAGCTAAGGTGGAATTAATTGAGAAATTACCTCCGCCTAGTAATGTCAAGACAATTAGGAGTTTTTTAGGCCATGCTGGTTTCTACAGAAGGTTTATCAAATATTTTTCTAAAATTGCAAAGCCTTTGAGCAACCTATTAGTCTCTGATACACCTTCTGTGTTTGATCAAATATGTGCACTAGCATTTGAAACAATGAAAAGAGAACTTTCCTCAGCACCTATCATTGCCCCATCTGATTGGAATTTACCTTTTGAACTGATGTGTGATGCATCAGACTTTGCTGTTGGGGCAGTACCTAGACAGAGGAAAGGGAGTTTAGTGCATGTTATATATTATGCCAACAAGGTTTTAAATGAAACTCAAAGGAATTATACAACTACTGAGAAAGAATTACTGGCGATAGTGTTTGTATTTGATAAGTTTAGATCATATCTCATTGGATCTAAAGTTATTGTTTTCACTGATCATGCAGCATTAAAATATTTACTTGCAAAACAAGAGTAAAAACCAAGACTGATAAGGTGGATTTTGCTATTGCAGGAATTCAACATTGAGAATAAAGACAAGAAGGGAGTGGAGAACAAAGTAACAGATCATTTGTCCAAAATCTCTTGTGAAGAAGGTAGCACCCACAAATCAAGTGTCAATGAATTCTTCCCTGATGAGCAATTAATGCTCGTTCACAAGGCACCCTGGTTTGCAGACTGGTGCACGAATTGTGAATCACACTTTTCACAACGCGTACCACTAACCAGCAAGTGCACTGGGTCGTCCAAGTAATACCTCACGTGAGTAAGGGTCGAAAACCACGGAGATTGTTGGTTTGAAGCAATCTATGATTATCTTGTAAATCTTAGTCAGGAAGTCAATTATGTTTATCAGTTGAATTGCGAATAAACAATAGAGCATGGATTAAAGGTTACTTGTTATGCAGTAATGGAGAATATGTTGGAGTTTTTGGAGATGCTTTGTCTTCTGAATCTTTGCTTTCCTCTGTCTTCTTGTTCACGCACGCACGTCCTCCTATGGCAAGCTATGTGTTGGTGGATCACCGTTGTCAATGGCTACCTTCCATCCTTCCAGTGAAAACTACGCTCACGCGCTCTGTCACAGCACGGCTAATCACCGGTTGGTTCTCGATCCGGTTGGAATAGGATTTATTATCCTTTTGCATCTGTCACTAACGCCCAGCCTTCAGGAGTTTGAAGCTCGTCACAGTCATTCAATCGTTGAATCCTACTCGGAATACCACAGACAAGGTTTAAACTTTCCGGATTCTCATGAATGCCGCCATCAATTCTAGCTTATACCACGGAGATTCTGATTAAGAGATCTCAGAGATACTCATTCAATCGGATATAGAACGGAGGTGGTTGTCAGGCACACGTTCATGGTTTGAGGAAGATGATGAATGTCACTGATCATCACCTTCATCACAGTTAAGCGCGAATGAACATCTTAGATAGGAACAAGCGTGTTTGAATAGAAAACAGAAATACTTGCATTAATTCATCGAGACACAGCAGAGCTCCTCACCCCCAACAATGGGGTTTAGAGACTCATGCCGTCAGAGAATACAAAGTTTAGATCTGAAATGTCATGAGATACCAAAAATAAGTCTCTAAAAGTTGTTTAAATATTAAACTAGTAGCCTAGGTTTACAAAAATTGGATAAACTATGATGGATGATGCAGAGATCCACATCTGGGGCCCACTTGGTGTGTGCTGGGGCCCACTTGGTGTGTGCTGGGGCTGAGACTTAAGCAATTCACGTGCAGAGGCCATTTGTGGAGTTGAACGCCAGTTTTTATGCCAGTTTGGGCGTTCAACTCCAGCTTTTGATCCTTTTCTGGCGCTGGACGCCAGAATTGGGCAGAGGACTGGCGTTGAACGCCAGTTTACGTCGCCTATCCTTGTGCAAAGTATGGACTATTATATATTGCTGGAAAGCCCTGGATGTCTACTTTCCAACGCAATTGAAAGCACGCCATTTCGTTTTCTGTAGCTCCAGAAAATCCACTTTGAGTGCAGGGAGGTCAGAATCCAACAGCATCAGCAGTCCTTTTTCAGCCTGAATCAGATTTTTGCTCAGCTCCTTCAATTTCAGCCAGAAAAATACCTGAAATTACAGAAAAATACACAACTCATGGTAAAGTCCAGAAATATGAATTTTTCCTAAAAACTAATAGAAATACACTAAAAACTAACTAACACATACTCAAAACTATATGAAATTAACCCCAAAAAGCGTATAAAATATCCGCTCATCACAACACCAAACTTAAACTGTTGCTTGTCCTCAAGCAACTTAGACAAATAAAATAGAAGACTAATAAGTTGAGAAGCAATAATATCTCAGAGTTTTTGAGTGAAGCTCAGATTCTAATTAGATGAGCGGGACTGGTAGCTTTTTGCTTCTGAACAGTTTTGGCATCTCACTTTATCCATTGAAGCTCAGAGTGATTGGCATCTATAGGAACTTAGAACTCAGATAGTGTTATTGATTCTCCTAGTTCAGTGTGATGATTCTTGAACACAGCTTCTTTATGAGTCTTGGCCGTGGCCCTAAGCACTTTGTTTTCCAGTATTACTACCGGATACATAAATGCCACAGACACATAACTGGGTGAACCTTTTCAGATTGTGACTCAGCTTTGCTAAAGTCCCCAATTAGAGGTGTCCAGAGTTCTTAAGCACACTCTTCTTTTTGCTTTGGACCTTGACTTTAACCGCTCAGTCTCAAGTTTTCACTTGACACCTGCACGCCACAAGCACATGGTTAGGGACAGCTTGGTTTAGCCGCTTAGACCAGGATTTTAGTCCTTTAGGCCCTCCTATCCACTGATGCTCAAAGCCTTGGGATCCTTTTTATTTGCCCTTGCCTTTTGGTTTTAAGAGCTTTTGGCTTTTTCTGCTTGCTTTTTTTTTTTTTTTTTTTTGCAAGCTTTGTTCTTTGCTGCTTTTTCTTGCTTCAAGAATCATTTTTATGATTTTCAGATTATCAATAACATGTCTCATGTTCATCATTCTTTCAAGAGCCAACATATTTAACAGTCTTAAACAACAAATTCAAAAGACATATGCACTGTTCAAGCATTCATTCAGAAGACAGAAGGCATTGCCACCACATTTAACCAATTAGAATTTCTTTTATTAAACTCGAAATTTTATTGCTTCTTATTCAAAAGATCTACTATTTTATTCATGTTTAATGATGATGAGAAAAATAAACTATAGCTTAATTGGAGATAAAATCAAATAGATACTAATTACTATTATATGACTTCTAAGGTAAACTTTTTATAAGGACACTGTCACAGGGTTAAGGCAGAAATTGGAAATTAACAACCTTTATTCTGGGGGTACGGGGGTTCCTCTGATCCTTGGGATGCTTGGTATTACAAGAGAGGACTTTTGGCGCTTCAGTTCCCTTAAGTCACGTCCCTGCTCCTCTTGTTCTTTAAACATATGGGTCAGCATTTGACTGTGTTCCTTCTGTTGTTTTATTATTTGCTCTATAGCTTCCTGTATCTTGGTGACAGACGTCTCAAGATATTCCCAATATTCCGCTTGAGGAATCTCTGGGAGGAATTCCTGTGCTCTCTTCTTGATAAGATCCTCCTGTGCTTGTTGTCTCTCCATTGATGCTTTGGTGATTGACTTTTCAATTAGGATATATTCAGTTATTCCCATCTTGACTCCAGTGTCCTTGCAGAGCAGAGAGATCACGCTTGGATAAGCCAACCTGGCCTCTTTTGAATTTTTGTTCGCAATCTTATAGAGTTCAGTGGAAATCAGCTGATGAACCTCCACTTCCTTCCCCGTCATGATGCAATGAATCATCACTGCTCTTTTAACTGTGACTTCAGAACGGTTGCTAGTGGGCAACAAAGAACGCCCAATGAAGTCCAGCCATCCTCTGGCAACTGGTTTGAGATCCTCTTGATGAGTATTTTGGTGAAAAATAAATTTCTCCCCAAAACACACAAATTTAACCGGCAAGTGCACCGGGTCGCATCAAGTAATAAAAACTCACGGGGTGAGGTCGATCCCACAGGGATTGATGGATCAAGCAATTTTAGTGGGTGATTAGTTTAGTCAAGCTAACATTGAGTGATTTGAGTGACAATTGAAGCCAACAGAATGTAAATGACAAGGAAAATTAAAGTGCAGAAAGTAAAATTGCAAGTAACTTAAAGAGCAAGAAATGTAAATTGCAAGAAAGATAAATTTCATTAAATGTAAAGGGGAGTGGGGTGCAGGGAAATTAAAGAGAGCAATAGATCAAGCAACTGGATATTTAAATTGCAGAAAATGTAAATGTGCAGGAAATGTAAATTAGAAGCAATGCAACAGGAAGTAAAAATTGCAGAGAAGGGAATTGTAGCAGAAAGTAAATCAGCGAGAGAACTCAAATCAATTGTGAAATCTAG
Organism: Arachis ipaensis; assembly: GCF_059453495.1. Lineage (NCBI taxonomy): Eukaryota > Viridiplantae > Streptophyta > Magnoliopsida > Fabales > Fabaceae > Arachis > Arachis ipaensis. The sequence continues at coordinate 80,764,574 of NC_142444.1, forward strand.
AAAGACAAGTGAAGATCTCAGGGGATCCAAGAGACTAGAAAACAAGTCTAGATCTCAAGCCCTTCCTTGATTCAATAAAAGGAAAGTTGCAGAGAATTAAAAGAAAGATTGCAGAAGAAGTAAAGAGACGTTGCAAAAAGAGAATGAAAACAGAATTCCTTCCAATCTCAATTCAAGATTCAAAACAAAAAAAACTAAAGAGAGAGAGTTCTCTATTCCTAATGCTCCCTAGTGGAGCTCGCCCTCCTTACAAATATGAAAATGATGCCTTATATAGGCTTTACAAAATGGAAATGAAAATGAAATTAAAAACAAATTACAACTAAATGAAATTCCTATTTTATCTATTTCTTGTGCCTTTGAGTGATGATCATGGGCCTTTGCTCTCGGTGGAATTGGGTTGAAAGAGGCCTTGGTTGATTGCTCTTGGAGTTTGAAGAAGAACCAAAGTGAACCAATTGAACCGGTTTTGAAGTTAGCCATAGTTGGTCCCAACGTTAGGGCCAAAGTTAGGGGTCTAACTTTGACCCCAACTTTTCATAGCAGCAAGCAATATTCTCTGGTTTGGACGTTGGTGCCAACGTTAGGGGTCTAACTTTGACCCTAACGTTGGCCTCCCTTATGCACATTTATGGCACCAACTTTGTCCTCTTGTCATGTTGCCAATTTTATGCCCAATATAGACTATCATATATGGTTGGAAAGCTCTGAATGTCAGCTTTCTAACCCACTTGGAATCACTTCAATTGGACATCTACAACTCAAGTTATGATCATTTGAAGAGGGCATGGTCGCTGGCTTTGGTGTGCAGCGTTTGAGGTAACGTTAGCCCTCAAACGTTGGCGAAAACGCCAGTTCTGGAGGCTCAAATGTATTGTCCACCCCATACTATTATACATTGTTGGAAAGCCCTGGATGTCTACTTTCCAATGCCGTTGGGAGCACATTATTTGGAGCTCTACAGCTCGAGTTATACTCCTTTGAAGGTGCAGAGGTCAGTTGGCCTCACTGCAGGTTGCCACCATGTTCGTTTATGCACATTGCGGGGCAGTTTTCTCCCTCAATTTTAGTGTCCACCATGCAGTGCCATATATGCTTGGAAAGCTCTTGATTCCTACTTTCCAATGCTTCTTGAATCACCTCATTTGGAGCTCTGTAGCTCAAGTTATTCTTGTTGGAAGTATACCCCTTGTATGCCTTGTGGTGTGTGGCGCCAACGTTAGCCTCCAAGTTAGGGGGCTAACGTTGGCGCAAACGTTGGCCCCTCTCCCTTATGTCTTCATGTGCCAACGTTAGCCTCCAAGTTAGGGGGCTAACGTTGGCGCAAACGTTGGATGGCCAGGGAGGAATTCATGTGCCAACGTTAGCCTCCAAGTTAGGGGGCTAACGTTGGCTCAAACGTGGGGAGCCCAGGGAGTAATCTTCATGCCCAACGTTAGCCTCCAAGTTAGGGGGCTAACGTTGGGGCTAACTTCATGCCTCCAGGTTCAATTTCACTTATTCCTCTCTTCACTCCTAGCCATTCCTCTTTGCTTCAACCTTTCTCCAAGCTTTCTTCACCTATCATTAATCAACCAAACACATCAAAGCTATGCTCAAAATCATGAGATATTCATTCTTTCATAATATGTGACAATTTTAGCATAAAACCTCATGAAATAGCATGAATTCATACATGGTTGATTAAATCAAAGGAAACATGAAAATCTACCCAATTGGCTTGCTTATGGCTCAAGAAAGTGCATAATTCAATTAAAAACAAAAGAAAAAGGCTAGTTAAAATAGGCTAAGATGACTTGTCATCACAACACCAAACTTAAAGCTTGCTTGTCCCCAAGCAAGAAAAGAATCATGCAATAAAGATTGACAATCCAAGGCAAGAAGAATAGCTACTCAATGTTCATGGTAAGCTAGTTTTCTAAGCATACTACAATCACAAAAGAAATGTAAATGATTGATGCTTCCATCTAGCTCAATTTATGAAATCTTTTTCTTATATTTCTTCCTTGAAACAAGCTTTTGATTTTCTTATTAGCTTCTCCTTTTTGGGTGCTTTGTCCCATGAGTTGATAACAAAGCTACGACTTCTAAATGCTTTGTTTTCAAGTATTACCACTTGATACATAAGCACCACAAGCATTTGATTAGAGGACTTCATTAAGCTCATTTTTCTTTTCTTTTCTTGACTCTCTAATCATTGATGCTCAGAGCCTTGAGCTTTGAGGGAGTGCTTTTGCACTTTGAGCCTAACCTTGACTTCTAAGTGTTTTGTTTTCAAGCATTTGGCTTGATACATAAACACCACAAGTACTTAACAAATGAATTGCCATTGGTACTCAGAGCCTTCAGCTTTCTCATTCTTTCCCTTTTTCTTTTCTTGCTTTATTTTGCATTTGCTTCTTCAAGGTTTTCATGATTTTAAAAGATTTCACAAAATTTCCTAGATGAAAACTTCAATTAAATAAAATCTAATGCAATTAAGCAACAATCAAACATACTAGCTTACCAATACTTTTATGCACATGCTAAAATCTTCTTTAATGCCTTGTTTGTTTATGATCATGATACTTTGTTGCTTTTGAATTCACAAAACTCAAGTTGGTAATCATAATGACATAGCACCATGTTGAAATTTAGACATCAAACTATGCCTTTTCATACACACATGCATACAGAGAAGGTAAAGACAATCATGCAGTTTATAGTGCTTTAAACAAATGAGAGGAAAAGGAACTTTACAACCTTGTAGTTCATCTTCTCTATTGTTGTCAATTTCCTCCCATTCTCCTCCTTCCCATACCAAACTCAGAATGCTTGCTCATCCTCAAGCAACTTATAGAACCGTGGCTATGGGGCTAAGATGGATCATGAATGTCTTACACAAGGAATGTTAGTAGTACATGTGTTTCAAGCAAGCAAAATTAAAGATAATAATCAAGGCACAAGAGACAGAGACATTGTGATTGCATACTTAAGAAGGTGAGCATAATACTTTGCATAGAAGATAAGTGGCACACCAAACTTAGTGTGACACTTTCACTTGGAATTAATGCAAGTATCTTGTAAGAATTGGAACTAAATTTTGTTGCATAGCAACACCAAACTTAGAATGCAACCATATGTCAATTTATTTGAACTAAAACTAAACAAAAGAAACTGTTATATGTTAAATACAATCACCAAATGAAGAGTCTGTTATGAATAAGGATGTCTTGGTGATGTATTAACAAAAACAGTTAATGAAGGAAAGCATTAAAAACAAGTAAATAAATGAAACAAAGGGAAAACAAAATTTATCCAACTAAGAAGAAAAATAACACTGTAAAAGGCAATATGATTATGCAGACAAGTGATGTTGCTGGATTGATTTGCATAGAAAAATAGGTGGCACACCAAACTTAGAATCTTGGTGTGTCACTTTCATGTAAAATTGATGCAATCATCCATGAAGATGGAAAACAGTTTGTTGCAGGGCAACACCAAACTTATAATGTGATCATATGCCAATTTATTGAAATTTAAACAAAGCAAGGAGAAGAAATGTACCTACTGTCTACCTGTTCTTTACTTTCTTCCTCTTCTTCCAATTTGTTAAGAGAAATGACTTCAAAGAAGGAGAAGTTTCAGCTAGTGCCCCCTGTCTTGGTCTCTCCTCAGCAAGCTTCCTTGTGAAATTGGCTTGATTGATCTTGCTTGCTGGATCAGGGGGAGGATTGTTTGCAGTTGACCTCCTTTTGAATGTTGTCCTTGGTAGTTTGGTCACAATCCTCTTCTTGGTGCTTTTGTCAATTGCCTTCACTTCTTTGAATCCAAGTCTTGGTGGTTGTGTGATTGTTGGAGTTTTGTATTCATCCAGAGCCTTTTGTATTGGTGGTTCCATGAACTCCTCCTTTATGTACTTCTCTGCCTCACTTGAGTTTGGAATGACTTCTTCACTTTCTTGCTCCTCCACTTCCTCTTTTACACCCAACATTTGTTTCATTCGCTCTATCATGGGGGAGGTTTGTCGATCTTCCCAACATTTCTTCATCTCCTCGTCATACCTTTCAATCATGGATTCAGATGTTGAGGCATTTTGGTCCAGGGAGGTTTGTGAGAGTTGTGAGTTTTCATGTTCTCTTGTCATCTCAAGTACAGTTTCAGGTTCAACCACCTCATTCTTCATTGAAAGTTCACTTGATGCAGTGGCCTCCTTATCTTGCTCTTCCACTTTCTCCTTCATATCCATCAATTGGCCTTCATTTTCCTTGCTTAGTAGTTCTAAGCGTTTATCTGTGTCCTCCAATTGCTTATCTGTCTCCTGAGAAAGAATTTCTCGTTCCCTCCAGGATTGTTGATATTCCTCCGCCATTCTGTTGAACCTAGACTCAAATTCTGAAAACCATGAGTGGTTCATGGAAGTTTGTGTGGGTGGTGAGTTTTGAAAGGGGCTTTCGGTTGAAGTATGGTCAAGTGATGATATCTCTGGATGAATATCATATGGAGCACTAGAATTCCCTTCCCAGCTACCATTAGAATTATGACTTGCATCATTTTGTGGTGGAGGGAAATATCCCATATGATTTTCTTTCTCATCTTGTGGTTCTGAAGCATAGCTCCATAAATTGGAGTGCCCAGAATTTGAAGTTTCTTGGTGATATCCCCAGCCATCATTAGAGATTGGTGATGGTGGGTGATATCCCATAAAATTTTGTTTGACCAAATGATGAGTTGAACTCCATTTGTATTTTGCAAACATCAATGAAAATTGAAATTACTCATATCAGAGATGAGAATTTCTTAGTGAGGCAAAAACTCAAACACCTTGGTTTCACTTTGAAACGGAAAACAAAAATAAAGAAAATGCTTGATCTAGACTTCTCACCCACTTAATCATTGTTGATCTAATCAATCCCCGGCAACGGCGCCAAAAACTTGATGAGTATTTTGGTGAAAAATAAATTTCTCCCCAAAACACACAAATTTAACCGGCAAGTGCACCGGGTCGCATCAAGTAATAAAAACTCACGGGGTGAGGTCGATCCCACAGGGATTGATGGATCAAGCAATTTTAGTGGGTGATTAGTTTAGTCAAGCTAACATTGAGTGATTTGAGTGACAATTGAAGCCAACAGAATGTAAATGACAAGGAAAATTAAAGTGCAGAAAGTAAAATTGCAAGTAACTTAAAGAGCAAGAAATGTAAATTGCAAGAAAGATAAATTTCATTAAATGTAAAGGGGAGTGGGGTGCAGGGAAATTAAAGAGAGCAATAGATCAAGCAACTGGATATTTAAATTGCAGAAAATGTAAATGTGCAGGAAATGTAAATTAGAAGCAATGCAACAGGAAGTAAAAATTGCAGAGAAGGGAATTGTAGCAGAAAGTAAATCAGCGAGAGAACTCAAATCAATTGTGAAATCTAGAAAGACAAGTGAAGATCTCAGGGGATCCAAGAGACTAGAAAACAAGTCTAGATCTCAAGCCCTTCCTTGATTCAATAAAAGGAAAGTTGCAGAGAATTAAAAGAAAGATTGCAGAAGAAGTAAAGAGACGTTGCAAAAAGAGAATGAAAACAGAATTCCTTCCAATCTCAATTCAAGATTCAAAACAAAAAAAACTAAAGAGAGAGAGTTCTCTATTCCTAATGCTCCCTAGTGGAGCTCGCCCTCCTTACAAATATGAAAATGATGCCTTATATAGGCTTTACAAAATGGAAATGAAAATGAAATTAAAAACAAATTACAACTAAATGAAATTCCTATTTTATCTATTTCTTGTGCCTTTGAGTGATGATCATGGGCCTTTGCTCTCGGTGGAATTGGGTTGAAAGAGGCCTTGGTTGATTGCTCTTGGAGTTTGAAGAAGAACCAAAGTGAACCAATTGAACCGGTTTTGAAGTTAGCCATAGTTGGTCCCAACGTTAGGGCCAAAGTTAGGGGTCTAACTTTGACCCCAACTTTTCATAGCAGCAAGCAATATTCTCTGGTTTGGACGTTGGTGCCAACGTTAGGGGTCTAACTTTGACCCTAACGTTGGCCTCCCTTATGCACATTTATGGCACCAACTTTGTCCTCTTGTCATGTTGCCAATTTTATGCCCAATATAGACTATCATATATGGTTGGAAAGCTCTGAATGTCAGCTTTCTAACCCACTTGGAATCACTTCAATTGGACATCTACAACTCAAGTTATGATCATTTGAAGAGGGCATGGTCGCTGGCTTTGGTGTGCAGCGTTTGAGGTAACGTTAGCCCTCAAACGTTGGCGAAAACGCCAGTTCTGGAGGCTCAAATGTATTGTCCACCCCATACTATTATACATTGTTGGAAAGCCCTGGATGTCTACTTTCCAATGCCGTTGGGAGCACATTATTTGGAGCTCTACAGCTCGAGTTATACTCCTTTGAAGGTGCAGAGGTCAGTTGGCCTCACTGCAGGTTGCCACCATGTTCGTTTATGCACATTGCGGGGCAGTTTTCTCCCTCAATTTTAGTGTCCACCATGCAGTGCCATATATGCTTGGAAAGCTCTTGATTCCTACTTTCCAATGCTTCTTGAATCACCTCATTTGGAGCTCTGTAGCTCAAGTTATTCTTGTTGGAAGTATACCCCTTGTATGCCTTGTGGTGTGTGGCGCCAACGTTAGCCTCCAAGTTAGGGGGCTAACGTTGGCGCAAACGTTGGCCCCTCTCCCTTATGTCTTCATGTGCCAACGTTAGCCTCCAAGTTAGGGGGCTAACGTTGGCGCAAACGTTGGATGGCCAGGGAGGAATTCATGTGCCAACGTTAGCCTCCAAGTTAGGGGGCTAACGTTGGCTCAAACGTGGGGAGCCCAGGGAGTAATCTTCATGCCCAACGTTAGCCTCCAAGTTAGGGGGCTAACGTTGGGGCTAACTTCATGCCTCCAGGTTCAATTTCACTTATTCCTCTCTTCACTCCTAGCCATTCCTCTTTGCTTCAACCTTTCTCCAAGCTTTCTTCACCTATCATTAATCAACCAAACACATCAAAGCTATGCTCAAAATCATGAGATATTCATTCTTTCATAATATGTGACAATTTTAGCATAAAACCTCATGAAATAGCATGAATTCATACATGGTTGATTAAATCAAAGGAAACATGAAAATCTACCCAATTGGCTTGCTTATGGCTCAAGAAAGTGCATAATTCAATTAAAAACAAAAGAAAAAGGCTAGTTAAAATAGGCTAAGATGACTTGTCATCACCTCTCTCTTGAGTTGATTTGGGACGCCCTTTGTGTTGGTGGTCCACCTGGCTCCAGGGATACATATGTCCTCTAGAATCTTATCCAGGCCAATGTCTGCTCTCATCATCCTCCTGTTGAAGGAGTCTGGATCATCCTTTAGCTGAGGTAGCTTTAATATCTCTCTGATCTTGTCAGGGGTGGTATGAACAATCTTTCCCCTGACCATGGTCCGAAATTCGTAGCAGGCAGTTCCAGATAGTCTTTGCTTGTCAGTCTGCCACATATTAGCATAGAACTCCTGGACCATGTTCCTTCCTACTTTCGTTTCAGGATTAGCTAGGACTTCCCAGTTCCTGATTCGAATTTGCTCCTGGATCTCTGGATATTCATCTTCTTTCAGATCGAATCTAACTTCCGGGATCACTGATCTCAGACCCATTACTTTAAGATAATGGTCTAAATGTTCTTTAGATAAGAACTTCCCTTGATTCCAAAGTGGTTTTGGAACGCTCTCTTTCTTGCCTATTGGAGTGGATTGTTTTCCTTTGGGAGCCATGATCTTAGTGATTTCGGATAAACACACCAAACTTAGAGGTTTGCTTGTCCTCAAGCAAAAGAAAAGAAAGGAGAGGGATAGAAGGAGATCGAGGTGCACTTGGTGATGGAGGAGGGGGGAGGCCGAACCCAATTTTAAAGGGGTGGGGCGGTGGGTTTTCGAAAGATTGGAAAAGATAAGCTAAAAAGATTGAGTTGAAAAAGATAAGATAGAAGATATAGTGTAATTTTGAAAAGATAGGATAGATTTTTGAAAAAGATAAATTTGGATTTTGAAAAAGATAATATGAAGATTTGAAAAAGATATGGATTAGTTGAAAAGATTTTTGAGTGAAAAAGATAGATTTGTTTTCAGAAAAGATTTTGAAAAGAGTTGGATTGAAATTGGAAAGATGGATTTTTAGAAATTAAGGATTTTAGAAATCAGGGTTCTTGACATGTTCATGTAAAAATCATGCCTTGAAGCATAAAATTTGAAATTAAAATGGAAATACGTGTGGGATAAATGGATTTGGCTCCTCCCTGTCTTCCTGGCGTTTGAACGCCCAAACACTGCTTGTTTTGGGCGTTCAGCGCCCAAATGCTGATCTCCTGGGCGTTCAGCGCCCATTTGCTGCCATTCCTGGCGTTCAACGCCCAGTGGGTGGCCATTTCTGGCGTTGAACGCCCAAATTGCTACCATTACTGGCGTTCAGCGCCCAATGGATGCCCATTTTGGGCGCTGAACGCCCAAAATGCCCCTTTACTGGCGTTTTCTTGCCATTGAGCTCCCTATCTCTGTTTTGTGTGCAAATTCCTTCTGTAACCCTGTAAACTTATGCAAATGATTCTTTACCTTAGTGTCAGTAAACTTTATATAAACAAATAAAAAAGAAAAATAGGGCAAAATGCTTAGAGGATTAATGCCCATGGCTGGGTTGCCTCCCAACAAGCGCTTCTTTATTGTCTTTAGCTGGACCTTGCTGAGCTTTTAATCTAGCTTCAGCCTTGAGCATTCTTACTCAAAGTTGCCTTCAAGATAATGCTTGATTCTCTGTCCATTGACAATGAACTTCTTATCAGAATCAATATCTTGAAGCTCCACGTAACCATATGGTGACACACTTGTAATCACGTATGGTCCCCTCCACCGGGATTTCAGTTTCCCGGGGAATAGCCTGAGTCTAGAGTTAAACAACAGGACCTTCTGTCCTGGTTCAAAGATTCTAGATGACAGCTTTCTGTCATGCCATTTTTTTTATTTTTCTTTATAAAGCTTGGCATTTTCGAAAGCTGTGAATCTGAATTCCTCTAGCTCATTTAGCTGGAGCAATCGTTTTTCTCCTGCTAATTTGGCATCAAAGTTTAGGAACCTGGTTGCCCAATAGGCTTTATGTTCCAGTTCCACGGGCAGGTGACATGCCTTACCATAAACAAGTTGGTATGGAGAGGTCCCTATAGGGGTCTTGAATGCTGTTCTGTAAGCCCACAGAGCATCATCGAAGCTCTGTGCCCAATCCTTTCTACGGGTACTTACTGTCCGTTCCAGGATTCTCTTTAATTCTCTATTAGAGACTTCAGCTTGCCCATTGGTTTGTGGATGATATGGGGTGGCTATCTTGTGGCAAATTCCATACCGAACCATGGCAGAGTAAAGCTGTTTATTGCAGAAGTGAGTGCCCCCATCACTGATTAGTACTCTTGGGACACCAAACCTGCTAAAGATATGTTTTTGGAGGAACTTCAGCACTATTTTAGTATCATTGTTGGGTGTGGCAATAGCCTCAACCCATTTTGATACATAGTCAACTGCCACCAGAATATAAGTGTTTGAGTATGATGGTGGGAAAGGTCCCATGAAGTCAATTCCCCATACATCAAACAACTCTATTTCCAAGATTCCTTGTTGAGGCATGGCATAACCATGAGGCAGATTACCAGCTCTTTGGCAACTGTCACAATTACGTACAAACTCTCGGGAATCTTTATAGAGTGTGGGCCAATAAAAGCCACATTGGAGTACCTTGGTGGCTGTTCGCTCACCTCCGAAATGGCCTCCATATTGAGATCCATGGCAATGCCATAGGATTCTCTGTGCTTCCTCTCTGGGGACACACCTACGGATAATTCCGTCTGCACATCTCTTAAAGAGATAGGGCTCATCCCACAAGTAGTACTTTGCATCAGTAACTAATTTTTTCTTTTGTATTCGATTGTACTCCTTGGGTATGAACCTTGCAGCTTTATAGTTTGCAATATCGGCAAACCATGGTGCTTCCTGAATGGCAAATAGATGCTCATCAGGGAACGTCTCAGAGATCTCAAGAAAGGGGAGGGACGTCCCTTCCACTGGTTCTATCCGGGACAGATGATCAGCTACTTGGTTCTCTGTCCCTTTTCTGTCTCTTATTTCTATATCAAACTCTTGCAGAAGCAATACCCATCTGATGAGCCTGGGTTTTGAATCCTGCTTTGTGAGTAGATACTTAAGAGCAGCATGGTCAGTGTACACAATCACCTTTGATCCTACTAAGTAGGATCTGAACTTGTCAATGGCGTAAACCACTGCAAGTAATTCCTTTTCTGTGGTTGTGTAATTTTTCTGGGCATCATTTAAAACGCGACTAGCATAATAAATGACATGCAGAAGCTTGTCATGCCTCTGTCCCAACACTGCACCAATGGCATGATCACTGGCATCACACATTAGCTCAAATGGTAATGTCCAGTCTGGTGCAGAAATAACTGGTGCTGTGACCAGCTTAGCTTTCAGTGTTTCAAACGCCTGCAGGCATGCTGTGTCAAACACAAATGGCGTGTCAGCAGCTAGCAGATTGCTTAGAGGTTTTGCGATTTTTGAAAAATCCTTTATAAACCTCCTATAGAATCCTGCATGTCCTAGAAAGCTTCTGATTGCCTTAACATTGGCAGGTGGTGGTAATTTTTCAATTACCTCTATTTTTGCTTGATCCACCTCTATTCCCTTGTTTGAGATTTTATGCCCAAGAACAATTCCTTCAGTCACCATGAAGTGACACTTTTCCCAGTTTAAAACTAGGTTGGTTTCTTGGCATCTTTTCAGAACAAGTTTCAGGTGATCAAGACAGGAGCTGAATGAGTCTCCATATACTGAGAAGTCATCCATGAAGACTTCCAAAAATTTTTCCACCATATCAGAGAAAATAGAGAGCATGCATCTCTGGAAGGTTGCAGGCGCATTACATAGCCCAAAGGGCATCCTTCTATAAGCAAACACTCCGGATGGACATGTGAATGCTGTTTTCTCTTGATCTTGGGGATCTACTGCAATCTGGTTATAGCCTGAGTAGCCATCCAAAAAGCAGTAAAAGAGCGCTTGTTGGGAGGCAATCCAACCAAAGGTAATTCTATTTTTATAGCTTGTTAGTAAGAGTTAAGTAAATTCTCTATTGCAAGGAGCTAAGTTTGGTGTTGCACACCAAAGAAATTTAAGGGTGAATGTGTAATCCTAAGTTTGGTCTTCCACCATGGATTGCATGAAGAACACATTGCACCCTCAGCATAACTAGTTGTCAGCTCCAAACAATTAGATAAATTACCCAAAAAGTTGTTTGTTTTCTAAGTTCTAGTTTGTTACTTAGTTCATGGTTATTTTCTAGTTCATAGTTTACTTTCTTAATAAAAGTACTTGATATTTTCTTCATAAGACTCAATTTGTTGCATAAGACAAGAAACTAAGTTTGGTGTTCACACACCAATCTAAGTTCAAAAGCCTACAAATATATATGCATGCTAACAATCTCTCAAGTGCTTGGGGACAAGCAACTTCCAATAACTTACAGAAATTCAATCAATTTCTTGGAAGGAATACACACCATTAGCTGAGAGCAACTACAAGGCACCACCAAGAGGTTGTTGATAAACCATTATTTTATGGCTTATTTTGTGCTCAATTGAGTGGTTTTTATCAATTCTTCACTCACTTATTCATATAATTTGCAAGGTTTTACAATTCCTTCCTAATTTTGTGATATAGTTGAAAACATGTTTCCTAGGCCTTTAAACTGTCAATTTTTAATTATCCTTTATTACCATTCGATGCCGTGATCTGTGTGTTAAGTATTTTCAGGCTTATAGGGCAGGAATGGCTTAAAGGATGACTAGCGAGGAGCGACGCACATGCATGGCTCACGCGTGCGTGTGAATTGGAGTTTGCACGACGACGCGTGCGCGTACCTGACGCGGACGCATGCCTAGCACAGAAGACGAGCGATGCGTACGCGTGACCAACGCGTACGCGTGACCAGGATTTTCGTCATCGACGCGTACGCATGACTGACGCGTAGCGTGACATGCGCTACCTGCAGAAATCACAAAAAACACTGCGGGCGATTTTGGGTTAAGTTTGGACCCAGTTTTCGGCCCAGAAATACAAACTAAAGCCAGGGGACAAGCAGAGACTCAAGAAACTTCTCATTATTCACAATTTAGGTTTTAGATGTAGTTTCTAGAGAGAGAGAGAGGGGCTCTCTCCTCTCTCTAGGTTTTAGGATTTCTCTTAGTTTGAGGATTACTTCTTCTCAATTCCAGGTTCAATGTTCCTTTAATTTAATTTCTCTTATACTTTTATTTGTTCTAGCTTTCTAGTTTATTTATTCCCTTTGTTGATTACTTTATGTTGTTATTTGGTTTATGAACTCCATGTTAGATTTGATTTCTTTATTTAATGCAATTTGAGATATTTCATATTTATGATTTTAATTTAGTTTTTTACATTCTTAGCTTGAAATTGATTAATTGGAGACACTTGAGTTATCAAACTCCTTTGTTGATTAATAATTGGAAATTGCTGGTTGATTTGGATCCCTATAAAGCTAGTCTTTCCTTTGGAGTTGACTAGGACTTAAGGAATCAATTTTATTAGTCCACTTGACTTTCCTTTATTTAGTAAGGGTTAACTAAGTGGGAGCAATGAATAATTCTCATCACAATTGATAAGGATAACTAGGATAGGACGTCCAGTTTTCATACCTTGCCAAGAGTTTTCTTAATTATTAATTTACTTCCTTGCAATTTATTTTTCTTGTTCCTTATTCAAAAACCCCAAAAAGATAATCTTCCATAACCAACAATAAGTACACCTCGCTGCAATTCCTTGAGAGACAACCCGAGATTTAAATACTTCGGTTATTATTTTATTGGGTTTGCTTTAGTGACAAACAAGTTTTTGTACGGAAGGATTTTTGTTAGTTTAGAAACTATACTAGCAATGAGGATTTATTTGTGAAATTCTTTACTAGCAAAAGTTCGTTCGTCAAAATGGCGCCATTTCCGGGGAATTGCAAACGTGTGCCTTATTATTGGTTATTGTAAAAATTTGCTTTTTTGTTTCTTTGTTAGTGTTTCTAGTTTTAGGAATTTATTTTCATTAATTTTTATTAGTTTTTGTTTTTACTTGCTACTTTGAATTCTCACCCCTTTCGCTATGAGTTTAGTTCAAATTATGTTGCAGGAAATGAACGCTATAATGAGAACATGCATCAAGGTTGGAACAATCCAAGATGGGAGGAGCCACAAGGATTTGATTAACCCTCTCGGCAACAACCCCCTCCAATGTGCTATAACCAACAAGCATTCTATGATGCATACCAAGACAATAGTTATGGTGGACCTCTTCGTGATAACCAACCTCCACCAAATTACTACGGTCAAGAGCCATTCCAGGGTGCGTACCAAGATGATGAATATGGTGGACCCCTTTGTAGTTACCAACAAGCCCCACCATATGCTTATGAACCACCTCCTCACCATAATTTTGAACCACCATACTCACAAGCCCCTTACCACCAAACACCCCCATATGACCTTAATCCTTCTCCACCCTACCAACCACCATATGAACCATACATAGAACCACCCTAATTCCAAAATAATTGCCCCCTTCATCTTCCTATGACGAGATGCTTCAATCTCTTACACAAGGACAAAAGACCATGGAGAACACACTTAACTTTACCTTAAACGGTCTGACCTCTGCTTTACAAGCTCTCGCTTCACAGATTGGATCATTGAAAACTCCCAACAATCAACCCTCAAGTTCTAGTGCAACTCCTTTTCAACCACATAATGATCTCTCCATCCATCACCGCCCTCCATGGAAGAGCACCCACATCCATCAATCTAAGAGTAACATGATCCCAATGATGCTACTGACCTGGGACAAGAGAGAAGGGATCGTCTTAGGCACGAAATGGATCTCATACTTCACATGAAGTTAGAGGAGGCCCTGAAGGTGAAGGTAGTAGAGACCCTTGAAGGAAGTTGTCAAGAGGTGGAAGTCAACAAGGAGGAGCTGGATTGTGTATTAGAGCAAGTGGAGAAAGCCGAAATTATCATAGAAGAAGACGTGGTTGAAGACTTAGGAGATGCGGAACCTCCATGAGAAAGTCAAGTCATAGAACTACCTTCCAAGACGTTTGAATTTAATATTGAGGAGGGTTTACAACCTCCAAGGCATATCATGATTGAAGACTTTGAAGAGGTTGATCAAGAGATGGATTCAAGCATTGATGCCTTATCTACAATTGAATCCTCTCCCATTGGACTAGACATGGAGATTAAAGAAGAAGAAGCACAACCTCCCATGCCCTTGGCAAGTAATAAAGAAGAGATTGAATTAGAAGAAAGCTACCAAGAGGAAGAGGTTGAAATTGAAGAAGCTTGCAAAGAGGTGGAAGTTGTCAAGGAAGTGCTCAAGGGAATGGAGCTGGAAATCACCTTGCCAAAGTTGTTGGAGACCTCTCTCCCAATGCCATCACTATCCATTCCAACATTCAAGTGGGTAAATCTTTCATCTCTAAGCTTAATTAGCCCACTTGAATGTGCTTTGCTTGAGACGGATGGGCAACTTAGAGCTCTTTGTGGCTATAAGAGTAAGAGGGAGATTGTTAGTGGTAAGAGTTATTATGCAAGGCTCAATACAGTTGCATACTCAAAGTTGAAGTGCAAGGATTGGTGTAGAGATCGATTGAATGGGCCTATGATGTTGTTTGGATGTCTCCGTGAGAATTCTAATTGCTCACCACCCAAGTGGAAAAATTATGATCAACAAGAAGACGGGTGTAAAAGCAAGGTTTGGGACCCCGGAATTCATTCTAGCAATCAACACTCTTGGGGCCTTGTCACTTGCTTCAACTTGCTTGAAGGTTTTATGCAACTAGTATGGGATCCCAGAGGCTATTGGAATTACAAACACTGGTGGAGATTCCTGGATGAGTTCAAGCACAAGCCTCCATGACAAGGAGCTCACCAAATGTCCAACTTAAGGACTTTAACTAAAAGTGCTAGGTGGGAGACAACCCACCATGGTATATTCTTTCTTTTTGGTTCTTATTTTTATTTTATTTTATTTTTATTCATGTTCATTCATAATTCCTGCTTATTCATCTGCATTCTCCATAAAAAAAAAGGGGGGATCGACGCGCACGCGTCGTTTGTTTATGCGCACCAGGACAGAGAGTTGTGCGAGAGACGTGCGGGAGGGGTGCGTGAAGCACAAGCCACCCCACGCGTACGCGTCCCACATGCGTTCGCGTCCCCAGCAGAAAGTTCAACCCATGCGTAAGCGTCAGCGACCCGTACGCATGGGGATGAAAATCGGCGTAAAGAGCACATTGAACAAAGAGTTGTGCTGCCCTTGCGATGGAACTGTGCTAGTGGCATAAAATCATTACACGTGTACGCGTCCCTAATGCGTGCGCATCATTTTGCTCTCGGACCACCCACGCGTACGCGTGGGCGACACTTACGCGTCGAATGGCCAACTCAGTTTTCACGCGAACGCGTGAAGTATGCGTACGCGTCGCGCCCTGTTTTTAAATTCTTACTTCTTTCTTCTCTCCTTTCTCCTTCCTTCTTCCTCCATTCTTACTTTCTTCTTCTTCATCTCTTTAACTTCTCACCCTTCTTCACTTTCATTCTATTTTACTTAATTTATTTGCATACTTTCATTCATGGCATTTTAATTTTGTGCATATTTTTATTTTCTTTTCTAAATTTATTATTTTTCCATTGGTGTTAAATTTTCTTATTCAACTGTTACATCTTTTCTTGAAATATTCTGGTGCTTCATGACTTGTTTTATTCTGATTGGGTATTATTATTTATAAGTCAATGCAATTATTTTATGATACTTGCATTCCATTTGCATTGATATGTACTTATACTATTTTGCATTACCCACTCCCTCTCCCCTATTTGTTGCAATTTTTGCACTATTGATATGCCATTTGATTCTACTGTTTTCTCACTTGCATCTTGTAGCTACCATGTAATTGAGACCCTCATTATTTGGCATTCACCCACCCATATTTTATCTATTTTCTATCTTTGTTTCTGGGTTGCTTTTCTTCTTTTCCTATTATTTCAGGATGGCCACCGGGAAAGGAAAAGAGAAGCTTCTCAATGGGGCGACAGACAAGTGCATCTGCACAATCTATGGAGAAAAGAGCCAGTTGGACCAACCCGACCACTTGAACAACTTAGCATGCACCGAGGACGGTGCAATCTTTAAGTGTGGGGAGGTTGATACTGACTTCTGTGGGTTAGTTATTTCCTATTTCAACACCAATATTTATTTTTCTTGTTAAATTAGTTGTTGCATTTGAATATTTGATTGCATGTTTATTTTGATTTTGTGCATATGTTACCACTGCTTGGTCGAAGTAATAATTTCTTTTCAAGACCCTGTTTTATAGCATTTCACTAATTTAAATTGAGAAATTTTGTTATACTTGTTTGAAGATTGTAAATTGGAACATGAATTATAGCTAAGAACACACAACCTATGAGATTTGAGCTTAATTATATGGTTACATTATTTAACCATAATATTTTATTCTTGTGTGTTTCCTTCTCTATGGTTGTAATCTATATTTTGTTCAACTCTATATGTCCAATGTTTAGTGTATTTATATGCATGCATATGATTGAGGCCATCATTTGTTATTAGCTCACTTATCCCAAATAGCCTACCCCTTCAATTACCTTTGTTATCCACCTTGAGCCTTTTAATCCCCATTTGTTCTATATTTTACCACATCACTAGCCTTAAGCAGAAAAACAATTTATTACCCCAAGTGAAGCTTTGGTTAGCTTAAGATAGAGATTGTGTATTAATTAAGTGTAGGGAACTGTGGGAACTTGGGTTGATGAAAGTGTGCTGTGTTTTATTGACAAAAGTATTAGAAATTTGGGTGCATACTCATGTGAGACCAGAAGAATTAAAAACTCATGTGCATTGATATGTTATGTTTGCTTTTATGATTCAAAAAAAAAAAAAAACAAAAGAGAAAAAAATAATAAAAAAATAAAAATAATAAATTACAATATAAGTGAATAGATAAATAAAGGGACAAAATTACCCCAATTCTAAGTTTAATAAAAGATCAATGCATATGTGGTGAAATTAACAAAAAATTTGGTACATGAGTATCTGATGCAAAAGTGGGAATTATGGGTAGCTAGGCATGATTTTAGAGTTACATAGAGAGTCTGTGTGTGTGTTAGGCAAGAGCTTAGGTTAGTCAAAGATTCATATTATAGCTCACTTGGCCATACAAATATCCTCACCCTTACCTTAGCCCCATTACAACCTTGAAAAGACCTCATGATGTTTGCATTAGTATGCTAAATTTTTTGTTGATTGGTTAGATGAAGAACAAAGTTTAGAAAGCATGACTAGAGAAGGGTAGAGTGAATCAACCCTAGACACTTGAGCGATTAGAGTGCATATACACTACCAGTGAGGGTTCAATGCTTGATTCTATGTTCCTTGCTTTCATGAGCTATCTTCTTACAAATTTACTTGTATTTTATTTGTGTGATTTAAATTAGTGGAATCTAATTTGTTTTTGTCTTGAAGAACTTATTTACTTCTAACTAAGTAGACAGAACCATCTTAGCATATACTTGCATCATAGGTTGCATCTCATGACTCTTACTTTCCCCCATTCATTCTTTCTATCTCCTTGAGCTTAGCATGAGGACATGCTAATGTTTAAGTGTGGGAAGATTGATAAACTACTACTTTACGGTTTATTTTGTGCTCAATTGAGTGGTTTTTATCAATTCTTCACTCACTTATTCATATAATTTGCATGGTTTTACAATTACTTCCTGATTTTGTGATATAGTTGAAAACATGTTTCCTAGGCCTTTAAACTGTCAATTTTTAATTATCCTTTATTACCATTCGATGCTGTGATCTGTGTGTTAAGTATTTTCAGGCGTGCGCAAAAATGGAAGGAGCACAAGAAATAAAGGAGATGACCAGCGAGGAGCGATGCACACAGATGGCTCACGCGTGCGCGTGAATTGGAGTTTGCATGATGACGCGTGTGCATACCTGACGCGAACGCGTGCCTAGCGCAGAAGACGAGTGACGCGTACGCGTGACCGATGCGTACGCATGACCAGGATTTTTGTCAATCAACGCGTACGCGTGACTGACGCGTACGCGTGACATGCGCTACCTACAGAAATTGCAAAAAATACTGGGGGCAATTTTAGGCTGAGTTTGGACCCAGTTTTCAGCTCGGAAACGCAGACTAAAGCCAGGGGACAAGCAGAGACTCAAGAAACTTCTCATTATTCATAATTTAGGTTTTAGATGTAGTTTTTAAAGAGAAAGGGGCTCTCTCCTCTCTCTAAGTTTTAGGATTTCTCTTAGTTTTAGGATTACTTCTTCTCAATTCCATGTTCAATGTTCCTTTAATTTAATTTCTCTTCTACTTTTATTTGTTCTAGCTTTCTAGTTTATTTATTCCCTTTGTTGATTACTTTATGTTGCTATTTGGTTTATGAACTCCATGTTAGATTTGATTTCTTTATTTAATACAATTTGAGGTATTTCATATTTATGATTTTAATTTAGTTTTTTAAATTCTTAGCTTGAAATTGATTAATTGGAGACACTTGAGTTATCAAACTCCTTTGTTGATTGATAATTGGAAAGTATTGGCTGATTTGGATCCCTCTAAAGCTAGTCTTTCCTTTGGAGTTGACTAGGACTTCAGGAATCAATAATTGGAATTCTTCGGAGCCTCGAGAGAAGCTATCCATAATTGGAATTCTTCGGAGCCTCGAGAGAGGAATGAAGAGTTCATGCTAGAATTGCTTTCTCACATTGGATTAGATTGGGGGTTGGATGGATATAGTGACATGTAATCCTACCAATACTTAGATCTATGAATTTGTGTGGTATAGTCAGTGACCGAACTTTAACTTTTCCCATGAGCAATTAAATCAAGACATTGGGCAATTGTTCATGCTTAGAGAGATTGGTGAGCCAAGACATTGGGATCCAATCATCTAAGATTGCCAAACAATGTCAATGAATGCGTTGATTGATGAAGAGATGAAAATGATTTGATCTGGAGAGTTCAATATCTCCCAAAACCTAATGAATCCCCATCTTTGATCTACCCATTCTGTTTATATTCTGCTCTTTAATTTCATGCTAATTCCCCATTCCCATTTACTTTCCAGCAATTTAAGATTCTATCATTTAATTTTCTGCAATTTAATTTTTGCCATTTAATTTCCTGCAATTTAAGTTTCCCGCCAATTTTACTTTCTGCAATTCTCAATCCAATTTCGATTTAGCTCAACTAGTATAATTCTCCAATTAACATTGCTCAATCTACCAATCCCTGTGCGATTTGACCTCACTCTATAGTGAGTTTTTACTTGATGAAAATCCGGTACACTTGCCGGAAGGAAATTTGTTGAGAGGCAAATTTTCGCGCATCAGCCCATACCAATATGCTCAATCTACCAATCCCTGTGCGATTTGACCTCACTCTATAGTGAGTTTTTACTTGATGAAAATCCGGTACACTTGCCGGAAGGAAATTTGTTGAGAGGCAAATTTTCGCGCATCAGCCCATACCAATATGCTCTCTTGGAAACGGATCACCAACTTAAGGTGCTTGTTGGAGGGTTAAATGGTGAAGGATTGGATGTTGGTTACCAAAGGATTTCAAGGAATAAGTGGTGCAAGGTTCAATTAAGAGCAGTCCAACATTCAATTTGGTGCTTCAAAGGTTATTTGGGAGGCTACCCATCCAAGTGCAAGAGAAAGAATCAACAAGGGGATGACCAAGAGACTAGAGTGTGGGATCCGGGTATAAGTTTCAACAATCAACACTTGTGGATCCTAAGCACCAAATTGGAGTTGCCTAAGAGTTTGACGCACTTCATTTGGGACCCCGAAGGCCCAATCAAGAGCAAGCATGGTTGGTGATGAGCGGATATTTTATACGCTTTTTGACATAATTTTCATATAGTTTTAAGTAATTTTTGTTTAGTTTTTGTTAAGTTTTTATAGGTTTTAGTGTTAGATTCACATTTTTGGATTCTACTATGAGTTTTTGTGTTTTTGGACAATTTTAGGTATTTTCTGGCTAAAATTGAGGAGCTAGAGCAGAAGTCTGATTCAAAGACAGAGAAAGCACTGTAGATGCTGTCCAAATCTGACCTACCTGCATTCAGAAGAACTTTTCTGGAGCTACAGAAGCCCAAAAGGAGCACTCTCAATGGCTATGGAAATCTGACTTCCAAAGTTTTCAATAAATATATAATAGTCTATACTTTGCCTCAGATTAGAAGGCCTAAAGAGTAGAGCCCAGCGTCCAAAGGCCCAGAGAGGACCCCTAGCTGGCATTCCATGCCCAAGGTATTCCAAAGCCCCAAAGCATGTGGATCTCATTAAAGCTCAGCCCAAAACACTCACCAAGTGGGCCTTAGAAGTGGATTTTAGCACTAAATAGACTGTTTTATCCTTACTAGTCATCTATTTAGTATTTAAAGTGTATTTTACATAATTTTCACAAACATCATACACCATTCTACCATATTTTCATTTTCACCACTATTTTTACATCAGTATGAGTTTCTAAACCTCCTAGGTTGAGGGGAGGAGCCCTGTTGAGTCCTATGAATTAATAAAAGTATTTTTGTTTCTTCTTCGATCCATGTTTGATCTATCTCTAAGATGTATATTCCGATCTTCATCATGGTGAGCAGGATGATCTGACAAATTAGCTCTGTTCATCACATTAAGACGAACGTGCCTGACAAACACCCGTGTCTACTTAGGTTCATGTGGGTACCTAGAAGATACGCATGAGCCAACAGCTATGTTTATACATCTCTCAGACAGTTAATCCATGATTTTGTTGGGGACTTCTCGAGACACCAATTCAGCCAATTTCCGGGGAGATTAGGGTCTCTGTGGCATTTTGAGCAGGATCGCCAAGAGAATTGACTGCTATGCGCTTCACCCTTTGTCAGATTGAGTAACCACAGCCAATGGCCATGGCCGTGTTCAACCTGTAGCAGAGAGGATCAATAACCACGAGTAATGGCTTTGATCACTTACAGCCTACCATAAAAGAGGATCATTCACAAGCAAAGAAGACAGTAGTACCAGAGTTACTTCAGAAAGACAAAGCAACTCCAACTCTCAACTCTATTCCCATCATATAATTGATAATAGCTAACGTCTTAATTCAACAACTTCTGATTCCGCCTGACTAAGACCTGCAAGACAACCATAAGCTTGCTTCCAACCACAATCCTCATGGGATCGACCCTGACTCGCTCAGGTATTAGTTGGACGACCCAGTGTACTTGTTGGTACTGCTGCTATACGAAATAGTGTGGGTTTTGCATACACGCGCACCAAGTTTTTGGCGCCATTGCCAGGGATTGTTGAGTTTGGAAAAACTGCTGGATTGTCTTGCTCCCTAGATCAGGTAAATTTTTATTTTTGTTAAGTCCATGATTTTGATTTTCTTCTTCTTCCTGATTTTCAAAAAATTCTAAAAAATTTTTCAAAAATATTTTTTTTCTTTGTTTGATCTTTATCTTTTTTAGGTCTTTTTGTTTGTGTTCTTATTGAGTCTTTGATCTTTATTTTCTTCTTCACTAATTTTTGAAAATTTTAAAAGCTTTTCCAGAAATATTTTTCTTTTCTTTGTTTGATTTTTGTTCTTGGTATTGAATCATGCCTGTTCATGCTTTTCAATTTCAAAATTTTTTAAAGCTTTTTCAAAAACCTTTTTCATATAGTTTATTTTTGGCATCCTCTGCATTCTGTTTGAGTCCTTCTGTCTATTTTCTTGTGAATAGTTGTTCCTTTGAATCTTTCCTTCTAAAAATTTTCAAAAATAATTTTTCTTTGGTTTAATCTTGTTTCAATTTTTAAGTTTAGTGTTTTCCTGTTTTTTTTCTTTGTGTTTTTCAAAAATTTAATTTTGGTTTTCTAAAAATTTTAAGTTTGGTGTTCTTTTTGTTCGTGATCTTGAGTTTTTTGAGTCTTTAAATTTTGTTCTTTGTGTTCTTGTGTTTCTTCAAAGTGTTCTTGAGTCTTGTATGTGTCTTGATCTTAAAATTTTTATGTTTGATGTCCCTTGGTGTTTCCCTCCAAAAATTTTCAAAAAACAAGGATGTTAGATCTAAAAATTTTAAGTCTTGTATTTTTTTGTGTTTTTCTCTTTCATCATAAAATTCAAAAAAAAATAAAAAAATATATTTTCTAACTAATTTCAAACATAATTTTTTAAAATTCAAAATAAAATTCAGATTTCAATTTTAAAAATTTATCTTATCATATCTTAGTTGTCAAGTTTTCAAAAATCAAAATTTTCAAAATTAAATTTTTATCTTTTTCAAAATATATTATCTTTTTCAAAATCATATCATATCTTTTTCAAAATTCAAAAATCTCATCTTATCTTATTTAAATCTTTTCTTATCTTATCTTTTATTTTATTTTTATTTTTATCTTTTCTGAATTAATATCTTATCTTGTCCCTCTTGTTTTTCAAAACTACCTAACTAACTCTCACCTCTCTCAAAATTTTCGAAAATATCTCTCTTCTTCTCTCTCATCTTTTTCAAAACCACCTAACTAACTTTTCTCTTCTTAATTTTCGAAAACAATATATCTTCTTCTCTCTCATCTTTTTCAAAACCACCTAGCTAACTCTTTTATCTCTTAATTTTCGAAATTTTCTTATCATTCTCTCTCCTCTATTTTCGAAAATTTAACATTTAAATTTTAAATTCTTTTTAAATTAATTAATTTAATTTTTGAAAATAATAATTAATTAAATAAAAATAAAAATATTTTAATTCTTATTTACTTTTTCTATTTATACTTCTTCTCTTCTCATCTCTATTCATTCAACTCTACTTCCTTCGACTCTTTGCCTATAATTCTTTATCTTCTTTCCTTTCTTCTTCACATCTCACTTGAAGCTCTTTGATCCAAGTGGTACAAAAAGCTTTCTTGTGATTTCTTTTCCATCTTTTATTCTATCTTCTTTTATTTACTCTTATCTACTATTTTCAAGTTATTTTTATTTTACTTCTTTTATTTATTTTTATTTTTATTTGTTATCTTCTTCTTTTTTCTCTACTTCTGACTTTAGGAAGGAGATTCTTGTCTATTGGCATAGTCTCTCTTCTTCTTTTCTTGTCTTCTTGTTTATGACCAGGAACAGGGATAAAAAGGCATTCACAACTAGCTAAAGCACAACATTCTGGAAGAGACCTTTTAGAAAGTTTTGAACAAGAAACAGGGGACATGGCCGAACCACAAGAGGAGCCTAGAAAGGTCCTTGGTGACTTCACCATGCCTATCTCTGACTTTTATGGCAGAAGCATTGTTGTACCTGCCATTGGAGCTAACAATTTTGAGCTTAAACCTCAGTTAGTCTCTCTTCTACAGCAGAACTGCAAATTCCATGGACTTCCACTAGAAGATCCACATCTGTTCTTAGCAGAATTTTTACAGATCTATGACACTGTAAAGACTAATGAAGTTGATCCTGAAGTCTATAAGCTGATGCTTTTCTCCTTTGCTTTTAAAGACAAAGCTAAGTTTTGGTTGGATGCCCAACCAAGAGAGAGTCTTGACTCTTGGGATAAGCTAGTTAATGCTTTTCTGGCTAAATTCTTTCCTCCTCAAAGGTTGAGCAAGATTAGAGTGAAAGTTCAAACCTTCAGACAAAGAGAAGGTGAATCTCTCTATGAAGCCTAGAAAGATACAAGCAGCTGATCAGGAGATGTCCTCCTGGTATGCTCTCAGAATGTTCCCTCATAGGCGTGTTTTATGATGGCTCGTCTAAGATATCCAAGATTTCCTTCGATAGCTCTACAGGTGGATCCCTCCACTTGAAGAAAACACCTGCAAAAGCTAGAGAACTCATTGAGATGGTTGCGAACAACCAATTCATGTAAACCTCTGAGGGAAATCCTTTAAACCATGGAATCTCTCAGAAGAAAGGAGTTCATGAAGTTGAGACTTTGAATGCCATCCTGGCTCAGAATAAAATCTTGACCCAACAGGTCAACATGATCTCTCAACATCCTTGATAGCGTTCTTTAAACGAGTGCTACGTTGGCACCATGAACGCTGCCCACACATGCGCCTTCTCTGCGCGTGCGCGTGGATAGCAAAATTTTGATTCCAAGCTTCCACACCACCCACGCGTAAGTGTGATTCATTCCATATGCTCCATCGACGCGTGCGGGTCATTTACGCGTGCGCATCGGTTAGGAAACTTTCAATTCCAAATTCAAATCTGCCCGAAAACGCTCACTCAAATAACATAGCGCTCCCTTTGCAAATGAGCGCCAATCACTTCCACACGTACGCGTCATGCACGCGTACGCCTGGGTTTTCAAATTTTGTTGCCCGACATGTAAGCATCCTGTACGCGTGTGCGTCGCTAAAGGGCGTGGTGTTCTCTATTTGAGCGCAGCGTTACTCTGCACTGCATCTCTTTCCCTTCATTTTTTCACCTAAAATCAACCAAACAAGCAATCAAAGTCTCACCAAAATTACCATGTTTTGCATCATTCATAATAATCACCTAATTCTTGCATAAATCTCATAATTTTGTATAAAATTAATGATGTTTGATTAAATCAAGATAAACATGAACTTCCACTCTAATCACTTACTTATTGTGCAAAAAAGTGCATAAAACCTTATGAAATAAATGAACAATGCTTGTGAAACTAGCATAAGATGACTTGTGATCACAACACCAAACTTAAATCTTGCTTGTCCCCTAGCAACCACTAAAACATGAGAAGAAATGAAAGAAAACAGAAAAGCATATATGTCCTTATTAGCAGGTAATTGCATTTGGTTGATGGGGTTTTATGCAGACAGAATGCTGCTCAATTATTATCAACTTCCAAATGTGAGATGTCCTTTTGAGTGTTAACTAGAGTTGCTGCTATAAGACCTTATTCTCTATTGATCCTTGTTGAATTTTTCTTTCTTTCTTTTGCTTCAGAGACTTATTTCTCAATTGTAGCTCAGTGTCAAATGTTGCAGCAGCTTTTTGGCTCAATTTTACTCAACACCTCTTCACTACAGACACTTGGCCCACAATTCTTCTTAAGAACATGGATGCCCAGCACCTCTTTGGGTCACTAAATGCTTTGTAATTAGGTTGCTCTTGATGGTGGATTTTCGGTTGGTAATCCCGGATTAGTTAATCCAATTTACCAAGTTTTAAAATACTCCTCAGAACCTAATAATCCAAGCAGATCCTACTACAATAGCACCACAGGCATGTTTCTTAAGGTCTAAGCTATTGGTGTCTGGCTTTATTATTTGTTTCTTTCATTTTTGTTCCCAATTCTTGGCTTTTCTTCCTTTCCTTCTTGCTCTTTCTTTTTCCAAGGATTTTTATTAATTGAAGGTTCATAACAGCAACTAAGTCTACACTTGAAAGAGATATTCTTCCTTGCAGCTTTTATTATTGAGCTTACCAACTAATCAAGCAATTACCACCACTGAACTTTATTTTTATTCCTACCACATTGGACAATCACTTTCTGTTTCTACATTTTCTCTTATTTATGCAGAGGAGAACAAGACATGAGTTCAAGTAGGTGAAAATGAGACAGACACTTACACTAGAAAAATTATTTTGAATATTAAGAAAAACAGAAGACAAAATGCAAAACTTATTCAAAACGTAAAAGTGCAGAACATAAAATCTTGATCATAAAATTGCATAAGATGGAAACTTGGAAGGCATATCATTTTGCAGATATACATCTTCCTTATTTACTAAGATTATGAAGGAACTCTACCACCTCTAATTTTTGTGCTCTTTTTCTTTGCTGGACTCTCCTTTCTTCTTTGGCTCCTGCTGATGGGTTGGAACCGAAATTCCAACACCTAAAACTCACCGGCAAGTGGACCGGGTCGCATCAAGTAGTAAAACTCACTTAGAGTGAGGTCCATCCCACAGGGATTGATGGATCAAGCAACTTTAGTGGGTGATTAGTTTAGTCAAGCTAACATTGAAGTGAAATTGGATGCAATGTAGCCAAAGAGAGTAAATTTGCAGGAATTATAAAGTGAAGAAAGTAAATTGCATTGAAACTTAAAGAGCAAGAAATGTAAATTGGAGAAACTTAAATGACAAGAAATGTAAATTGCCTCAAATGTAAAGGGGGGTTGGGTGCTGTAACAATCCTAGTTTTTGAAAATCAAATAATTAGTTATTTGTGATTTATCTTATTTGTTGATAATTTTATTTTAAGAAAAATTATTTTACTAAAGGTAACTAAATGGAGTTTCATGATAATTGGAGTTTAAATTAATTAGAATTTTTATATAATCTTTATTAGATATTTGGTATAATTGAAATTATAATTTTGGTAATTGAAAAATAGAAGAATTATATATTTTAATTTAAATAAATTCTATTTTGAATGAATTATGTTATTAATTTGAACTCCTAGAAATTATTTTATTAAAAATGATTAGATTGATATTTATAAATGCTTTAAGTTTACGTCAATTAATATTTATTTACAATTTTTATTATAATTAATTATTTTATAAACTGAAATTAAAGTTTCGGAGATAGAAAAATAATAGAGATTTATATGATTTAATCTAGAAAATTGATATTTGAATTTAAATTGTACTTTACAAAATATAATTAACATGTTCATTTTATATTTTAAATTAGAAATAATTGATTGAACTTAGCAATATTTTGATAAATAATTTTCTTAGATATTTTTAACGGAGCATGTTTGATTTTAAAATTATCCTACCCTCCAATTTTATCAAAATATCTATTTATACCTATCCTTATTCTTTTATAAAATCCCTAATTCTTAAACCTAAATTCCAAAATTGAATCAGAAACCCTAATTCCCAAATCCTAGAAACCCTAACCCTAATGTTTCCCTTTCCTCAGCCTCTGAATGCAGCCTCCACCCCCCTTTCTTCCTAAACACCACACACACACACAAAAGAAGAAAGAAACGCAGAGAGAAAGAGCACGAAGAGCAGAGAAAAGAGAGAGGGAAGAGCTGCTGCCCTGCCGCCGCCGTGACCGTCGCACTGCCACCGTTCAATTCTGCTCGCGCTGCCGCGCGTTCCGTCACCATCAGAGTCATCGTCGCCGTTTATGGAGCCGCGAGGAGCTCGCTGTCAAGCTGCTTTGCAGCGCCGTCCCGTCCATAGAGCCGAGCCCGAGCCCGCGTCGCTGTCGTTCATTCATGTTCTGTTGCCGCCGCTTCGAGGGTCTGTCGTCGCTGCTGACATCGCTGAAAGGAGGAGAGCGACCACCACGAGGAGCCGCCACTGGAGGAAGAGGGTTCGCTGGGTGCTACTGTCACCAACATCACAAAATCAACGCAGAGGAGAGGGAGGAAGGATCTCCGCTGCTGTCAGGGTCGTGTGTGACTCCTATTGCCGTCAGAGTTATTGTTCTACCACCATCAAGTTTGGAGGAGGGTGCTGCCCCTGTCACCATTGAAGCTCGCCGGGGAAGGAGTTATTGACAGAAGAAACTGTTGCCGTTCTTATTATACACTACTCTGTGCTGCTCTGTTCTGCCTCTACCTCTGGGTTCTGTGAGTTGCCGGAGCCCTCTGCCAACGAGAACCAACATTCGAGCTGCCCAGGAAGGCACCGTTAGAACCACTACTGTTTTGGTGAGCTCTGTCCCCTGTTTCTGCTTCCTTGTCCTACCAATTTGTTTCTACTTTGAATCTTGTCCCTGAAACTGTTTGTATTGTATAAAGAGATTATTGTAAATTACTTTGCCGCCGCCGTTACTGGAGGTAGCTGCTGGCTCTATTTGGAGACTGCTGCTAAGTCACCACCGAAGCTAAGAACAGGTGCTGGGATTTGATGGAGCAGCTGCGTTAAGTGAATTTTTGCGAGTTTCGACTTTGAGGTAGGGGATTTAACATTTTTAATTTAGAATGCCTAGAAAGTTATTGGATAAGTGCAAATGCTTAACAATGGTTAAGAATTTCTTAATTAACATGAATGACATGAAATACATTTGAAATTAGTTAGTCGTTGTGAATATTCTGAGCTGTGATTGAACTTAGATGCTGTTGTGAATAATGATTAATTTAGTGTAACTTATTAAACTAAAATATGCCGAGTTAATTATTGAACAGCTGTTGAATGGATAATTGATGAATTTAGTTTGGATTGCTGCTGTGAATGTAATTGGTTTTGTTGTTATGAGAGATTAATTGATAGAAATAAGCTTGGTTTGAGATTGTGAAATTTGGATTATTGAATTCAGGTTATGGATGTGAATGTCTTTGGGCTTTGTTGTGAGTGTTTGAAGTTGTAATTGATATTATTTTCTCTTATTTTGATAGAATTGTTGAAAAGTTCTGGTTCTATGTGATTATACTGAATTAGTTGAGTTGTGTGGCTCTACTCTGGTTTTTGAGAGTAAGTGCTTCTTGTTATTTTTGGTTATCTGATGTATCGGAATGGCTGTGAAATTAACTTGTGACTGATTGGAATTGGCTTTGATGATTGTTAAAGTTGAGTCATGATTAATAAGGAATTAAGATTGAGAACTGTTAAAAGATTGAAGTTTGATTACCAAATCATTCTCTTCAAGTCTGACTTTTAAAATAAAATAGTAACTTTGCTAAAGAGTAAATGACATTAATTAAAATTATGAACGGCTAATTTTTGGGATTACTAGTTGATTGTGTTTAATTTTGAAAGGATTTTTATGATAAGTGAAAAGTAAGTATGAAATGGTGAGATTGGATTGATGGATTAGCAGAAATTGTCGAGTATGATTGATTTGCTAATTATTATGAAATACGAATATCTGATTGATTGAGAATTGTCTGTTTGAAAATTATTGAAAAAAGGGATGGTGATTTGTTGAGAAAGAGGGAACCCGTAAGGGTGGCTAAGTCTGAGTTTTAGGGGAGGTGCTGCCGGAATTTTGTAAAATCTGAGGTTTTACCTGAAAAAGTTATTTTAGAAGGTTTGGATTCGGAAAGTTATGTTATTTAAGTTTTATCTATTGATTAAAGTATTATGTATGGGCTGAATTTATTATGAAAACAATTTTATTTAGTTAAGAAAAGAATTATAATATTCTGAATTTGAACTACCAAAGAATGGTTTATGTTTCGAACTTGAATTATTTAAGAAAGAAATTATGTTTTAAATTTGATTCAATATAGAAAGAGTTTTATTTGAATACTTCTAATGAAAGGTTATGTTTTGAAAAGTGTTTAATGAATTTAAAAATAAATGATTTTCTTGAGTCTTTGATAGAGAACTAAAATGAAAGATAGTTTTAAAGTTGGCTTGACTCAAGATTTCCATAGCAGAGATTATGAACTGAATTGATGATTGAGATTTTTATGAACGAATGGTAAAGAGAAATGGCTTTAGCCAAGATATTACAAAAGTGAAAGATGTAAAGTTTGTATAGTATGATTGAAATGAGAAAGAAAAAGATATTGCATAAGAATGTAAATGTGATGATGAATAATGAGAATGATAATGGATAATGATAATGATAATGATTATGTAACGATCTGTTGCTTGAAGGCAGCCAGATAGATGGTGGTACGACCACTAAGAGCGCTTCCCTGGGATACTTATCTATAATGCTATTCTGTAAGTTAGAGGACTCTTACAGAGGTATCAAGAAAATATATAACTAGCATATGCCCCTGTAACTCAAAGGACTCTTACAGTGAGTATATGTGAGTGTGCTCCTATAAGTCAAAGGACTCTTACAGTGAGTGTGTTGGGCAGACTAGCTCCGCCCTGCAAGTCAAAGGACTCTTGCAGTGGGTTGTTAGTGCCGTCATGCAAGTCAAAGGACTCTTGCTGTGGTTTGCCCCGCAAGTCAAAGGACTCTTTCGATGGGTGTTGCCAACAGGGAAGCCTTACCTGGTCAAAGGACTCCGGTAACGTCGGGAGCGGGTATGTAACCGACAAATGAGCTCATTACCTGCACTAGGGCTAGACATGCATCATCCTTGTGTGTATATTTGCATTTGATTGGGTTTGCTCGTTGTACTTCCCTGTGATTGTGCTGTTTGCCTTGCTGTGACTTGTTTATGTGCTGAATTGAATCTCTTGTTAGTGCTATTAGTTGGTGAATGTATGATGATGATTAAGAATTGACGTTGTGATTGAAAATTAATTATGTGGTTGAGAAATGCTTAAAGTGACCAGTTTTATATTTTGGAATTTGTTTTGAGCTTACATTTTTGAAAGAGGTAAATAATTAGTTAAAGTAAAACCAAGAATAGTATTTTCAAAAAGGTTTGATAAAAATATAGTTTCCTTGAGTATGTAAATTATTTGCATGTTAATCATTACTTTTACGGCATTCCCATTCCTTACTGAGAACGTGTGATTTGTTCTCACCCTAAAATCTTCCACCCTTTCAGTGATACAGGTTCGAAGACTCAGTTTGAAGCTGCGGGCGATTGTTAGAACTTATTTATGAGTTAAGTTTATGACTTGAGTTTCTTTCATAGAATTCCCTCGCCTTTGTAGCTTTAGTTTTTAATTTATGCAGAGGGATAGGAGTTGTACCTGAATTTTATTTAAATTCTTTTGTATAATATTACCATTATTAATAATTATGTGATTATCATTACTTGAAATGTTTGTTATATGATTTTAAATAATAAAAGCAAAACTTTTCTAGAATTTTCTATAAAACTGAATCGCGATATCGAACTAAAGGCTCAATAGTAAATAGTTAATAAAGGAAAGCAGGTTGGTAACGCCTTACTTTTGGTACGATCATGACGTATTGGAAGTTGGGTCGTTACAAATGGTATCAGAGCAGTTCGTTCCTGTTAGAGCCTTGGGAATGGACTGACTATGCTTCATTGCTTACTCTGAGTGTCTGTCATGCTTTGTAACTTGTTCTGATAACAAGAGTTTGAGTTTTATATGCATGACTGTCTGATGATTAATGCTGTTAGGTTACCATTTCATACTTCATGGTATTTGGTCTGGCCAACTTAATACTAATGATTTATGTACATGGCAAAACTAACAGGTTATCATAGACGAAATAGAAGTAAAAGGTAATGCGAATCACGGGATTTGGGAGCGTTAGAATTTATGAAGTTAGCTTCGATTCGACGTATAATCTTTATTCGTGCCACATGAACTCGTGCCATGTTTTTCTTAGTTGCTTTCATTGGAATTCTCTAGTTTGAATTTCTCCTTAGAATGTGATTTGATTGTTTCCCAACCATACTTTGTCATTCTTGTATACCTATGCTTGCCTATGAATCTGATTTCTTACGTAACTCTTTGAATTTTCATCCTTGGCAATGCCTATGTTTCTGTCCATATATTCTGCTTTCTTTGATTTCAGTTTGAACTTATTTTATTTTAGCAATTTTCGAGGGCGAAAATTTTTTTAAGGTGGGTAGAATGTAACAACCCTAGTTTTTGAAAATCAAATAATTAGTTATTTGTGATTTATCTTATTTGTTGATAATTTTATTTTAAGAAAAATTATTTTACTAAAGGTAATTAAATGGAGTTTCATGTTAATTGGAGTTTAAATTAATTAGAATTTTTATATAATCTTTATTAGATATTTGGTATAATTGAAATTATAATTTTAGTAATTGAAAAATAGAAGAATTGTATAATTTAATTTAAATAAATTCTATTTTGAATGAATTATGTTATTAATTTGAACTCCTAGAAATTATTTTATTAGAAATGATTAGATTGATATTTATAAATGCTTTAAGTTTACGTCAATTAATATTTATTTACAATTTTTATTATAATTAATTATTTTATAAATTCAAATTAAAGTTTCTGATATAGAAAAATAATAGAGATTTATATGATTTAATCTAGAAAATTGATATTTGAATTTAAATTGTACTTTACAAAATATAATTAACATGTTCATTTTATATTTTAAATTAGAAATAATTGATTGAACTTAGCAATATGTTGATAAACAATGTTCTTAGATATTTTTAACGGAGTATGTTTGATTTTAAAATTATCCTACCCTCCAATTTTATCAAAATATCTATTCATACCTATCCTTATTCTTTTATAAAATCCCTAATTCCTAAACCTAAATTCCCAAATTGAATCAAAAACCCTAATTCCCAAATCCTAGAAACCCTAACCCTAATGTTTCCCTTTCCTCAGCCTCTGAATGCAGCCTCCACCCCCCTTTCTTCCTAAACACCACACACACACACAAAAGAAGAAAGAAACGCAGAGAGAAAGAGCACGAAGAGCAGAGAAAAGAGAGAGGGAAGAGCTACTGCCCCGCCGCCGCCGTGACCGTCGCACTGCCACCGTTCAACTCTGCTCGTGCTGCCGCGCGTTCCATCACTATCAGAGTCATCATCGCCGTTTGTGGAGCCGCGAGGAGCTTGCCGTCGAGCTGCTTTGCAGCGCTGTCCCGTCCATAGAGCCGAGCCCGAGCCCGCATCGCCGTCGTTCATTTGCGTTCTGCTACCGCCGCTTCAGGGGTCTATCGTCGCTGCTGACGTCGCTGAAAGGAGGAGAGCGACCACCACGAGGAGCCGCCGCTGGAGGAGGAGGGTTCGCTGGGTGCTACTGTCACCAACATCGCAAAATCCATGCAGAGGAGAGGGAGGAAGGTCCTCCGCCGCTGTCAGGGTCGTGTGTGACTCCTACTGCCATCAGAGTTGTTATTCTGCCACCATCAAGTTTGGAGGAGGGCACTGCCCCTGTCACCATTGAAGCTCGCCGGGGAAGGAGCTATTGACAGAAGAAACTGTTGCCGTTCTTATTCTATACTACTCTGTGCTGCTCTGTTCTGCCTCTGCCTCTGGGTTCTGTGAGTTGCCGGAGCCCTCTGCCACTGGGAACCAACATTCGAGCTACCAAGGAAGCCACCCTTAGAACCACTACTGTTTTGGTGAGCTTTGTCCCCTGTTTCTGCTTCCTTGTCCTACCAATTTGTTTCTACTTTGAAGCTTGTCCCTGAAACTGTTTGTATTGTATAAGGAGGTTATTGTAAATTACCTTGCCGCCACCATTACTGGAGGTAGCTGCCGGCTCTATTTGGAGACTGCTGCTAAGTCACCACCGAAGCTAAGAACAGGTGCTGGGATTTGATGGAGCAGCTGCGTTTAGTGAATTTTTGCGAGTTTTGACTTTGAGGTAGGGGATTTAACGTTTTTAATTTAGAATGCCTAGAAAGTTATTGGATAAGCGCAAATGGTTAACAATGGTTAAGAATTTCTAAATTAACATGAATGACTTGAAATACATTTGAAATTAGCTAGTCGTTGTGATTGAACTTAGATGCTGTTGTGAATAATGATTAATTTAGTGTAACTTATTAAACTGAAATATGCCGAGTTAATTGTTGAACAGCTGTTGAATGGATAATTGATGAATTTAGTTTGGATTGCTACTGTGAATGTAATTGGTTTTTGCTGTTATGAGAGATTAATTGATAGAAATAAGCTTGATTTGAGGTTGTGAAATTTGGATTATTGAATTCAGGTTATGGCTGTGAATGTCTTTGGGCTTTATTGTGAGTGTTTGAAGTTGTAATTGATATTGTTTTCTCTAATTTTGATGGAATTGTTTAAAAGTTCTAGTTCTATGTGATTATACTGAATTAGTTGAGTTGTGTGGTTGTATTCTGGTTATTGAGAGTAAGTGCTTCTTGTTATTTTTGGTTATCTGATGTATCGGAATGGCTATGAAATTAACTTATGACTGATTGGAATTGGCTTTGATGATTGTTAAAGTTGAGTCAGGATTAAGTAGAATTAAGATTGAGAACTGTTAAAAGATTGAAGTTTGATTACCAAATCATTCTCTTCAAGTATGACTTTTAAAACAAAATAGTAACTTCGCTAAAAAGTAAATGAAGTTAATTAAAATTATGAAAGGCTGATTTTTGGGATTACTAGTTGATTGTGTTTAATTTTGAAAGGATTTTTATGATCAGTGAAAAGTAAGTATGAAATGGTGAGATTGGATTGATGGATTAGCAGAAATTGTGGAGTATGATTGATTTGCTAATTATTATGAAATACGGATATCTGATTGATTGAGAATTGTCTGTTTGAAAATTATTGAAAAAAGGGATGGTGATTTGTTGAGAAAGAGGAAACCCGTAAGGGTGGCTAAGTCCGAGTTTTAGGGGAGGTGCTGCCGGAATTTTGTAAAATTTGAGGTTTTACTTGAAAAAGTTATTTTAGAAGGTTTGGACTTGGAAAGTTATGTTATTTAAGTTTTATCTATTGATTAAAGTATTATGTATGGGCTGAATTTATTATGAAAACAATTTTATTTAGTTAAGAAAAGAATTATAATATTCTGAATTTGAATTACCAAGGAAGGGTTTATGTTTCGAACTTGAATTATTTAAGAAAGAAATTATGTTTTAAATTTGATTCAATATAGAAAGAGTTTTATTTGAATACTTCTAATGAAAGGTTATGTTTTGAAAAGTGTTTAATGAATTTAAAAAATGATTTTCTTGAGTCTTTGATAGAGAACTAAAATGAAAGATAGTTTTAAAGTTGGCTTGACTCAAGATTTCCATAGCAGAGATTATGAACTGAATTGATGATTGAGATTTTTATGAACGAATGGTAAAGAGAAATGGCTTGAGCCAAGATATTACAAAAGTGAAAGATGTAAAGTTTGTATTAAAGATGATTGAATAGAGAAAGAAAAAGATATTGCATAAGAATGTAAATGTGATGATGAATAATGAGAATGATAATGTATGATGATAATGAGAATGATTATGTAATGATCTGCTGCGTGAAGGCAGCCAGATAGATGGTGGTACGACCACTAAGAGCGCTTCCCTGGGATACTTAGCTATAATGCTATTCTGTAAGTCAGAGGACTCTTACAGAGGTATCGAGAAAATACATAACTAGCATATGCTCCTGTAAGTCAAAGGACTCTTACAGTGAGTGTGTTGGGCAGACTAGCTCCGCCCTGCAAGTCAAATGACTCTTGCAGTGGGTTGTTAGTACCGCCATGCAAGTCAAAGAACTCTTGCAGGGGTTTGCCCCGCAAGTTAAAGGACTCTTGCGATGGGTGTTGCGAACAGGAAGCCTTACCTAGTCAAAGGACTCTGGGTAACGTCGGGAGCGGGTATGTAACCGACAAATGAGCTCATTACCTGCACTAGGACTAGACATGCATCATCCTTGTGTGTGCATTTGCATTTGATTGGGTTTGCTCGTTGTACTTCCCTGTGATTGTGCTGTTTGCCTTGCTGTGACTTGTTTGTGTGCTGAATTGAATCTCTTGTTAGTGCTATTAGTTGGTGAATGTATGATGATGATTAAGAATTGACGTTGTGATTCAAAATTAACTGTGTGGTTGAGAAATGCTTAAAGTGACCAGTTTTATATTTTGGAATTTGTTTTGAGCTTACATTTTTGAAAGAGGTAAATAATTAGTTAAAGTAAAACCAAGAATAGTATTTTCAAAAAGGTTTGATAAAAATATAGTTTCCTTGAGTTTGTTAATTATTTGCATGTTAATCATTACTTTTACGGCATTCCCATTCCCTACTGAGAACGTGTGGTTTGTTCTCGCCCCAAAATCTTCCACCCTTTCAGTGATACAGGTTCAAAGACTCAGTTTGAAGCTGCGGGCGATTGTTAGACCTTATTTATGAGTTAAGTTTATGACTTGAGTTTCTTTCAAAAAATTCCCTCGCCTTTGTAACTTTAGTTTTTATTTTATGCAGAGGGATATGAGTTGTACCTGAATTTTATTTAAATTCTTTTGTATAATATTACCATTATTACTAATTATGTGATTATCATTACTTGAAATGTTTGTTATATGATTTTAAATAATAAAAGCAAAATTTTTCTAGAATTTTCTATAAAATTGAATCGCGATATCGAACTAAAGGCTCAATAGTAAATAGTTAATAAAGGAAAGCAGGTTGGTAACGCC
Organism: Arachis ipaensis; assembly: GCF_059453495.1. Taxonomy (NCBI): domain Eukaryota; kingdom Viridiplantae; phylum Streptophyta; class Magnoliopsida; order Fabales; family Fabaceae; genus Arachis; species Arachis ipaensis. Next base: position 80,800,603 of record NC_142444.1, read on the forward strand.
TTACTTTTGGTCCGATCATGATGTATTGGAAGTTGGCTCGTTACAGGTGCTGGGAATTAAAGAAAGCAATAGATCAAAGCTTAGAACTCTTGCAGAAAGCTTAAATTGTAGGAAAGTAAATTGAGAGCAATGTAAACAGAAAAGCGAAATTGCAGTGAATCATGATTTTAGAGCAATTGCAGAGGAATTTAAAATTGTGCAGGAAATGAAAATGAGGTTTGCAGCAAGCTAAATGTAAACTGAATTGAGGAACCAAACAAAAAGTAAAATGCAGCTCAATTGCAATAGCTAAAGGAAAGTTGTAGATCTCAGGGGTTGGGTGAGACTAGAGAACAAGTCTAGATCTCAATTCCTTCCTTGATCCAACAAAGAACAATTGCAAAAGAAGCAGAAGAACAAATTGCAGAAGAAATAAAAGATGAAAGCAGTAAAGAAAACTTGGATCCAAATCACAGTTTCTAGAATTATGCAGAAAAATAAACAAAGAGATCCCAAGGTGAGATTGAAACAGAATTTCTTCAACACTCCACCCAAGATTCAAAACAAAAATGAAAACTAAGAGAGAGCTCTCAAATCCCACTCCTACTACTCCGTAATGGAGCCAGCCTTCCTAACAAAGATGAAAATGATGCCTTATATAGGCTTTACAAAATGAAAATGAAAATGAAAATGAAATTAAAAAAAATTACAATTAAATGAAATTCCTATTTTAACTATCTCTTGTGCCTTTGAGTGATGGTAATGGGCATAGCTTGCTTTGGATTTGAGGAAGAATGGATCCGGATGGCCTTGATGGAATTGGGATCATTCACGTTTGAGTCAACATTTGAGGCAAACGTTGACTCAAACGTCTTGTAATGGCATCATGCAGAATGGGGGTTTGCTGTCACTCACGTTTGAGTTCACGTTTGAGGTCAAACGCGAGCTCAAACGTGATTCTCCCCAAGGTAATTTTCAGCCAACGTTTGACCTCACGTTTGAGGCAAATGTTGGCGCAAACATTGAGTCCTCCAGGGTATATTATTAAGCCAATGTTGGCGCAAACGTTGAGTCCTCCAGGGTATTCCTTTAAGCCAACGTTTGACCTCACGTTTGAGGCAAACTTTGGCGCAAACGTTGAGTCCTCCCAGGTGCTTCTTTTAAGCCAACGTTTGACCTCACGTTTGAGGCAAACGTTGGCGCAAATGTTGAGAACATTGCCAAATTCGGAAGCTCAAACGTGCTGTCCACCCCATACTATTATATATTGTTGGAAAGCCCTGAATGTCTACTTTCCAATGTTGTTAGAAGTGCATCATTTGGAGCTCCACAGCTCGAGTTATACTCCGTCGAAGGTGCAGAGATCAGCTGGCCTTACTACAGGTTGGTGCCATGTTCGTTTATGCATTTTTTTTGGGGCTGTTTTCTCCCTCAATTTTAGTGTTCACCATGTAGTGCCATATATGCTTGGAAAGCTCTCAATCCATACTTTCCATTGCTTTTTGAATCACCTAATTTGGAGCTCTGTGGCTCAAGTTATCCTTCTTGGAAGTATACCCCTTCAGGCTATGGGGAGCAACGTTTCCAGCAACGTTTGGAGCAAACGTTGAGCTCCTCCCAAGGTATTCCTTAGCCAACGTTTGAGGCAAAAATTGGCACAAACATTGAGCTCCTCCAGGGTGGCTGTGCTGATTCAATCTTCCTTGATTTGGTCATGGGCCACGCTTTTAAAAGTGTGGCCTAAGGCTCCAAAGTGTGCTCAAACTTCAAAGTGTGCCCCAAAACTCTTTTTTTTCTCTTTTTTAGCTTATTTTGCACTTCATTGCTTCTTTTTCTTCTTATTTCCTACAAGATTTATAAAATTAAAAGATCAAAGAAATATACCAATTAAGTACAAAAGCATTCAATATTTAAGCAAAATTCATCAATTTCTTGTATGAAAAAGCATAGAAAAATATGACATGGTGACATGTCATTACAACACGAAACTTAAACCTTGCTTGTCCCCAAGCAAGAAAAGAATCATGCAATTGAGATTGACAATCCAAGGTAAGAAGAATAGCAAGTTAATGTTCATGGTAGGCTAGTTTTCTATGCATGCTACAATCACAAGAGAAAGATAAATGATTGACGTGGCAGAAATTCGCTAATTAAGAATTGATATAAGTTGTGTGTTGCAAGTATAGTTCTTAACTGACCAGAAATCCGCTTATCAATTTAGAAAGGTTGTCACAAAAATTAAAATTAAAATACTGGGAGTATGAATCCCAGGTCGTCTCCCAACGAGTTGCAGAAAGGTGTGCTATTTTATTAATCAGATATTTTCAGAAAGAGTTTGAGTTGAATAAATAGGAAATTAAATTGGGAAAATTAAGTAATTTAAATAAAAGCCTTGATTGGGAGTAGATTAGTTGGAAGCCCTATTCTTGTTGCAGTACTCTCAAGATTAATTGATAATTGAAGGTCGTTCTGTTTAGTTATCCCTTACTAAATAAGGGAAAGTCAAACAAGTTGGAATGATGTTTCTACTCACAAGTCCCAATCCGCTTACTTGGAAGGATTGGCGTTAGTGACTAGAGAGCCATCCAACAATGAACCCAATTACAATTTCTCCTTTGAACATTCCAACTCAAGGGTTCCTTTCAATCAACTCCCCATCAAGTCAGGGAACTACTCGCTCATTGTGAATGTAGAACTCATAACATAGGAAAAGGAATTAAAGAAAGACATGATAAATAAAACTCAAAGGAATCAATTAAAAATAAAAGTAACTCCTGTATTAATAAATTCTAAAAATAATCCAATAGTAAAATTGAGTAAATTAAAGGACATGGAAGAGTAAAGCCAAGTAAAGAAAACGAACTAGAATGATGAAGTCTTGATGAGATAATAACTCTTCTCGATATCCTAATGCAAAGAACAATAGAAAATAAAAATCCTAAGAATTATGAGTGTGTAGAGAGAAAACCTAGAGGAAGAGTAAAACTAGATCAAAAAACTAAAACTGTGTAGAATGAATGTTGTCTTTTGGTTTCTGCATGTCCTCTGGCTCTAGTATGCTTTTTCGGGCCGAAAACTGGGTCAAAACAGGGCCCAAAATTGCCCTCAGCGAATTCTGCAGATTATGCAGATCGCGCATGTCACACGATCGCATCATTCATTCGAATGCGTCATGCGGCGTTTTGCTTTGCTACGCGGGCGCGTCGTCCACGCCTCCGCGTCACTTGTGCTGTTCCAATCCGCGTGGTCGCGTGAGCCATGCGGCCGCGTCACTTCTCACTGGTCATCTCCTTAATTTCTTATGTTCCTTCTATTTTTTGCAAGCTTCCTTTCCAATCTCCAACTCATTCATGCTCTATAAAGCCTGAAACACTTAACACACAGATCACGGCATCGAATGGAATAAAGGAAAATTAAAATACATAATAAAAAGTCTCTAGGAAGCAAGTTTTCAATCATGTAATAATTTTAGGAATGAAATATAAATGCATGCTAATCATATGAATAAGTGGGTAAAGATCATGATAAAACCACGCAATTAAACACATTATAAACCATAAAATAGTGGTTTATCAACCTCCCCACACTTAAACATTAGCATGTCCTCATGATTAGTTGAAGGAGATAAAATAAATGAGTAGGAACATGTAAAACTCATGCAATGCAATACAACCTATATATATGAATGCAACTGTATGATTTTTGTCCACTTGATCAATAGTAAATAAGCTCTTCAAAACAATTACAAATCAAATTTCACTAATTTAATTCTCATGTAGTAAGAACAGATAAAAATGCAAGAAGGCAGCTCATGAAAGCAGGGAACATAGAGTTTTAAGCATTGAACCCTCACTGATGATGTATATACGCTCTAATATCTCTAGTGTATAGGGCAATCACTCTATCCTTCTCTAATCATGCTTTCTAATTTTTGTTCTTCTCCAAATCAATTAACAACATTTAATATACCAATGCAGACATCATGAGGTCTTTTCAAGGTTGTAATGGGGCCAAGGTAATGGTAAGGATACATATATGGCTAAGTAAGCTTATAAACTGAATCTTTAATTAACCCAAGATTTAACATAACCTATGTGTATATTCTATATAACTTTAGAATTCATACCTAGCTACCCAGAATTTCTCTTTCACATTCCATACTCATGCATCAACTTTTATTTTAATTTTATCATACATGCATTGACCTTTGAATTCTTAACTTAACGTTGGGGTAATTTTGTCCCGTTATTTATTTATTGAATATTTTTTATTTTTTATTTTATTTTTTTTACTATAAGCATTAAAATAAACATAGCTTATCAATGCACATAGATTTTTAATTCTTATAGTTTCACATGAGTAGGTATCCAAATTCCCATTATATTATCATGACACATTACCTTATTATCTTTTGTTCTCACAATTTTCCATACTTAATTAGCACACACAATTCTATCTTAAGCTAACCAAAGATTCAGTTTGGGATATATAATTGTTTTTCCACTTAAGGCTAGTATTGTGGTAAAATATAGAACAAATGGGATTTAAAGGCTCAAAGTGGCTAACAAAGGTAATTAAAAGGGTAGGCTTAATTTGGATAAGTGAGCTAAACAATTAATGGCCTCAATCATATGAAAACATATAAATATAATAAATATTGGACATATAGGATGAAACAAAATATAGATTACAATCATAGAGAAGTAAACACACAAGAATAAAATAATTATGGTTAAAAAATGTAACCATGCATAAAGGCTCAAATCTCACAGGTTGTGTGTTCTTTAGCTCAAAAATCATGTTCCAAATACAACTTCAAGCAAATTTAACATAAAAATTTAATTAAAATTAGTGAAATTTTGTTCCAAAAATAGAGTCTTAGAAGAAACTCATTGTCTTTTCAATCAAGTAGAACATGCATGCAACTAATCTATTACTATGCAATTTATCCTATTCTATAAAAGAAAAAACTAACTAAATATCCTAATTTATTAGTGTTTAGGGAAGAGAAATTACCTCCGGAAGTCAGGTACTGACCGACCTCCCCACACTTAAGGCTTTGCACCGTCCTCGATGCCATCTGTCAGGAACAAGGGTGGGCTGGTAGCAGTATCTCCACAGTTGGGACCGTCATGGCTCCCTGTGCTAGTAAAGGAAGTGGAGTTCGGGGTGTCTGAGTCCTTGAATTTTCCCATAATCAGCTCCTTGAGGTATGTGAATCGGCGCTTGTTACGGCGCTCTCTCATCTTAGCTTTGTGTTCCTGCTGATCCAACCTTTCGAGTATCTGATGGAATAGTTGGTCTGTGGTAAGTGCTTGTGGTACGGAAGGAGGAATGTCCTGAGCCGGTTCAGTGGGCTGGCTTGTAGTGGCTGCTGAGGGTCTGATATATTTCCCATTAGGGACATATTGATCATCCCGTGGAAGTATGGCTTTGGTGTCCCCAGCTCTGAAGGAGACTCCGGCTGCGGAGATGAGATCTGAGACCAAGGCGGGGAAAGGTAAGTTGCCCGCGAGTCGTACGTGTCCCATGGCATTCCGGATGTGTCTTGGTAGGTTCAGAGGCTGGTCTGTAAAGATGCACCATAGTAGAACGGCCATGTCCGCAGTGAAGGAGGACTCGTGAATGCTCGGAAAGACGTAATGGGACATGATCTGTGCCCATATGCAAGCCTCCAAGGTAAGTGCTGAAGCCGAAATTCCCTTAGGGCGGGTACGATGGTATCCGTAGATCCATCGGCTGCCAGGTAGTGCGATAACTCTGAGAACGGCGTCCCAGTCAAATTGGTACATCTGGCGCTTGAGTGTGGCTTCTTGAAAGGCGTCCAAACCTTCTGGAATAGGGGGAAGACCTAGAGCTTTTTGAATGGCCTCTTCTGTAATGGGGACTTGCTTCTGACAGACAAAGACAGACTGCAGGGTTGGCAGGTGGAAGTTGGAGTAGAACTCGAATACCCAAGAAAGATTGACCTGCCTCGGTTGTCTCTGTAGGAACCCTATTGTCTTTGTGCAATTTGCGGCTCAACAAAGGTAGCAATATGGTTGGGGAGGAGAAGAAGGTATTCGTTGTTGTAGCTTCTTTCTGCCCGGATGGGGAACATCTGCTCACAGTAGCGATTGGGAAATCGTGCAGTGTCCTTTGCTGGGAAGGGTTTTTCTTTATTATCAACTTTTATAATCCTCTTAAGTCTCTTTGTTGAGGGTTTAACCACAGTTGAAGAGGGTTCTACCACTAAAGCTCTTTTTGTTCCTCTTCTTGCTGTTGATTTGGGAGTAGCTTTCTCTTTTCCTTTCTTGGTGGCCATTCTGAAAAAGGGAAGAGAAAATAAATTAAATTCAAAGAGATAGAGCAAGGAAGAGAACGGAAAAGGGTGGTTATGAATGCACAGTAAAAGGTAAATGATGTTAACACATGGTCATGACTACATGTGAAAAGTCATCAATGGAAAATAGTTAGTGCATATGATGACAAGTGAATGCAAGGTGTTTATTGGCATGCTGGCAAAGGCATGAGTAGCATAGATCAAGCATCACGTGTAACAAACCATCACGTTTGTATTGACAATTATTTATAATGAATAAAATATAAAAGGGGTTTTGTGAAAAACGGGCATTTAATAGTAGAGTAGAATAACGGAGAAAAGTGCAAAATGCCATATGGGCTTTTTCACAAACACATAGCATGCATGGTGAAATAATGTATGGAAAGTATTAAATTGAACATGCAAGCAACCCTTTAAAAAGTAATATATAATTGCCAAACAAGTTTAGAACAATCCACAAGCATATAATGAGAAATAATGACTCAAATAAATTTCTAACACCAAGTAAAAGGGAAGAAAATATGAATAATGAAAGTGAAAAGAAAAGAAAAGAAGATAACATAGAAAAATAAGAAGAAAAATAGAAAAGTAAGGAGAGAAGAAGAAAAAGAAAACCTTGTTAATGGGGGAGAGAGAGAGAGAGTGAGGGTGTAAAAAGTGAGAAAGAAGGAAGAAGGAAGAAGGGAGGAAGAAGAAATAAGGAGGGAAAAAAAGAAAATAGGATTTGAGGAGAAAAAGATAAGATAAGTGCCAAATCAGGGAAGATGTGCGGCGCAATCGACACGGTCGCGTGAGGCACGCGGTCGCGCGACTTGCGCTGATACTGATTGACGCGGTCGCGTCGGTCACGCGGTCGCGTGACCCGTTTTATGCCACTGGCGCGAGTGCAGCCTCGCACTCGCACAACTCTCTGTCCAAAATCATTAATTGCCAAATATTGGGTGACAAGAACGCGTGGGGCATGCGATCGCGTGAGTGGCCATTAGAAGGATATGACGCGGTCGCGTCGGTCACCTGGCCGCGTGGGGAGGATTATGCTTTCAACACCAATCCAACACCACTCTAGCACAACTTTCGGTTGTGCGCCCTTTTGACGTCGAATTCTAGGGCACGCGGCCGCCTGGGTCACGCGGTCGCGTGGGAGGCCAATGTTCCCATGTGACACGGACGCATCGGTGACGCAGTCGCGTGGGGCAATTTATGCCATTGGCACGCCTCCAGCCACGCTCCTACGTGACTCTCTGTTTGTTTTTTATTTTCTCCCATCTCCTTGCGACGCGGACGCGTCAATGATGCGGTCGTGTCGCGTAACATTTTTTTTTTCAATTAAAATTAAAAATAAAAGTATGTAAATGCAAATGCACGAAATGTACTAATAAAGATAAGAGTTATTAAATAGAAAAACTAAAAATAAAGAAAAGAACGATGATACCATTGTTGGTTGTCTCCCACCTAGCACTTTGCTTTAACGTCCGTAAGTTGGATGCTCCATTAGCTCAATCTTCGGCTATGTGAGGATCTTCCAAGAGGAAGATCTCGAGCTCCTTGTTTTTCTGCATCCGCTCTCCATGGTACAGCTTTAAACGATGTCCATTAACTTTGATAAGTTCAGAGATGGAAGGATGGCTTAGGTGATAAACTCCGTACGGTTCGGCCTTCTCTACTCTGTATGGACCATCCCATCTTGATCCCAACTTGCCTGGCATGAGCCTCAGTCGAGATTGTAAAGGAGGACTAAGTCTCCAGCTTGAAACTCTTTTCTCTTAATGTGCTGATCATGTACAGCCTTCATCTTCTCCTTGTATAGTCTTGAATTCTCATAAGCTTCTAGGCGAAGGCTTTCCAATTCTTGCAGTTGCAATTTCCTTTCAGCTCCGGCTTCCTCAATTCCCATGTTGCACTCCTTTACTGCCCAAAAGACTTTGTGCTCGACTTCAACAGGGAGATGACAAGCCTTTCCATAGACTAAGCAGAAAGGACTCATCCCAATGGGTGTCTTGTATGCGGTTCTGTACGCCCAAAGTGCATCTTGTAGCCTGGTGCTCCAATCTCTTCTATGAGGTTTGACTATCTTCTGTAAAATACGCTTTATCTCTCTGTTTGACACTGATGAGCGGATAATTTATACGCTTTTTGGCATTATTTTTAGTATGTTTTTAGTATATTTTAATTAGTTTTTATTATGCTTTTATTAGTTTTTAAATAAAAATCACTTTCTGGACTTTACTATGAGTTTATGTGTTTTTCTGTGATTTCAGGTATTTTCTGGCTGAAATTGAGGGACCTGAGCAAAAGTCTGATTCAGAGGCTGAAAAAGGACTGCAGATGCTGTTGGATCCTGAACTCCCTGCACTCAAAGTGGATTTTCTAGAGCTACTGAAGCCCAATTGGTGTGCTCTTAATTGCGTTGGAAAGTAGACATCCTGGGCTTTCCAGCTATATATAATAGTCCATACATTGTCTGATATTTTGGTGGCCCAAATAGGCGTTCCAAGTCAGCTCAAGAATTCTAGCGTTTAACTCCAAAACTGGCACAAAAGCTGGAGTTAAACGCCCAAACTGGCACAAAAGTTGGCGTTTAACTCCAAGAAAAGTCTCTACACATGGAAGCTTCAATGCTCAGCCCAAGCACACACCAAGTGGACCCGGAAAAAGATTTCTGCATTAATTACTGATTATTGTAAACCCTAGGCTACTAGTTCTCTATAAATAGGACCTTATACTATTGTAACTGGACACATATCTTTGGACGTTTAGTCCCTAGACCTTGGAGGCTAGCCATTCGGCCATGCTTACACCATTATCACTTTTGTATTTTCAACGGTGGAGTTTCTACACACCATAGATTAAGGTGTGGAGCTCTGCTGTTCTTCATGAATTAATACAAAGTACTATTGTTTTTCTCTTCAACTCAAGTCTATTTCTTCTCCAAGATATTCATTTGCACCCAAGAACATGATGAACGTGATGATTATGTGACACTCATCACCATTCTCACCTATGAACGCGTGACTGACAACCACTTCCGTTCTACATGCAAACAAGCTTGAATGTATATCTCTTGGGTTTCTAATCTAAAATTAGAACCTTCGTGGTATAGGCTAGAATTATTGGCATCCATTCCTGAGATCCGAAATGTCTAAACCTTGTCTTTGGTATTCTGAGTAGGATTTGGGAAGGGATGACTGTGACGAGCTTCAAACTCGCGATTGTTGGGCGTGTGACAGACGCAAAAGGATCAATGGATCCTTTTCCAACATGATCGAGAACCGATAGATGATTAGCCGTGCGGTGACAGCGTGCGTAGAACATTTTCACTGAGAGGACAGGAAGTAGCCATTGACAACGGTGATGCCCAACATAAAGCTTGCCATGGAAAGGAGTATGAATAATTGGAAGAAGGCAATAGGAAAGCAGAGGTTCAGGAGGAACAAAGCATCTTCAAAAGCTTATCTGAAATTCCAACCAAAGAATTACATAAGTATCTCTATCTTTATTTTTATGTTTTATTTAATTATCAATTCTCCATCACCATTTGAATCCGCCTGACTGAGATTTACAAGGTGACCATAGCTTGCTTCAAGCCGACAGTCTCCGTGGGATCGACCCTTACTCACGTAAGGTATTACTTGGACGACCCAGTGCACTTGCTGGTTAGTTGTGCAGAATTGTGACAAAGTGTAATTCACGTTTGAGAGCTCCAAGTCCTTTGGCTCTATTGTTGATGATCACAATTTCGTGCACCAAGTTTTTGGCGCCGTTGCCGGGGATTGTTCGAGTTTGGACAACTGACGGTTCATCTTGTTGCTTAGATTAGGTACTTTTCTTTTTATTTTTCAGAGTTTTTAAGAATGAATTATAGAGTTTCAAGGTGATGTTCTTATCATCACAAAAGCTGATTGATTCTCATCAGTTTAGCTGCTGAATGTAATGTCCTGCTGAAGCTTGGCTAGCCATGTCTAATCTTTTTAGACTGAAGCTTTAGACTAACATTGCATGATTCCTGGAACTCTTATTAAAAATTTTGAATCCCTTTATTTTCTTTTCCACTCAATTTTCGAAAAACCACAAAAAATTTTATAAAATCATAAAAATAAAAAATATTTTATGTTTCTTGTTTGAGTCTAGTGTCAATTTTTAAGTTTGGTGTCAATTGCATGCCTCTAATTTTCGAAAATTACATGCATTATGTTCTTCATTAATCTTTAAGTTGTTCTTGATGATTTCATTGCTCTGATCTTTAAATTCTCTTTTTTTGTGTGTTTTGTTGTTTCTGATATGCATTCTCAATTTGTTAGTGTCTCTTATATGAAATTTTTTAAGTTTGGTGTCCTGCATGCATTGTTTGTTTGATTTGAGTTTCCTAAGATTAGTTGTATTTTAATTGTTTCTCATCATTGAAAAATTCAAAAAAAATTTCAAAACTATGTCTTTTCAAGTCAATAATACAGAGAATTGAAGATTAAGAACATTCAGCAGAGAAATCAATCAGAAAAAGCTGGGCGTTCAAAACGCCCAGTGAAGAAGGAAAACTGGCGTTTAAACGCCAGCTAGGGCACCTGGCTGGGCGTTTAATGCCCAAAAAGGTAGGATTTTGGGCGTTAAACACCAGAATGGATGCCATTCTGGGCGTTTAATGCCAGGATGACACTAGAGGCAAGATTTTGTTTTAAATTCAAATCTTTTTCAAATTTTCATAATTTTTCAAAATCAAATCTTTTCCAAATCATATCTTTTCAATCATATCTCTTCAAAATCAATTTCTTTCCATTTTTTATTTTTTTTACTATTTTTGAAAATCCTCGCTACAATTAGTAATTTAATTCAAAATTTTCAAGTTGTTACTTGCCTATTAAGAATGGATCAAATTTTAATTTTAGAATCATATCTTCTAATTTCTTGTTAGTTAAGTAATCAACTTTAATTTTAAAACTTTCTCTTTTTAATTTGATTTTCAATCATATCTTCTCAATCATATCTTTTCAATCACATCTTTTTCAAAATTATTTTTCAATCATATCTTTTTAATTTCTAATTTCAAAATCTTATTCAAAATCACTTGATTTCTTTCCCAATTTTAGTTTTCGAAAATCATCAATCAAATTTTCAAAATTTCTTTTAATTATTTCAAAATCTTTTACTTTAATTTCGAAAATTCTTCCCCTCTTCTCACAACCTTCTATTTAAGGGACTAACACTCCTCCCCAAGGTGCAATTCGAACTCTATCCCTCTTGATAAGTTCGAATTCTCTTCTATCTACCTCCTCCTTCTATTCTTCTTTTCCTCTGACACCTTAAGGAATCTCTATACTGTGACATAGAGGATTCTCTACTTTCTTGTTCTCTTCTCTTTCATATGAGCAGGAGCAAAGATAAAGGCATACATGTTCAAGCTGATCCTGAACCTGAAAGGACCTTGAAGAGAAAGCTAAGAGAAGCTAAAGCACAATTCTTTCTAGAGGGCCTAACAGAGCTTTTCAAGGAAGAAGAAGCCATGGCAGCCGAAAATAACAATGCCAATCATGCAAGGAAGGTGCTTGGTGACTTTACTGCACCTACTCCCGATCGACTTCTATGGGAGAAGCATCTCAATCCCTGCCATTGGAGCAAACAACTTTGAGTTGAAGCCTCAATTAGTTTCTCTAATGCAACAGAATTGCAAGTTTCATGGACTTCCATTGGAAGATCCTCATCAGTTCTTAGCTGAATTCTTGCAAATCTGTGACACTGTCAAGACCAATGGGGTTGACCCTAAGGTCTACAAACTTATGCTCTTCCCTTTTGCTGTAAGAGACAGAGCTAGGACATGGTTGGACTCACAACCTAAAGAAAGCCTGAACTCTTGGAAAAAGCTAGTCAATGCCTTCTTGGCAAAATTCTTTCCACCTCAAAAATTGAGCAAGCTTAGAGTGGAAGTCCAAACCTTCAGACAGAAGGAAGGAGAATCCCTCTATGAAGCATGGGAAAGATACAAGCAATTGATCAGAGGGTGTCCTTCTGACATGCTTTCAAAATGGAGCATCATAGGTATATTCTATGATGGTCTGTCTGAACTATCCAAGATATCATTGGATAGCTCTGCTGGAGGATCTCTTCATCTAAAGAAAACACCTGCAGAAGCTCAGGAACTCATTGAAATGGTTGCAAATAACCAATTCATGTACACTTCTGAAAGGAATCCTGTGAATAATGGGACAAATCAGAAGAAAGGAGTTCTTGAAATTGATACTCTGAATGCCATACTAGCTCAGAACAAAATATTGACTCAACAAGTCAATATGATTTCTCAGAGTCTGTCTGGAATGCAAGCAGCAACAGGCAGTACCAAAGAAGCTTCATCTAAAGAAGAAGCTTATGATCTTGAGAACCCAGCAATGGAAGAGGTGAATTACATGGGAGAATCCTATGGAAACACCTATAATCCTTCATGGAGAAATCATCCAAATCTCTCATGGAAGGATCAACAGAGACCTCAACAAGGTTTCAACAACAGTAATGGTGGAAGAAATAGGTTTAGCAATGGCAAACCTTTTCCACCATTTTCTCAGCAACAGACAGAGAATTCTAAGCAAAGCCACTCTGACTTAGCAACCATTGTCTCTGATCTAATCAAAACCACTCAAAGTTTCATGACTGAAACAAGGTCCTCCATTTGAAATTTGGAGGCACAAGTGGGTCAGCTGAATAAGAAAATTACTGAACTCCCTCCTAGTACTCTCCCAAGCAATACAGAAGAGAATCCAAAAAGAGAGTGCAAGGCCAAAACCACAACCCACACGGCCGAACCTGGAGAGGAGGAAGAGGCAGTGATCTCCACTGAGGAAGACCTCAATGGACGTCCACTGGCCTCCATAGAGTTCCCTGATGAGGAACCATGGGAATCTGAGGCTCACACAGAGACCATAGAGATTCCATTGAATTTACTTCTGCCATTCATGAGCTCTAATGAGTATTCTTCCTCTGAAGAGGATGAAGATGTCACTGAAGAGCAAGTTGCTAAGTACCTTGGAGCAATCATGAAGCTAAATGCCAAATTGTTTGGTAATGAGACTTGGGAGGATGAACCTCCATTGCTCATCAAAGAACTGGATGACTTGACTAGGTAGAGATTACCTCTGAATAGACAAGATTCTGGAAAGTTCTTAATACCTTGTACCATAGGGTCAAGTATAAACCTCATGCCTCTCTCTGTAATGGAGAAGCTAGGGATCACTGAGGTACAAGCTGCAAGAATCTTACTGCAGATGGAAGACAATTCAAAGAAACAGGCTTATGGACGTGTAGAGGATGTCTTGGTAAAGGTTGAAGGCCATTACATCCCTGCTGATTTCATAATCCTAGAGACTGGGAAGTGTATGGATGAATCCATCATCCTTGGCAGACCCTTCCTAGACACAACAAAAGATGTAATTGATGTTGACAGAGGAGAATTGATCATTCAAGTGAATGAAGACTCCCTTGTGTTTAAAGCTCAATGATATCCCTCTGTAACCATAGAGAGGAAGCATGAAGAGCTTCTCTCAATACAAAGACAAACAGAGCCCCCACAGTCAAACTATAAGTTTGGTGTTGGGAGGCCACAACCAAACTTTAAGTTTGGTGTTGAACCCCCACATTCAAACTCTAAGTTTGGTGTTGGGAGGTTCCAACATTGCTCTGAACATCTGTGAGGCTCCATGAGAGCCACTGTCAAGCTATTGACATTAAAGAAGCGCTTGTTGGGAGGCAACCTAATCTTTAATTTTCTATGTTAAATTTCTATTTTCTTTTGTTATTTTATGTTTTCTGTAGGTTGATGATCATGTGAAGTCACAAAAACAATTAAAAAAGAAAAAACAGAATGAAAAACAGAACACCCTGGAGGAGAAACTTACTGGCGTTTAAACGCCAGTAAGGGTAGCAGAATGGGCGTTAAACGCCCAGTCTGGCACCATTCTGGGCGTTTAATGCCAGAAATGGGCACCAGACTGGCGTTTAACACCAGGAATGGGCAAGAAGGTGGCGTTAAACGCCAGAAATGGGTAGCAGACTCGCGTTTAACGCCAGGATTGGCAGCAAGGGGCGTTTTGCACGCCACATGGTGCAGGGATGAAAAATCCTTGACACCCACAGGATCCCCACCTACCCCACCTCTCTCTCTCTTTTTCACCCATTCACCAATCACCTCAATACCTCCTCCCCAAAAACACATTACCTATCAAATCCCACCATTCTTTTTACCACTCACATCCATCCTTCATAAAACCCCACCTACCTTACCATTCAAATTCAAACCACTTTACCACCCAAACCCACCCATAATTGCCGAACCATAGCCCCCTCTCCACTCCTATATAAACCCATCTTCACTCCTTCATTTTCACACAACATACACACTACCTATCCCCCTTGGCCGAAACACAAAGCCCCCTCCATCTCCTCTATTTCTTCTTCTTCTACTCTCTTCTTTCTTCTTTTACTCGAGGATGAGCAACCTTCTAAGTTTGGTGTGGTAAAAGCTAAAGCTTTTTTTTTGTTTTTCCATAACCATTAATGGCACCTAAGGCCCGAGAAACCTCTAGAAAGAGGAAAGGGAAGGGAAAAGCTTCCACTTCCGAGTCATGGGAGATGGAGAGATTCCTCTCAAGGGTGCATCAAGACCACTTTTATGAAGTTGTGGCCAAGAAGAAGGTGATCCCCGAGGTCCCTTTTAAGCTCAAAAAGGGCGAATATCCAGAGATCCAACATGAGATCCGAAGAAGAGGTTGGGAAGTTCTCACCAACCCCATTCAACAAGTCGGAATCTTAATGGTTCAAGAGTTCTATGCCAATGCATGGATCACCAAGAACCATGATCAAAGTGTGAACCCGGACCCTAAGAACTGGCTTACAATGGTCCAAGAAAAATACTTGGATTTTAGTCCAGAAAACATAAGGTTGGCATTCAATTTGCCTATGATGCAAGGAGATGCACACCCCTACACTAGAAGGGTCAACTTTAATCAATGGTTGGACCAAGTCCTCATAGACATCTGTGAAGAGGGTGCCCAATGGAAGAGAGATTCAAGAGGGAAGCCGATTCAACTAAAAAGGCATGACCTCAAACCCGTGGTTTGGGGATGGTTGGAGTTTATCCAACGCTCAATCATTCCTACTAGTAACCGATCTGAAGTTACTATAGACCGGGCTATCATGATTCATAGCATCATGATTAGAGAGGAAGTAGAAGTTCATGAGGTTATATCCCAAGAACTCTACAAGGTAGCGGACAAGTCCTCTACTGTGGCAAGGTTAGCCTCCCCTCATCTCATTTGTCACCTCTGTAATTCAGCCGGAATTGACATAGAGGAAGACATCCTCATTAATGAGGACAAGCCCATCACTAAGAAAAGGATGGAGCAAACAAGAGATCCCACTCATGGACAAGAGCATGAGGAAACTCCTTATCATGAAATCCCTGAGATGCCTCAAGGGATGCATTTTCCTCCACAAAACTATTGGGAGCAAATCAACACCTCTCTAGGAGAATTAAGCTCCAACATGGGACAACTAAGGGTGGAGCACCAAGAGCATTCCATCCTCCTCCATGAAATTAGAGAAGACCAAAGAACCATGAGAGAGGAGCAACAAAGGCAAGGAAGAGACGTTGAGGAGCTCAAGCACTCCATAAGATCTTCAAGAGGAAGAACAAGCCGCCATCACTAAGGTGGACCCGTTCTTTAATTTTCTTGTTCTTTATTTTCTGTTTTTCAAATTTTTATGCTTTATGTTTATTTATGTTTGTGTCTTTATTACATGATCATTAGTGTCTAAGTGTCTATGCCTTAAAGCTGTGAAAATGAATCTATCACCTTTCTTAAATGAAAAATGTTTTTAATTGAAAAAGAAAAAGAAGTGCATGAATTTCAAATTTTAAAACAATTTAATTATTTTGATGTGGTGGCAATACTATTGTTTTTCTAAATGAATGCTTGAACAATGCATATTTTTGAATTTGATTGTTTATGAATGTTAAAATTGTTGGCTCTTGAAAGAATGATGGAAAAGGAGAAATGTTATTTGATAATCTAAAAAATCATAAAATTAATTCTTGAAGCAAGAAAAAGCAGTGAAAAGCTTGCAGAAAAAAGGATATATGCGAAAAAAAAAAGAGAGAGAGAAAAGAAAAAAGAAAGAAAAAAAGAAAAGCAAGCAGAAAAAGCCAATACCCCTTTGAACCAAAAGGCAAGGGTAAAATAAAAAGGATCCAAGGCTTTGAGCATCAGTGGATAGGAGGGCCCACAGGAATAAAATCCTGGCCTAAGCGGCTAAACCAAGCTGTCCCTAACCACGTGCTTGTGGCGTGAAGGTGTCAAGTGAAAACTTGAGACTGAGCGGTTAAAGTCGTGGTCCAAAAGCAAAAAGAGTGTGCTTAAGAGCTCTGGACACCTCTAATTGGGGACTCTAGCAAAGCTGAGTCACAATCTGAAAAGGTTCACCCAGTTATGTGTCTGTGGCATTTATGTATCCGGTGGTAATACTGGAAAACAAAATGCTTTGGGTCACGGCCAAGACTCATAAAGTAGCTGTGTTCAAGAATTGACATACTTAACTAGGAGAATCAATAACACTATCTAGATTCTGAGTTCCTATAGAGGCCAATCATTCTGAACTTCAAAGGATAAAGTGAGATGCCAAAACTGTTCAGAAGCAAAAAGCTAATAGCCCCGCTCATCTAATTAATACTGATATTCATAGATATTTTTGTAATTCATTGTACATTTTATTCTTTTTTATCCTATATGACTTTCAGTTGCTTGGGGACAAGCAACAATTTAAGTTTGTTGTTGTGATGAGCGGATAATTTATACGCTTTTTGGAATTATTTTTACTATGTTTTTAGTATATTTTAATTAGTTTTTATTATATTTTTATTAGTTTTTAAATAAAAATCACTCTTCTGGACTTTACTATGAGTTTGTGTGTTTTTTTGTGATTTCAGGTATTTTCTGGCTGAAATTGAGAGACCTGAGCAAAAATCTGATTCAGAGGCTGAAAAAGGACTGCAGATGCTGTTGGATCCTGACCTCCCTGCACTCAAAGTGGATTTTCTGGAAAGTAGACATCTTGGGCTTTTCAGCAATATATAATAGTCCATACTTTTCCTGAGATTTGATGGCCCAAACAGGCGTTCCAAGTCAGCTCAAGAATTCTGGCGTTTAACTCCAAAACTGGCACAAAAGCTGGAGTTAAACGCCCAAACTGGCACAAAAGCTGGCGTTTAACTCCATGAAAAGTCTCTACACATGGAAGCTTCAATGCTCAGCCCAAGCACACACCAAGTGTGCCCGGAAGAAGATTTCTGCATTAATTACTGATTTCTGTAAACCCTAGGCTACTAGTTCTCTATAAATAGGACCTTATACTATTATAACTGGACACATATCTTTGGACGTTTAGTCCCTAGACCTTGGAGGCTGGCCATTGGGCCATGCTTACACCATTATCACTTTTGTATTTTCAACGGTGGAGTTTCTACACACCATAGATTAAGGTGTGGAGCTCTGCTGTTCTTCATGAATTAATACAAAGTACTATTGTTTTTCTCTTCAACTCAAGTCTATTTCTTCTCCAAGATATTCATTCGCACCCAAGAACATGATGAATGTGATGATTATGTGACACTCATCACCATTCTCGCCTATGAACACGTGACTGATAACCACTTCCGTTCTACATGCAAACAATCTTGAATGTGTATCTCTTGGGTTTCTAATCTAAGATTAGAACCTTCGTGGTATAGGCTAGAATTATTGGCGGCCATTCTTGAGATCCGGAACGTCTAAACGTTGTCTGTGGTATTCTGAGTAGGATCTGGGAAGGGATGACTATGACGAGCTTCAAACTCGCGATTGTTGGGCGTGTGGCAGACGCAAAAGGATCAATGGATCCTATTCCAACATGATCGAGAACCGACAAATGATTAGTCGTGCGGTGACAGCGTGCGTAGAATATTTTCACTGAGAGGACGGGAAGTAGCCATTGACAACAGTGATGCCCAACATAAAGCTTGCCATGGAAAGGAGTATGAATGATTGGAAGAAGGCAATAGGAAAGCAGAGGTTCAGGAGGAACAAAGCATCTTCATACGCTTATCTGAAATTCTAACCAAAGAATTACATAAGTATCTCAATCTTTATTTTATGTTTTATTTAATTATCAATTCTCCATCACCATCTGAATCCACCTGACTGAGATTTACAAGGTGACCATAGCTTGCTTTAAGCCGACAGTCTCCGTGGGATCGACCCTTACTCACGTAAGGTATTACCTGGACGACCCAGTACACTTGCTGGTTAGTTGTGCGGAATTGTGACAAAGTGTGATTCACGTTTGAGAGCTTCAAGTCCTTTGGTGCCATTGTTGCTGATCACAATTTCGTGCACCAGACACCTCGGCTTGCCCATTAGTCTGAGGATGGTATGCTGTTGCAACCTTATGAATTATTCCATGCTTCTTCATTAATCCTGTTAGTCTCCTGTTACAAAAATGGGTGCCTTGATCGCTCACGATTGCTTGTGGTGATCCAAAGCAACAAATAATGTGGTTTCTCACAAAGGAAACAACAATGATAGCATCATCAGTGCGGGTAGGAATTGCTTCCACCCATTTGGAAACATAATCCACAGCTAACAATATATAAAAATAGCCATTAGAATTTGGAAATGGACCCATGAAGTCAATGCCCCAAACGTCAAAAATTTCATAGAAAAACATAATTTGTTGAGGCATCTCATCCCTCCTGGATATATTACCAAATTTTTGGCATGGGAAACAAGATCTACAAAATTCAGCAGCGTCTCTAAAAAGTGTAGGCCACCAGAGTCCACAGTCTAACATTTTTCTAACTGTTCTTTAAGGGCCAAAATGTCCTCCACTCTCAGATGAGTGGCAGGCCTCTAAGATGGACTGGAATTATGATTGAGGCACATTACTTCTTCTATTTAGAGTTACGAAAGCAGGCCTTAAGTCATAGCATCTCCATAAATATGGGTCATCCCATATATAATATTTAGACTCGCTTTTCAGCTTGTCTCTTTGATGCTTAGAAAAGTTTGGAGGAAAGGTGCGGCTAACTAGATAATTAGCTACAGGTGCATACCAAGGGACTACCTCAGATACTGCTTGCAATTTATCAAATGGGAAATTATCAACTATAGGAGTAGGGTCATCTGAAATGTGCTCAAGGCGACTCAAGTGGTCTGCCACTAAATTCTGGTTACCACTCCAATCCTTAATTTCTAAATCAAATTCTTGTAATAGCAGTATCCAACGTATAAGCCTTGGTTTGGACTCCTTTTTAGCTAATAGGTACTTTAGAGCTGCATGGTCTAAGTACACTACTACCTTCGTACCAAGTAAATAGGCTCAGAATTTATCCAGAGCAAAAACAATAGCAAGAAGCTCTTTCTCAGTAGTAGTGTAATTGGACTGTGCTGTATCTAGAGTTTTAGACGCATAAGTAATAACAAAAGGATCCTTACCTTCATGCTGAGCCAATGCTGCCCCTACTGCATGGTTGGAAGCGTCGCACATTATTTTGAATGGCTGGCTCCAGTCTGGTCCTCTCAATATTGGAGCTTGAGTCAGGGCAGTCTTCAGCTTATCAAACGCTTGTTTGCAATCTTCACTGAACTCGAACTCAATATCCTTCTGCAGTAGTCTGGATAAGGGAAGTGCTACCTTACTGAAGTCCTTAATGAATCTCCTGTAAAAACCTGTATGGCCAAGGAACAAGTGGACTTCCCTCACAGAAGAGGGGTAAGGTAAACTAGAAATAACATCCACCTTTGCTGGATCTACAGAAATGCCAGTATTAGACACAACATGTCCTAGTACAATCCCTTGTTTAACCATAAAGTGACATTTTTCAAAATTTAATACGAGGTTTGTACTAACACATCTATCTAATACTCTAGATAATCCATCTAAGCAAATGCTAAAGGAATCGCCATAAACACTAAAATCATCCATAAAAACTTCCATACAGTCCTCAATAAGATCAGAAAAAAGACTCATCATACACCTTTGGAAGGTAGCTGGTGCATTGCACAAGCCAAAGGGCATTCTCTTGTAAGCATAAGTCCCAAAAGGACATATAAAAGTAGTCTTTTTCTGATCCTCAGGAGCTATATGAATCTGGAAATAACCTGTGTAACCATCTAGAAAATAATAATGTGATTTACCTGACAAGCGATCCAGCATTTGATCAATGAATGAAAGAGGATAGTGATCCTTACGGGTTGCTTGGTTGAGGCGTCTGTAGTCAATGTAGACCCGCCAAGCGTTCTGTACTCTGGTTGTTATGAGCTCTCCATGCTCATTCTTCACTGTAGTGACTCCAGACTTCTTTGGTACTACTTGTACTGGGCTTACCCATTCACTGTCTGAAATGGGGTAGATGATATCTGCCTCCAGTAGTCTGGTCACTTCCTTTTTGACAACCTCTAAGATAGTGGGGTTCAGTCTTCTCTGGGGTTGACGAATGGGCCTTGCTCCCTCTTCTAAAAATATTCTGTGCTCACATACTTGAGGGTTGATGCCTACTATATCTGCCAAACTCCACCCAATTGCCTTCTTGTGCTTCCTCAGCACACTAAGTAACTGTTCTTCTTGTTGAAAAGTGAGTTCCCTTGCAATGATAATTGGACACTGTTGCTTGTCCTCAAGGTAAGCATATTTGAGGTGAGGAGAAAGGGGTTTTAATTCTAACTTCTGGTCATGGTCAGGCTCTGGGTTGTTTGGAGCTGGTAAGAATGGTAAAGCGCTGTCATTGTCCTCTGAGAATGCCCCCACACTTGGACCTTGTCCTTTGTGCTTCTCCTCTAATTCCTCATGGCGAACTTCAGCTACAGTTTCATCTATGATGTCACACTGGAAGATAGAATGATCTTTTGGAGGGTGCTTCATAACTCCATTCAGGTTGAAACTTACTAATCGGCCATCTATTTCAAAAGAGTATGTTCCTGAAAAAGCATCCAATTTGAACATTGATGTCTTCAGGAAAGGTCTTCCAAGTAGGATTGATGATGGCTTCTCTGAGTCATTTTGGGGCATCTCCAGAATATAAAAATTAGTGGGGAATGTGAGTCCCTTAATGCCCACTAATACATCTTCAGTAACTCTAACCACTGTGATAATGCTTTTATCTGCTAACACAAAACGAGCTACCGACCTTTTTAAGGGAGGGAGCCTCAAAATATCATATATAAACAAAGGCATTATACTCACACATACTCCTAAATCACACAAGCAGTCAGAAATTATCACACCACCAATAGTACAATTAACCATACAAGGACCTGGGTCACTACACTTCTCAGGTAAATCACTCATTAAAGCAGATATGGAACTACCTAGAGGAATAGTTTCTAATTCATTAATTTTGTCTTTATGTATACATAAATCTTTTAGAAACTTTGCATATTTAGGTACCTGTTGAATAACATCAAAAAGAGGAACAGTTACCTCAACCTTTTTGAATACCTCTACCATTTTGGGATCAGGTTCCAGCTGCTTCCTGGGCTTCCTTGCAAGTTGTAGAAATGGGATAGGAGTGGTGTCTTTGATAAACCACTATTTTATGGTTTATATTGTGTTTAATTGTGTGGTTTTGTCATGATCCTTGCCCACTTATTCATCATTTTAGCATGCATTTAGATTTCCTTCCTAAATTCAGTACATGTTTGAAAGTTGCTTCCTAGAGACTTTAATTATTTACTTTTAATTCTCGTTTATTCCATTCGATACCGTGATCTGTGTGTCAAGTGTTTCAGGCCTTATAGGGCATGAATAACATGGAGATTGGAGAGGAAGCTAGCAAAAATGGAAGGAACACAAGAATTTGAGGAGATAACCAGCGAGAAGTGACGCGGTCGCATGGCTCACGCGACCACGCGAAGGAGCACAAATCGCAGTGACGGGGCCGCATGGCTTGTGCGGCCGCGCGGATCGAAAAGCGCAAGCAACGCGGTAGCGTGGACGACGCGAACGCGTGGAGAGGAAAAAGCGCAAGCGACGCGTCCGCATGGATGACGCGATCGCGTGACATGTGCGATCTGCATAATCTGCAGAATTCAATGGGGGCGATTTTAGACCTTATTTCGGCCCGGAACAGCAGACTAGAGTCAGAGAATAAGCAGAAACAACACACACATTCATTCAGTAGTTTTAGATCTAGTTTTTTCACTCTCTTAGGTTTTTCTCTCTAGTTTTTAGGATTTTAATTTTCAATTGATCTTAGCATTGGAACATTGAGAAGAGTTATTTCCTCATCAAGACTTCATCATTCTAGTTTGTTCTCTTAACTTGGTTTTATTCTTCCATGTTCTTTGTTGTGTTCAAGACTTCCTTTTATGTGCCATGGATTCTTTATTTACAATGCGTGAGTAGTTTCATTACTTGATAGGGAGTTGATTAAAAGGAACTCTTGAGTTGGAAGGATCGAAGGAGAAATTTATAGTTGGGTTAAATGTTGGATTGCTATCCTGTCACCAACGCCAATCCCTTTGAACTAAGTGGTTGTAACTCGTGAATAGATTTGGCAGTCCAACTTGTTTGACTTTCCCTTACCTAGTAAAGGATAACCAAACAGAGTAACCGTTAATTATAAATCAATCTTAAAAATCACTCCATCAATGATAGAAATTCTAACTGATCAATTCCCAGTCAAGGCTTTTATTTATATTATTTAAAATTCCTCAATTTAAATTCCAATGTACTTAGCTCAACTTCTTGGAACATCTGATTAATAAAACAACACACTTTTCTGCAACTAGTTGGGAGACGACCTGGGACTTAAAACTCCCAGTAATTTTTATTTAAACTCTCTGTGACATATTTCTAAATTGATAGGCAGATTTTCGGTGAGTTAAGAACTATACTCGCAACGTAACCATTTTAATAAATTTTTAATTCACCAGCTTCTGCTTCCCATCAATTTTTGGCGCAATAGAGTGCTAATTTTATTAATTAGAATTTATTTATTTGCATTTTATTTGATTTTGCTACTATGAGCTGCATGTTTCTTCCGTCAAATGACGCATTCACTTCCTGATCCACGCTTGCTAACATTCGATCCTGAAATTGAAAGAACAATTTCACGAATAAGGCAAGAACAGCGTAGGTTAGCCCGCTCTGAAGGCGGGTCTGAAAGTGAATTTGAGGAAGAAACCAGCCCCCGTTCTACTGATTCGGTTGTTTTACGCACAGAAAACATGGCAGCTAGAAGAGTTACCATTCAGGAGGAAGGAGCTCCTGATTTTACAATGCAACCATTTCAAGCGCATCATCCAGCGGTAGCTACTGATTTTGAAATAAAGACCGCACTACTAAATTTGATGCCCAAGTTTCATGGCCTACCTGCTCAAGAGCCTATCAAGCACTTGAGAGATTTCCAGACAGCCTGTTCTACTGTCAAGCGTGATGGCACTGATGAAACTTCAATTCTGCTAAAAGCTTTTCCGTTCTCTCTTGAGGGAAAAGCAAGAGAGTGGTACTACACTCAACCTCTAGCAAATGTATCCAACTGGGATACACTCAGAAAGGAGTTTCTGGAGAAATTCTTTCCATCTGAAGTTACTGATAAACTGAGGAAGGATATCTCTACAATTGTTCAGGATGACAATGATACTCTCTTTGAATACTGGGAGCGCTTCAATAATCTTCTGGAAGCATGCCCCCACCACATGATTGACAAGATCGTGCTACTCAGCTATATCACACAAGGTATGAGGCCCCAAGATAAGACCACATTGGAAAGTGCCAGCAATGGGTCTATGAAGAAGTACAAGACCACTGATGAAGCTTGGAAATTGATCAGTGATTTAGCTGAATCTACTCGGAACCACAGACAGAAACAAGGTCGTTCAAAAGTCGTTGCAGAAGTATCTTCTGGAATAGAGACTGCTGCTCTAAATCGAAGCATCTGTGAGATGACCAACCTGCTGAAGCAAATGCAGTTGAATCAACAAGCTCAGCAAACTCAATCGCAGCAAAACCAACAACTAGTTCCACAAAGAATTTGCGGAATTTGTGCTGATTACAGCCACTACACTGATGAATGCCCGCAGCTCCAACAAGAAGACAACATGGTGGCATCCACTGACAACTTCTATGACCACCCCAACCAAGGGTACAATCAAAGTGGAAATAATAACCATGGATGGCAGGACAATTCAAACCAGAATTGGAGGGACAACAATAATAGGGGAGGTAGAGATAATCAGGGAAATCAGAGGTGGAATAATAACAACAACAGGCAGCAAAATCAACCTTACCGAGCACCTCACCTGAGGCAAAACCAAGGACCACCGAACAATCAGCAGCAAACCTCTCAGTTTACTCATTCTTCTGTATCTTCTAATGAAGATTTATTACAAGATTTTGAGAAAAGACAACTGGCCATGGAAAATACCATCGTGAATAATATTAATGCCAGTCTGAATGGTTTCACCTCTACTCTACAAGCTTTATTGTCACAACTTGGTTCAGCACAAAATTCCAGTAACCAACCTTCAAGCACTACTGGAATCCCCTCTCAACCATTACCCAATCCGAAGGGAGGCATTAATGCCATCACCCTGAGGTCCGGAACCACACTGCAGGAGAGGAATCAGGAGGAACCAAGCTCACCAGAATACGCCTCAGCTGAAGAGGTGGTAGAAATCGAAGATGTTGAAGAGGAAGAGGACATACAGGACATAGCTGAAGAAGAGATAGCTCAACCACAGGAAGAAGCACAAAAAGGCGCAGGCACCACAGAAAACACTACTCCCATTCCATTTCCACAACTCGCAAGGAAGCCCAGGAAGCAGCTGGAACCTGATCCTAAAATGGTAGAAATATTCAAAAAGGTTGAGGTAACTGTTCCCCTTTTTGATGTTATTCAGCAGGTACCTAAATATGCAAAGTTTCTAAAAGACATATGTATCCATAAAGACAAAATTAATGAATTAGAAACTATTCCTTTAGGTAGTTCTATATCTACTTTAATGGGAGGATTACCTGAAAAATGTAGTGATCCAGGTCCTTGCATAGTTAGTTGTACTATTGGTGGTGTAATAATTTATGATTGCATGTGTGATTTAGGAGCATGTGTCAGTATAATACCTTTGTCTATATATGATGTTTTAAGGCTCCCTCCCTTAAAAAGGTCGGCAGCTCGTTTTGTGTTAGCAGATAAAAGCATTATTACAGTGGCTGGAGTTGCTGAAGATGTTTTGGTGAACATTAAAGGGCCCACATTTCCCACTGATTTTTATATCTTGGAGATGCCCCATAATGATTCAGATAAGCCATCATCAATCCTACTTGGAAGACCATTCCTGAAGACATCAAAATTCAAATTGGATGCTTTTTCAGGAACATGCTCCTTTGAAATAGATGGCCGCATAGTGATCTTCAATCTGAATGGAGTCATTGACAACCCCCCAGAAGATCGTTCTATCTTCCAGTGTGATGTCATAGACGAGAGTGTGGTTGAAGTTCAAAAAGAAGAGTTTGAAGAGAGGCACACTGGACAAGATCCAAGTGTGGGGACCCTCTTAACTGACAATGAGGACACTTTGCCATTTTCGCAAGCCCCAGATAATCCAGAGCCTACCCATGATCAAAAGTTAGAATTGAAACCTCTCCCTCCACATCTCAAATATACTTACCTTGAGGATGAGCAGAAGCTTCCGGTTATTATTGCAAGAGAACTGACTTCTCAACAAGAAGAGTAGTTACTTGATGTGCTGAGGAAGCATAAGAAAGCAATTGGGTGGAGTTTGGCAGACATAGTGGGAATCGACCTTCAAGTATGCGAGCACAGAATATTTTTAGAAGAGGGAGCAAGACCTGTCCGTCAACCCCAGAGAAGATTGAATCCCACCATCTTGGAAGTTGTCAAAAAGGAAGTGACCAGATTATTGGAAGCCGGTATCATATATCCCATTTCAGACAGTGAATGGGTGAGCCCAGTACAAGTGGTGCCCAAGAAGTCCAGAGTCACTACCGTGAAGAATGAGCATGGAGAGCTCATAGCAACTAGAGTTCAGAATGCATGGAGAGTCTGCATTGATTACAGGCGTCTCAACCAAGCTACCCGTAAGGATCACTACCCACTTCCATTCATTGATCAAATGCTGGATCGCCTGTCAGGTAAATCACATTATTGCTTTCTAGATGGTTACACAGGTTATTTCCAGATTCATATAGCTCCTGAGGATCAGGAAAAGGCTACTTTTACATGTCCTTTTGGGACTTATGCTTATAAGAGAATGCCCTTTGGCTTGTGCATTGCACCAGCTACTTTCCAAAGGTGCATGATGAGCCTTTTCTCTGATCTTATTGAGGACTGTATGGAAGTTTTTATGGACAATTTTAGCATTTATGGTGATTTTTTTAACCTTTGCTTAGATGGATTATCTAGAGTATTAGATAGATGTGTTGATACAAACCTTGTATTGAATTTCGAAAAATGCCACTTTATGGTAAAGCAAGGGATTGTATTAGGACATGTGGTATCTAATAATGGCATTTCTGTAGACCCAGCAAAGGTGAATGTTATTTCTAGTTTACCTTACCCCTCTTCTGTGAGGGAAGTCCGCTCGTTCCTTGGTCATGCAGGTTTCTACAGGAGATTTATTAAGGACTTTAGTAAGGTGGCACTTCCCTTATCCAGATTACTGCAGAAGGACATTGAGTTCGAGTTCAGTGCAGATTGCAAACAAGCATTTGATAAGCTGAAGACTGCTCTAACTCAAGCCCCAATTGTGAGAGGACCCGACTGGAGCCAGCCGTTTGAAATCATGTGCGATGCTTCCAACCATGCAGTAGGAGCAGCGCTGGCTCAGTGTGAAGGTAAGGATCCTTTTGTTATTGCCTATGCATCTAAGACTTTAGACACTGCCCAGTCCAATTATACTACTACTGAGAAAGAGCTACTTGCTATTGTTTTCGCTCTGGATAAATTCCGAGCTTATTAACTTGGTACTAGAGTAGTAGTGTATTCGGACCATGCAGCTCTAAAGTATTTATTAGCTAAAAAGGAATCCAAACCAAGACTTATACGTTGGATACTGCTGTTACAAGAATTTGATTTAGAAATAAAGGATAGGAGTGGTAATCAAAATTTAGTAGCGGACCACTTGAGTCGCCTTGAACATATTAAGGATGATTCTACTCCTATAGATGATAATTTTCCTTTTGACAATCTGCAAGCAGTATCTGAGGTAGTCCCTTGGTACGCACCTGTTTCTAATTATTTAGTTAGCCGCACATTTCCTCCACATTTCTCTAAACATTAAAGAGACAAGCTGAAAAGCGAGTCTAAATATTATATATGGGATGACCCATATTTATGGAGATGTGGCGCTGACCAGATAATTAGATGATGTGTACCTCAATCAGAATTCCAGTCCATTTTAGAGGCCTGTCACTCATCTGAGAGTGGAGGACAGTTTGGCCCTCAAAGAACAGCTAGAAAGATCTTGGACTGCGGATTCTGGTGGCCTACTCTTTTTAGAGTGCTGCTGAGTTTTGTAAATCTTGTCACCCATGCCAGAAATTTGGTAACATATCCAAGAGGGATGAGATGCCTCAACAATATATGCTTTTCTGTGAAATTTTTGATGTCTGGGGCATTGACTTCATGGGTCCATTTCCAAATTCTAGTGGATATTTTTATATATTGTTAGCTGTGGATTATGTTTCCAAATGGGTGGAAGCAATTCCTACCTACACTAATGATGCTAACACTGTTGTTTCCTTTGTGAGAGACCATATTATATGCCGCTTTGGATCACCACGAGCGATCGTGAGCGATCAAGGCACCCATTTTTGTAACAGGAGACTAACAGGATTGATGAAGAAGCATGGGATAATCCATAAAGTTGCAACAGCTTACCATCCCCAAACTAATGGGCAAGCCGAGGTGTCAAACAGAGAAATTAAGCGTATCCTGCAGAAGATAGTGAAGCCTCATAGAAAAGACTGGAGCACCAGACTACATGATACACTGTGGGCATATAGAACAGCATACAAGACACCCATTGGGATGAGTCCCTTTCTCCTAGTTTATGGAAAAGCTTGCCATCTTCCAGTTGAAATCGAACACAGAGCCTTCTGGGCAGTCAAGGAGTGCAACATGGAAATTGAGAAAGCCGGAACTGAAAGAAAGTTGCAGCTACAGGAACTGGAAAACCTCCGCCTAGAAGCTTATGAGAACTCCAGAATATACAAGGAAAAGATGAAAGCCGTGCATGATCAAAACATCAAGAAGAGAGAGTTCCAACCTGGAGATTTTGTTCTCCTTTACAAATCTCGACTG
Source organism: Arachis ipaensis (assembly GCF_059453495.1). Taxonomy (NCBI): domain Eukaryota; kingdom Viridiplantae; phylum Streptophyta; class Magnoliopsida; order Fabales; family Fabaceae; genus Arachis; species Arachis ipaensis. The sequence goes on from NC_142444.1 coordinate 80,829,234, forward strand.
AGGCTCATGCCCGGTAAGTTGAGATCAAAATGGGAAGATCCATACAGAATAGAGAAGGCTGAACCGTACGGAGTCTATCACCTAAGCCATCCTTCAAGTTCTGAACTTATTAAGGTTAATGGACACCGCCTAAAGCTGTACCATGGTGAGAAGGTGCAGAGAAATAAGGAGCTTGAGATCATCCACTTGGAAGATCCCCACATAGCAGCAGATTGAGCTAGTGGAGCGTCCAACTTACGGACGTAAAAGCAAAGTGCTTGGTGGGAGATAACCCACTACGGTATGATCGTTCCTTTCTTCACTTTTAGTTTTTCTTCTTTAATAACTCTTCTCTTTATTAGTGCTTTCGTGCTCTTTCAATTACATGTCTTTATCTTTCCTAAAAAAAAAAAAAAAATTTTTGCCGCGCGAAGCGATCGCACCAGCGACGCGTCCGCGTGGCAGGAGGAGTAAAGAAAAATAAAAATGAACAGAAAGTTACGCAGGAGGAGCGCTGGAGTCGTGCCAATGGCACAAATTACTCTACGTGACCGCGTCGCATGGAAATCATGGCCTCCCACGCGACCGCGTGCCTCACGCGGCCGCGTGCCCTGCATTTTCGACGTAAAAGGGTGCACAATGCTATATTGTGCGAGAGTGGTGCTGGATTGGTGCTGGAAGCAAAATCCTTGTCACGCGACCGTGTCGCCGACGCGGCCGCATCAATTATTTTCTGACACACACTCACGCGATCGCATGACCCACGCGATCGCGTCATCCAATTTTGGCAATTGAAATGAATCGAACAGAGAGTTGTGCTGGAGCGAGGCTGCACTCGCGCTAGCAGCGCAACATAGGTCACGCGACCGCGGGACCGACGCAATCGCATCCCCTTCCCTGACGTGCCCCCATGCGAACGCATGCCCCAGGCGGCCGCGTCGCATGAGCCGCACAGCTAAACCTCGATTGCCAAATTATCTTATCTTTCTTTCCTCCAAATCCTAATTTTTCTTTTCCATCCTTCTTCCTTCTTTCTTCTTTCCCCCTTCTCCTTTCTATCTCACTCTCTCTCTCTCTCTCTCCTCCATTAACAAGGTTTTACCTTCTTCTTCCTTCTTCTCTTTTCTATCATTCTTATTATATTATGTATATATTATTATTTTCTTTTTCTTTTCTTTTTCTTTTCAAACTTTTATTTTCTTTATTCTTCTTTTCCCTTTTTACATGGTGTTAGAAATTTTTTTAGTCACTATCCCTCACTATATGCTTGTGACTTGTTACAATTTATTTGACAATTATTATTATTATTTTTTTGGGGATTGCTTGCATGTTCAATTTCATACTTTTTACATCTTGTTTAACATGCATACTATATGTTTGTGAAAAAGCCCATGTGGCATTATGCACTTCTCTATGTTCCTATACTATTCAATGCTTGCTTTTCACAACTTTCCCCTATTATTTTATTAATTGAATTCAATTGTCAATACAAACGTGATGGTTTGTTACAAAGTAATGCTTGGCCTATACTACTCATGCCCTTTGCCAGCATGCCAATAAACACCTTGCATTCACTTGTCTTTTTATGCACTAGCTATTTCCCATTGATGGCTTTTCATATGTACTCGAGAGCACGTGTTAATGTCATCTACATTTTACTATGCATCATTCACCCTCTTTTCCGTTTCCTTCCTTGCTGTATCTCTCTTTGCATTTAATTTTCTTTCTCTTCCCTTCTTTCAGGATGGCCACCAAGAAAGGAAAGGAGAAAGCAACTTCCAGACCACCAGCAAGAAGGGGAACTAAAAGAGCATTAGTGGCAGAGCCTTCTTCAACCGCAGTCAAGCCCTCAACAAAACGAGTCAATAGGATAATAAAGGTTGAAGAAAAGGAGAAAGCCTTTCCAACAAAGGACACTACGCGATTTTCCAATCGCTACTGTGAGCAGATGTTCCCCATCCTGGCAGAAAGAAACTATAACAATGAATACCTTCTTATCCTCCCGTCCAATATTGCCACCATTGTTGAGCCGCAAATTGAGCGAAGACAATGGGGTTTCCTACGGAAACAGCCAAGGCAGGTCAATCTTTCTTGGGTAGTTGAGTTCTACTCCAACTTCTACATGCCGACCCTGCAGTCTGTTTATGTCCGGCAGAAGCAAGTCCCCATCACAGAAGAAGCCATTCAACAAGTTCTGAGTCTTCCCCATATTCCTGCAGGAATGGACGCTTTTCAAGAAGCCACCCTTCAGCGCCAGAGATACCAATTTGATTGGGACTCCGTTCTCAGAGTCATCGCTTTACCTGGCAGCCGTTGGATCTACGGATACCACCGTTCCCGCCCTAAGGGAATCTTAGCTTCCACACTTACCTTGGAGGCTCACGTATGTGCACAGATCATGTCCCATTACGTGTTTCCGAGCACTCATGAGTCCTCCTTCACTGCAGACATGGCTGTTCTACTATGGTGCATCCTTACAGACTAACCTCTGAATCTTTCAAGACACATCCGGAATGCTATGGAGCATGTACAAATCGCGGGCAACCTACCTTTTCCCGCCTTGGTCTCAGATCATGTCTCAGCAGCCAAAGTCTCCTACAGAGCTGGGGACACCAAAGTCATGCTTCCACGAGATGATCAATATATCCCTCACGGGAAATACCTCAGACTTTCAGCAGCCACTACAAGCCAGCCTACTGAACCAGTTGAAGATATTCCTTCTTCAATACCACAAGCATCTACAACCGAGAAATTGCTCCAGCAGATACTTGAAAAATTGGATCGGCATGAACTGAAAGCTAAGATGAGAGAATGCCGTAACGAGCGCCGATTCAAACACCTCAAGGAGCTACTCAAGGGACGCTTCAGAGACTCAGACACCCCGGACTCCACTTTTTTTACCAGCACCGGGAGCCATGATGATCCCGACTGTGGAGATACTGCCACCAGTCCACCCCTGTTCCTGACAGATGGCACCGAGGACGGTGCAAAGCCTTAAGTATGGGGAGGTCGGTCAGTACCTGACTTCCTGAGGTAAATTCTCTTCTCTGGCACCAATAATTAGGATATTTTAGTTAGATTTTCTTTCTTTTATAGAATAGAATAAACTGCATAGGTTAGAATAGTTGCATGCATGTTCTACTTGATTGAAAAGACAATAAGTTTCTTTTAAAAATCTATCTTTGGAACAAAATTTCACTAATTTTTCAAAATTTTTATGATAAATCTGCTTGAGTTGTATTTGGAACATGATGTTTGAGCTAAAGAACACACAACCTGTGAAAGATTTGAGCCTTTATGTATGGTTACACTATTTAACCATAATCATTTTATTCTTATGTGTTTACTTCTCTATGATTGTAATCTATATTTTGTTTTATCTTATATGTCCAATATTTATTATATTTACATGCTTGCACATGATTGAGGCCATTATTTGCTTAAACTCACTTATCCAAATCAAGGCTACCCTTTTCAATTACCCTTGTTAACCACTTTGAGCCTTTGAAACCCCATTTGTTCTATATTTTACCACATTACTAACCTTAAGCTGAATAACAATTATATATCCCAAATTGAATCTTTGGTTAGCTTAAGATAGAATTGTGTGTGCTAGTTAAGTATGGGAAATTGTGGGAACAAAAGTTGTTGAGGGAATGTGTCATGAAAATTTAAAGGGAATTTGGATACCTACTCATGTGAAGATATGAGAATGAAAAATCTATGTGCATTGATAAGCTTTATTTATTTAAAAAAATAAATAAATAAATAAATAAGGGGACAAAATTACCCCAATGTTAAATTCAGAATTCAAAGATCAATGCACATATGATAGAATTAAAATACAAAGTTGAAACATGAGTATGGGTTGAAAAAGGGAATTATGGGTAGCTAAGCATGAATTTAAAAGTATATAGAATATATGTATATTAGGTGAGAGCTTAGGTTAATTAAAGATTCATTTTATAAAGCTCACTTAGCCATATGTATATCCTTACCTGCACCTTGGCCCCATTACAACCCTGAAAAGACCTCATGATGTTTGCATTGGTATATTAACTGTTGTTGATTGGTTAAGAGAAAAACAAAAGTTAGAAAACATGACTAGAAAAGAATTGAGTGATTACCCTATACACTAGACATTAGAGCGTACATACATTATCAGTGAGGGTTCAATGCTTGAATTTTCATGTTTCCTGCCTTCATAAGCTATCTTCTTGCACTTTTATCAGTTTTATTGTATAATGATAGAATTAGTGGAATTTGATTTGTAACTGTTTTGAAAGGCTTATTTACTTTTGATCAAGTGGACAATAGTACAATTAACCATACAAGGACCTGGGTCACTACACTTCTCAGGTAAACCACCCATTAAAGCATATATGGAACTACCTAAAGGAATAGTTTCTAATTCATTAATTTTGTCTTTATGTATACATAAATCTTTTAGAAACTTTGCATATTTAGGTACTTGTTGAATAACATAAAAAAGAGGAACAGTTACCTCAACCTTTTTGAATACCTCTACCATTTTGGGATCAGGTTCCAGCTACTTCCTGGGCTTCCTTGCAAGTTGTAGAAATGGGATAGGAGTGGTGTCTTTGATAAACCACTATTTTATGGTTTATATTGTGTTTAATTGTGTGGTTTTGTCATGATCCTTGCCCACTTATTCATCAATTTAGCATGCATTTAGATTTCCTTCCTAAATTCAGTACATGTTTGAAAGTTGCTTCCTAGAGACTTTAATTATTTACTTTTAATTCTCCTTTATTCCATTCGATGCCGTGATTTGTGTGTCAAGTGTTTCAGGCCTTATAGGGCATGAATGAGATGGAGATTGGAGAGGAAGCTAGCAAAAATGGAAGGAACACAAGAATTTGAGGAGATAACCAGCGAGAAGTGACGCGGTCGCATGGCTCACGGGACCGCGCGAAGGAGCGCAAATCGCAGCGACGCGGCCGCATGGCTTGTGCGGCCGCGCGGATCAGAAAGCGCAAGCGACGCGGTAGCGTGGACGATGCGAACGCGTGGAGAGGAAAAAGCGCAAGCGACGCGTCCGCATGGATGACGCGATCGCGTGACATGTGCGATCTGCATAATCTGCAGAATTCGATGGTGGCGATTTTGGACCTTATTTCGGCCCAGTTTTCAGCCCGGAACAGCAGACTAGAGTCAGAGAATAAGCAGAAACAACACACACATTCATTCAGTAGTTTTAGATCTAGTTTTTTCACTCTCTTAGGTTTTTCTCTCTAGTTTTTAGGATTTTAATTTTCAATTGATCTTAGCATTGGAACATTGAGAAGAGTTATTTCCTCATCAAGACTTCATCATTCTAGTTTGTTCTCTTAACTTGGTTTTATTCTTCCATGTTCTTTGTTATGTTCAATTTTGTCATTCAGATACTTTTATGATTAATTAATGCAAGGATTATTTCTCTTTAATTCAATTTCAATTCCAATAATCATGTCTTCTTTTAATTCCCTTTTATGTGCCATGGATTCTTTATTTACAATGCGTGAGTAGTTTCATTACTTGATAGGGAGTTGATTAAAAGGAACTCCTGAGTTGGAAGGATCGAAGGAGAAATTTATAGTTGGGTTAAATGTTGGATTGCTATCCTGTCACCAATGCCAATCCCTTTGAACTAAGTGGGTTGTAACTCATGAATAGATTTGGCAGTCCAACTTGTTTGACTTTCCCTTACCTAGTAAAGGATAACCAAATAGAGTAACCGTTAATTATAAATCAATCTTAAAAATCACTCCATCAATGATAGAGATTCTAACTGATCAATTCCCAGTCAAGGCTATTATTTATATTATTTAAAATTCCTCAATTTAAATTCCAATTTACTTAGCTCAACTTCTTGGAACATCTGATTAATAAAACAGCACACTTTTCTGCAACTCGTTGGGAGACGACCTGGGACTTAAAACTCCCAGTAATTTTAATTTAAACTCTCTGTGAGTTAAGAACTATACTCGCAACGTAACCATTTTAATAAATTTTTAATTCACCAGCTTCTGCTTCCCATCAGTCTTTTGCAGTATCTGCACCCTGTGGTGCTTCCTCCTGTGGTTGAACTTCTTCTTTTTCAACTATGTCCTGTATGTCCTCTTCCTCTTCAGCATCTTCTAGTTCCACTACCTCTTCAGCTGAGGCGTGTTTTGGTAGGCTTGGCTCCTCCTGATTCCTCTCCTGCAGTGTGGTTCTGGACCTCAGCGTGATGGCATTAATGCCACCCTTGGGATTGGGTAATGGTTGAGAGGGAATTCCACTGGAGCTCAAAGGCTGGTTATTGGAGTTATTCATCGATCCAATCTGTGAGGCAAGAGCTTGCAAAGTAGCGTTCAGACCATTTAGAGTGGCATTAATGTTATTTTCCATGGTCTGTTGTCTCCGATCAATAGATTGTAGTAAATCATCATTAGAAGATGAGGAAGGATAAGTAATTTGAGAGGACTGCTGTAGGATATTCTGTGGTCCTTGGGACTGTCTCAGTTGAGGTGCTTTGTAAGGCTGGTTCTGGTTTTGCTGTCTGTTGTTGTTATTATTCCACCTCTGATTTCCTTGATTGTCTCGGCATCCTCTGTTGTTGTTAACCCTCTAATTCTGGTTAGAATTGTCCTACCATCCATGGTTGTAATTGCCACCTTGATTGTACCCTTGGTTGGGGCGGTCATAGAAATTATGAATGGCTGCCACGGTGTTGTCTTCCTGCTGGAGCTGTGGACATTCATCAGTATAGTGGCTATAATCAGCACAGATTCCACAAACTCTCTGTGGGACTAACTGTTGGCCTTGCTCTGGTGGAGAGGGTTGAGCTTGCTGAACTTGTTGTTGATTCAATTGCATCTGCTTCAGCAAGTTGGTCATTTCACAGATACTCTGAGTCAGAGCAGCAGTCTCTCTGCTAGAGGATACTTCTACAACGGCTTTTAAACGGCCTTATTTCTGCCTTTGATTTCGAGTAGATTCAGCTAAGTCGCTGATCAATTGCCATGCCTCGTCAGTGGTCTTGTACTTTTTCATAGACCTATTGCTAGCACTCTCCAATGTGGTCTTATCTTGGGGCCTCATGCCCTGTATGACGTAACTGAGTAACACTATTTTGTCAATCATATGGTGGGGGCATGCTTCCAGAAGATTATTGAAGCGCTCCCAGTATTCATAGAGAGTCTCAGATTCATCTTGAACAATCATGGAAATGTCTTTCCTTAGTTTATCAGTAACTTCAACTGGAAATAATTTTTCCAAGAATTCTCTTCTCAGTGTATCCTAGTTGGATACAGTTGCTGCTGGTTGAGTGTAGTACCACTCTCTCGCCTTCCCCTCAAGAGAAAACGGGAAAGCTTTTAGCGAAATTGAAGTTTCATCTGCACCATCACGCCTGACAGTAGAATAGGCTGCTTGAAAATCTCTCAGGTGCTTGATAGGCTCTTGAGCAGGCAAGCCATGAAACTTGGGCATCAAATTGAGCAGTGCGGTCTTTATTTCAAAGTCTGTAGCCACCGCAGGGTGATGCGCTTGAAATGGTTGCATTGTAAAATCAGGGGCTCCAGCCTCCTGGATAGTAACTCTCCTAGCTGCTGTCATGTTCCCTGCACGTCAATCAACCAAATCAGTAGAACGGGGTCTGGTTTCTTTCTCAAGTGATGTTTCAGATCCGACCTCAGAGAAGACTAACCGACGCCGAGCTTGCCTTATTCGTGAAATAGGTCTTTCAATCTCAGGATTGAATACTAGCAAGCTTGGATCAGGAAGTGAACGCATCATCTAATGAAAGAAACAAGCAGCTCATGGTAGCAAGATAAAATAAAATGAAAATAAATAAAATCCAATTAATAACTTTAGCACTCTATTACAACTCCCCAGCAACGGCGCCAAAAATTGACGTGGCGGAAATTGGTTAATTAAGAATTGATATAAGTTGTGCGTTGCAAGTATAGTTCTTAACCAACCAGAAATCTGCTTATCAATTTAGAAAGGTTGTCACAAAAATTAAAATTAAAATACTGGGGGTATGAATCCCAGGTCGTCTCCCAACGAGTTGCAGAAAGGTGTGCTATTTTATTAATCAGATATTTTCAGAAAGAGTTTGAGTTGAATAAACAGGAAAATAAATTGGGGAAATTAAGTAATTTAAATAAAAGCCTTGACCGGGAGTAGATTAGTTGGAAGTCCTATTCTTGTTGCAGTACTCTCAAGATTAATTGATAATTGAAGGTCGTTCTATTTAGTTACCCTTACTAAATAAGGGAAAGTCAAACAAGTTGGAATGATGTTTCTACTCACAAGTCCCAATCCGCTTACTTGGAAGGATTGGCGTTAGTGACTAGAGAGCCATCCAACAATGAACCCAATTACAATTTCTCCTTTGAACATTCCAAATCAAGGGTTCCTTTCAATCAACTCCCCTTCAAGTCAGGGAACAACTCGCTCATTGTGAATGTAGAACTCATAACATAGGAAAGGAAATTAAAGAAAGACATGATAAATAAAACTCAAAGGAATCAATTAAAAATAAAAGTAACTCTTGTATTAATAATTCTAAAAATAATCCAATAGTAAAATTGAGTAAATTAAAGGACATGAAAGAGTAAAGCCAAGTAAAGAAAATGAACTAGAATGACGAAGTCTTGATGAGGTAATAACTCTTTTCGATATCCCAATGCAAAGAACAATAGAAAATAAAAATCCTAAGAACTATGAGTGTGTAGAGAAAAAACCTAGAGAAGGAGTAAAACTAAATCAAAAAAACTAAAACTGTGTAGAATGAATGTTGTCTTTCGGTTTCTGCATGTCCTCTGGCTCTTGTCTGCTTTTCCGGGCCGAAAACAAGGTCAAAACAGTGCCCAAAATCGCCCCCAGCGAATTCTGCAGATTATGCAGATCGCGCATGTCACGCAATCGCGTCATTCATGCGGACGCGTCATGCGGCGTTTTGCTTTGCCACGCGGGGGCGTCGTCCACGCCTCCGCGTCACTTGTGCTGTTCCAATCCGCGCGGTCGCGTGAGCCATGCGGTCGCGTCACTGCGATTTCCTCTCTTCCGCGCGGTCGCGTGAGCCATGCGGCCGCGTCACTTCTCGCTGGTCATCTCCTTAATTTCTTGTGTTCCTTTTATTTTTGCAAGCTTCCTTTCCAATCTCCAACTCATTCATGCTCTATAAAGCCTGAAACACTTAACACACAGATCACGACAACGAATGGAATAAAGGAAAATTAAAATACATAATTAAAAGTCTCTAGGAAGCAAGTTTTCAATCATGTAATAATTTTAGGAAGGAAATATAAATGCATGCTAATCATATGAATAAGTGGGTAAAGATCATGATAAAACCACACAATTAAACACATTATAAACCATAAAATAGTGGTTTATGAATGATTGATGCCTTTATCTAGCTCAAGTTGTGAAATCTTTTCTTATATTTCTTCCTTGAAGCAAGCTTTTGATTTTTTTTTATTAGCTTCTCCTTTTGGGTGCTTTGCCCCATGAGTTGATAACAAAGCTATGACTTCTAAATGCTTTGTTTTCAAGTATTACCACTTGATACATAAGCACCACAAGCATTTAATTAGAGGACTTCATTAAGCTCATTTGTTTCTTTTCTTGACTCTCTAATCATTGATGCTCAGAGCCTTGAGCTTTGAGGGAGTACTTTTGCACTTGAGCCTAGCCTTGACTTCTAAGTGTTTTGTTTTCAAGCATTTTACTTGATACATAAACACCACAAGCACTTAACAATTGAATTTTCATTGGTACTCAGAGCCTTCAGCTTTCTCATTCTTTCCCTTTTTCTTTCTTGCCTTAATTTGTAATTGCCTTTTCAAGGTTTTCATGATTTCAAAAGATTTCACAAAATGTCCTAGATAAAAACTTCAATTAAATAAAATCTAATGCAATTGAGCAATAATTAACCATACTAGCCTTCCAATACTTGTATGCACATGCTAAGTTCTTCTTTAATGCCTTGTTTGTTTATGATCATGATACTTTACTGCTTTGAACTTTACAAAACTCAAGTTGGTAGTCATAATGGCATGGCAACATGTTACAGATCAAAATTCAGGCTATGCTCATTCATACCACACATGCATACAGAGAATATAAAGACAATCATGCAATTTAAAGTGCTGAAAACAAAGGAGAGGAAAAGGCACTTTACAACCTTGTAATTCATCTTCTCTATTGTTGTCATTTTTCTCCCATTCTTCCCTTTCTCTTGCCAAACTCAGAATGCTTGTTCATCCTCAAGCAACAATTAGAACAATGGCTATGGGGCTAAGATGGATCATGAATGTCTTATACAATGAAATGTTAGTAGCACATGTGTTTTAAGCAAGCAAAATTAAAGATAACAATCAATGTACAAGAGACAGAGACATTTTGATTACATAGATAAGAAGGTGTGCATAGTACATTGCATAAAAGATAAGTGGCACACCAAACTTAGTGTGACACTTTCACTTGGAATTAATGCAAGTATCTTGTAACAATTGGAACCAAATTTTGTTGCATAGCAACACCAAAATTAGAATGCAATCATATGTCAAATTATTTTAATTAAAACTAAGCAAGTGAAACTGTTATTTGTTAAGTACAATCACCAAACCAAGAACCTGTCATGAATAAGGATCTCTTGGTGATGTACTAACAAAGACAGTTAATAAGCAAACTCGAGAAAAGTATTTAAAAAACAGAAAAATAACTAAAGCAAGTAGAATGAAAAAGTGTTAAATCAAAAGAGAAAAATAAAACTGCAGAGGCATTGTGATTATACAAACAAGTGGTGCTGCTGGATGACTTTCATAGAAAATTAAGTGGCACACCAAACTTAGAATCTTAGTGTGACACTTCCATGTAAAATTGATGCAATCATCCATGAAGATGGAAAACAGTTTGTTGCAGGGCAACACCAAACTTAGAATGTAACCATACGCCAATTTATTGAATTTAAACAAAGCACGGAAAGAAAACAAAGCAGAGAAGAATTTAAATGACAAGAAGAGTAAATCAAGCAAGTAACTAAAGAAAGCAATTAATAAAGAGAGACATTCATGGCAAGGCTTGAGATCATAGGCTTTCTATCCTAGTCATACAATGATTAATCCATCTTATTTAGTTAACTCCAACATATGGAAGAAGGTATCATGTTATCTTCACATAGGGAGAATGTCAAACAAGACTAATCAATCATATCACATAATAGTAAGAATTTATCTTATTTCGTCATCTCCAGTATTGGAAGAAGGTATAAGTTATCTTCTATGAGAGAAAGTCAAACAAGACTAGTTAATCTCAATCCAAATGTCCTAATCAACTCACTAATTGGATTAACGAAAGATTAACGTCAATGGAAATAATATTAACTAACAACTCTAGATCACCAACATGAGTTGGGTTTTTATGACTCAAGATTGCCTAATTACTCTTTCCAAGTCATGAATGCTCAAAATCTACTCTAAAGCCCAACCAAGCATTTTGTCAAACACTTGGTGGGTACAAATGGAAAGCATGGTAAAAGTGCAAGAATAATAAATCTACCAACTATAAATTGCAAGGAGAGTAAATTCATAACTCAAATCAACAATTAAAAGAACATCAAACATAAATTTCATAAAAGAAAATATCCAATTCCAACAAGAGTTCATGAACATAAAAGAGGCATAAAAGTAAAAATAAAAAGAGAACTAAGAGGAATAGAGTAGTAGAACAAGAAATTGTAAAAGAAACAAGATGAAACATGTAATTAAACCTAAATCTAGAAGAAATTAACCTAACCTAATTCTAGAGAGAGGAGGGAGCTTCTCTCTCTAGAAACTAACCTACATGATGCTATACTACCAAACAATTGCTCCCTCCTTGTCCAAGCTTGAATTCTGCATGAAATAGCATCAAAAATGAGTTCGGTTGGGCCCAAAGTGCTTCAGAAATCGCTGGGGGCAATTTCTCTTTAGTGGGCCACGAGCAGCATCGGCACGCACACGTACATGGCGCGTGCGCGCCCCTGAACGGGAAGTAACATATGGCAAATTTTCTATCATTTCGAAGCCCCAGATGTTAGCTTTCCAACGCAACTAAAACTGCCTCATTTGGACCTCTGTAGCTCAAGTTATGGTCGATTGAGTGCAAAGAGGTCAGGCTTGACAGCTTTACGGTTCCTTCATTTCTTCATGAGTTCTCCCACTTTGCATGCTTTTCTCCTCACTTCTTCCATCCAATACTTGCCTTAACCTGAAATCACTCAACAAATATATCAAGGTATCGAATGAAATCAAAGTGAGTTAAATTTAGCTATTTTAAGGCCTAAAAAGCATGTTTTCACATTTAAGCAGAAATCAAGGGAGAATTGCAAAACTATGCTATTTCATTGAATAAATGTGAGAAAAATTGATAAAATCCCCCAAATTAAGCACAAGATAAACCACAAAATCGGGGTTTATCAAATCTCCCCACACTTAAACCAAGCATGTCCTCATGCTAAGAATAAAGAAGGACAAGAAAAGGGTATGAACATTTATTCAATGCAAAGAAACTATATAAACCTATCTACATGCATGCAACTAGATGTAATATGACTCTACCTACTTGGTCAAAAGTAAATTAATCTCCAAGAATATATATCAAGTAGGGCTAAGTAGTATGATAACTCATGAATCCTACCAATTCAAATATCAAAATGAAGTTCAAATAGACTTGCAAGAAGAGCTCATGAAAGCAAGGAACAAGGAATTGAGCATCGAACCCTCACCGGATGTGTATCCGCTCTAGTCGCTCTAGTGTATAGGGTTGATCCACTCAATTCTCTTCTAATCATGATTTCCATGATTTATTTTTCATCTAACAATCAACAATTATTTAATGCATGCATACATTCATCATGAGGACTTATTCGTAGGTTGTAATGGGGCTAGGGTAAAGGTATGATGCATATGGTCAAGTGAGCTTGAAATTTGAATCTTTGATTAGCCTAAGCTCACACCTAACACATAAAACAACCTATACAATTCTAATACACAACTTGGCTACCCATGATTCCCACTTTTTCACATACTCATGCATTCTCTTTAATTAACATTCCATATGCATTGATTTTTATTGAACTTTACTTTAGGGTATTTTTTCCCTTTTTTATTTCTTTTTCTCTTTTATATATATATATATATCTTCTTTATTTTTTTTAAAGTATATACAAACATATCAATGCATATGGTTTTACATAAAGTGCATGAATATTTATCCAATTCCCAATATTTTCAACAAAAATAAAAATTACACTTTTACCTCAACCAATGTCCCAAGTTTCCCATACCCAATTGATACACACCCTCACTAGCCTAAGCTAATCAAAGATCCAAATTAAGGGACATTTATTGTTTTTCACTTAGGGGTAGTGATGTGCTATAATTAAGAACAAAAGGGATTCAATAGGCTCAAAATTAGCTAACAATGGTTGATGAAAGGTAGGCTATTTGGGTAAGTGAGCTAAATAAAATGATGGCCTCAATCATATAAAGGCATGTATACATGGAATAATGGACATAAAGAATCAAACAAATCAAAGATTACAATCATAGAAAGAGAACAATGCACACAAGAATGAAAATTAAGTGGTTATAAGATGTAACCACACAATTGGGCTTAAAACTCACATGCTTGTGTTCTTAGCTCAAAAACCATGTTCCAAAATAAATTCTTCAAGCAAGTTCAACACAAAAATTGTTTTTTTTTTTCAAATTGGTAGGGTGCCCTAAAACAATTTCCTGGAAAAGAAATCATCACCCTAACCAAGTAGTCCTAACATAAAAAGGAAGTGGTAAAAATATGTACAAATTTTAACTAACATGCAATCTATCATACAATGCAACAACTAATCTAACAAAGGAAATAAAGAATTGTTGTTGAAAAAGGAAGAAGTTGTTACCCATGGAGATCGGTCGAATGACCTCCCCACATTTAGAAATTTGCACCGTCCTCGGTGCATGCAAAGAAGAGCAAAGTGGACGGCTTGCTACAATTGATGAGCTCCTTCAAAATATTGTGCGGGTGAACTTGTTTGTTGCCCCATTTAGAAGCCTTTCAAATCCTTTCCTTCTTGGTGGCCATCCTAAAAGGAAAGAAGAAGAAAGAAAATTAAGCCTACGACAAAGATATCAAAGCAATTAGAACATAGGCAGGGGCTAATGCCAAATAAAAGTATGGTTCTCAAATATATGGTAGCTACAACATATAAGTGAGAAAACAATATAAGCTAAGGGCATATCAACTAATACTTGATGCAAGAGTAAAGTCAAAGCATAGGTAAATGACATGAAGAGCATGTTGCATCAAGCTTAATCAATAATTGACACAAACAAGATTAATGATAAGCATGAGAGCATTTGGTCCCATCCTAACTCAATGATGATGTTGTACAAAAACAAGGGATCATGAGTCAGGAGGAACTAAAGCACTAATCTTGTGTGTAGAGCAAATATTACAATTAATGCCAAATAAGTCACAAAGCACCAAGATTAACCAAGAAATTCTCAACAATTGAATATAAGAATCCAACACCATTATTAAAATAAGAAACTTAGAAAAGAAAATAAGAATAAGCTATAAAAACAAAATTAAAATCCAATAAATGAAATTAAGCAAATGCAACATATAAAAGAAGATGAAAATAAGAAAAATAAAGAGTGAAAATTTTGAAAAGAAAGTAAGAAAGGAAGAAAGAAGAAGAAAGAAAGAGGAAGAAACTAGAAGGAAAAGAAGAGAAGAAGGGAAAAAGAAAACAGGGCAAAACAGGGGAAAAACAGGGCGCGGAGGGCAACGCGTACACATCACGCACGCGTGCGCGTGGGTGGGCAGGCGAGACAGGCGACGCGGATGCGCATAGCACGCATACTCGTGGATGTGAAGATGGCGACCGACGCGGACGCGTCATGTACGCTTGCGCGTCAGGTCGCGAGCACAGAATATGCACAACTTTGGCACAACTCTCTGGTTTTTGTACCAGGAGTGTGAGATGCACCACCGACGCGCGCGCACACAGTGCGCTTGTGCGCGGATGCCCGTTTTTATTTATTTTTTTTTTCAAAAACAGGGCACTCTCCTAATCTACAAGGATTCTAAAACAATCACAACTCAAATTTAATAACAAATCCTTTTAGTTTTTGAAAAAAATTTTCAAATACACTAAAAAAAACTTATACTACAAGCAAAATACAATTCAACAACAACTAAAGTAATCAAAACAAACTAAGAAACAACCAGTCAATCAAAGCAAAATGTATAAGAGTATAGAAAATAACAAAAACTACCTACAATGGCAACTCCAATCACTTATAAACTAAATCTAAAAGAGAGCGGAAAGAGTTTACCATGGTGGGGTATCTCCCACCTAACACTTTTAGTTTAAGTCCTTAAGTTGGACATTTGGGAAGCTCCTTGTTATGGTGGCTTGTGCTTGATTGGGTCCTTCACAAGCTAAGGGTTCCCAAAATTGATCCTTATATATACCCGGATCCCAAATCTTGTTTCTACACCCATCTTCAAGTTGATCATCACAATTCCAATTGGATAAGAAGTGATCCGAATTCTCAAGTAAACACCAAAGCATCTTTCTAGAGCCCTTTAGTTGAGAACTATACCAACCATTGCACTTAGACTTCAAGCTTCCAACCATAAGGAACCTTGATTGGCATTTCCACCCACTAACTAATTCTCTCCTACTCTTGACTCCACAAAGAGCTCTAAGTTGCCCATCCATCTCAAGCAAACCATACTCAAGTGGGAAAGTAAAGATTAGAGATAAGGATTTTACCCACTTGAATGTTATGTTGGATGGTGACTTAGGAAGGGACATCTCCAATGGTCTTGTAAGTTCCATTCCCTTGTGCTCTTCTTTGACTACTTCCACCTCTTGGCAAGCTTTTTCAACTTCAATTCCTTGACCACCAACTTCTTCCACACATTCTTCATTGGTGGAGCTTGCCTCTTGATCATCCTCTTCCAATCTTTCATCATTCATACTATGCCTTGGAGGTTGCGTATTATCCTCCTCAACACCTAATTTAAAATCATTGGAAGAAGGTTCAACAACTTGCACAAAATCATCAACAATGTCACTTGGTGTGGAAGTGCTCTCAAGTTTGAAATTCACCTTGGTGCACGAAATCACAATCACACTTTTGCAATTCTGCACAACTAACCAGCAAGTGCACTAGGTCATCCAAGTAATACCTTACGTGAGTAAGGGTCGATTCCACGGTGATTGTCGGCTTGAAGCAAGCTATGGTTATCTTGTAACTCTTAGTCAGGATATCAATAATTCTGAGATTTAATTGTAAAAAGTAAAAGAACATAAAATAAATACTTGTTATGCAGTAATGGAGAACAGGTTGAGGTTTTGGAGATGCTCTGTCTTCTGAATTTCTGCTTTCCTACTGTCTTCTTCTTCATGCACGCAAGGCTCCTTCCATGGCAAGCTGTATGTTGGTGGATCACCGTTGTCAATGGCTACCATCCATCCTCTCAGTGAAAATGGTCCAAATGCACTATCACTGCACAGCTAATCATCTGTCGATTCTCACTCATGCTGGAATAGGATCCATTGATCCTTTTACGTCTGTCACTACGCCCAGCACTTGCGAGTTTGAAGCTCGTCACAGTCATCCTATCCTAGATGCTACTCAGAATACCACAGACAAGGTTTAGACGTTCTGGATCTCAAGAATGCTGCCAATTGATTCTAGCTTATACCACGAAGACTTTGATCTGAACCAGGAGGTTAAGAGATAATCACTCAGTCTAAGGTAGAACGGAGGTGGTTGTCAGGCACGCGTTCATAGGTTGAGAATGATGATGAGTGTCACAGATCATCACATTCTTCAAGTTGACGTACGATTAAATATCTTAGAATAAAAGCAAGCGTGATTGAATGGAAAACAGTAGTAATTGCATTAATTCATCAAAACACAGCAGAGCTCCTCACCCCCAACCATGGGGTTTAGAGACTCATGCCACAGAAGATACAATATGAAATATGTAGAGTGTCATGAGGTACAAGATGAATCACTAAAAGTAGTTTTTATAATAAAATAGTGACCTAGGGTTACAGAAAATGAGTAAGCTAGAATAGTTAGTGTAGAAATCCACTTCCGGGGCCCACTTGGTGTGTGCTTGGGCTGAGCATTGAAGCTTTCACGTGTAGAGACCTTTCTTGGAGCTAAACGCCAGCTTTTGTGCCAGTTTGGGCGTTTAACTCCAGCTTTCATGCCAGTTCTGCCGTTTTGACGCTAGAATTTCTATGCTGACTTGGAACGCCGGTTTGGGCCATCAAATCTCGGGCAAAGTATGGACTATTAGATATTGCTGGAAAGCCGAGGATGTCTACTTTCCAACGCAATTGAGAGCGCGCTAATTGGGCTTCTATAGCTCCAGAAAATCTATTTCGAATGTAGGGAGGTCAGAATCCAACGGCATCTGCAGTCCTTTTTCAGCCTCTGAATCAGATTTTTGCTCAGGTCCCTCAATTTCAGCCAGAAAATATCTGAAATCACAGAAAAATACACAAACTCATAGTAAAGTCCAGAAATGTGAATTTTATTTAAAAAATAATAAAAATATAATAAAAACTAACTAAAATATACTAAAAACAATGCCAAAAAGCTTATAAATTATCCGCTTATCACAACACCAAACTTAAATTGTTGCTTGGCCCCAAGCTACTAAAAACAAAGTATGATAAAAAGAATAGAATACACAATGAATTTCAAAAACATCTATGAAGATCAGTCTCAATTAGATGAGTGGGGCTGTTAGTTTTTTGCTTCTGAACAGATTTGGCATCTGACTTCATCCTTTGAAGTTCAGAATGATTGGCATCTATAGGAACTCAGAATTCAGATAGTGTTGTTGATTCTCCTAGTTCAGTATGTTGATTCTTGAACATAGCTACTTTATGAGTCCTGGCCGTGACCCTAAGCATTATGTTTTCCAGTATTGCCACCGGATACATAAATGCCACAGACACATAACTGGGTGAACCTTTTCAGATTGTGACTCAGCTTTGCCAGAGTCCCCAATTAGAGGTGTCCAGAGCTCTTAAGCACACTCTTTTTGCTTTGGACCACGACTTTAACCGCTCAGTCTCAAGCTTCTCACTTAACACCTTCACGCCACAAGCACATGGTTAGGGACAGCTTGGTTTAGCCGCTTAGGCCAGGATTTTATTCCTGTAGGCCCTCCTATCCACTGATGCTCAAAGCCTTGCATCCTTTTATTTTACCCTTTCCTTTTGGTTTAAAGGGCTATTGGCTTTTTCTTTTTTTCTTTTTTTTCGCAAGCTTTGTATTCACTGCTTTTTCTTGCTTCAAGAATAATTTTTATGATTTTTTAGATTATCAATAACATCTCTCCTTTTCCATTATTCTTTCAAGAGCCAACAATTTCAACATTCATAAACAACAAATTGAAAAATATGCACTGTTCAAGCATTCATTCAGAAAGACAAAAAGCTTTGTCACCACATCAAAATAATTAAACTGTTTTAAAATTCAAAATTCACGTACTTCTTTTTCTTTTTCAGAAAACATTTTTCATTTTAAGAAAGGTGATGGATTCATAGGACATTCATAGATTTAATTCATAGACACTAAGACACTAATGATCATGTAATAAGACATAAACATAAATAAAACATAAAGCATTGGGAACGAAAAACAGAAAGTAAAGAACAAGAAAATTAAAGAACGGGTCCACCTTAGTGATGGCAGCTTGTTCTTCCTCTTGAATATCTTATGACGTGCTTTAGCTCCTCTATGTCTCTTCCTTGCCTTTGTTGCTTCTCTCTCATGGCCTTTTGGTCCTCTCTAATTTCATGGAATATAGTGGAATGCTCTTGTTGAGTTCCATGAGTGGGCTCTCTTGTTTGCTCCATCATTTTCTTAGTGATGGGCTTTTGAGATGAATCTCTCCATCTCCCATGACCCGGAGGTGGAAGCTTTTGCCTTCCCTTTCCTCTTTCTAGAGGTTTCTCCGGCCTTAGGTGCCATAAATGGTTATGAAAACACAAAAAGCAATGCTTTTTCCACACCAAACTTTGAAGGTTTGCTCGTCCTCGAGCAAAAAAAGAACGAAGGGAGGAGAAGAAGAAGAAAATGGAGGAGATGGAGATGTGTGAGTGGTTAAGAGGTGATGGGGAAGAGTATTTGGGGAAAGGTGTTATGGGAAGGTGTGCAGAAGAGAGAGAGAGGTGAGGTAGGTGGGGATTCTGTGGGGTCCACAGATCATGAGGTGTCAAAGATGTCTCATCCCTGCACCATGTTGGCGTGTAAATGCCCCTTGCTTGCCAATCCTAGCGTTAAATGCCAGGTTGCTGCCCATTTTTGGCATTTAACGCCAGCTTTTCTCCCCTTTCTGGCGTTTAAAAGCCAGCTTTGTGCCCATTTCTGGCATTAAACGCCAGTTCTGTGCTCCTTTCTGGCGTTAAACGCCAGCTCTGTGCCCCTTTCTGGCGTTAAACGCCCATAATGTTGCCAGACTGGGCGTTTAACGCCCATTCTGCTACCCTTACTGGCGTTTAAACGCCAGTAAGCTTCTCCTCCAGGGTGTGCTATTTTTAATACTACTTTTCATTCTATTTTAGCTTTTTCAGTTGTTTTTGTGACTTCACATGATCATCAACCTACAGAAAATATAAAATAACAATAGAAAATGAATAGATATAATAAAATTGGGTTGCCTCCCAACAAGCGCTTCTTTATTGTCTTTAGCTGGACCTTGATTGAGTTTTATTCCAGTCTCAGTTTTGAGCATTCTTGCTTAAAGTTGCTTTCAAGATAGTGTTTGATTCTCTGTCCATTAACAATAAACTTTTTATCAGAATCAATATCCTAAAGCTCAACATATCCATATGGTGACACACTTGTAACCACATATGGTCCTCTCCATCGGGATTTTAATTTCCCGGGGAATAATCTAAGTCTAGAGTTTAACAGTAGAACCTTCTGTCCTGGCTCAAAAACTCTAGATGATAGTTTCTTGTCATGTCACCTTTTTGCTTTTTCCTTATAAATTTTTGCATTTTCAAAAGCATTGAGTCTGAATTCCTCTAGCTCATTCAGCTGGAGCAATCTTTTCTCTCCAGCAAACTTAGCATCTAGGTTTAGGAATCTGGTTGCCCAGTAGGCCTTATGTTTCAGTTCCACGAGCAGATGACAGGCCTTGTCATACACAAGCTGGTATGGAGAGGTTCCTATAGGAGTCTTGAATGTTGATCTGTATGCCCACAAAGCATCATCCAAGCTTTTTGCCCAATTCTTTCTATGGGTAATTACAGTCCGTTCCAGGATTCTTTTTAGTTCTCTATTGGAGACTTCAGCCTGCCCATTTGTCTGTGGGTGATATGGAGTTGCTACTTTGTGGCTAATTCCATATCGGACCATAGCAGAGTATAGCTGTTTGTTGTAGAAATGAGTGCCTCCGTCACTAATTAGTACTCTGGGGATGCCAAATCTGCTGAAGATATGTTTCTGGAGAAACTTTAGCACGGTCTTAGTATCATTAGTGGGTGTGGCAATTGCTTCTACCCATTTAGATACGTAGTCTACTGCCACCAGAATGTAAGTGTTTGAGTATGATGGTGGGAAAGGACCCATGAAGTCAATACCCCATACATCAAACAACTCAATCTCTAAGATCCCTTATTGAGGCATGGCATAACCATGAGGCAAGTTGCCAGCTCTTTGGCAACTGTCACAGTTACGCACAAACTCTCAGGCATCTCTGTGGAGGGTAGGCCAATAGAACCCACATTGGAGGACCTTAGTGGCTGTTCGCTCGCCTCCGAAATGTCCTCCATATTGTGATCCATGGCAATGCCATAGGATCTTCTATGCCTCTTCTCTGGGCACGCATCTGCGGATCATTCCGTCTGCACATCTCTTAAAGAGATATGGTTCATCCCATAAGTAGTACTTTGCATCAAAAATTAGTTTTTTCGTTTGCTTCCTGCTTTACTCCTTGGGTATGAACATCACAGCTTTATAATTTGCAATGTCTGCAAAGCATGGCGCTTTCTGAATGGCGAAGAGTTGCTCATCCGGAAAGGTCTCAAAGATCTCAGTAGGAGGGAGGGACGCCCCTGCTACTGGTTCTATCTGGGACAGGTGATCAGCTACCTGGATCTCTGTCCCTTTTCTGTCTTTTATTTTTATATCAAACTCTTGCAGAAGCAACACCCATCTTATGAGCCTGGGTTTTGAATCCTGATTTGTGAGTAGGTATTTAAGAGCAGCATGGTCAGTATACACAATCACTTTTGAACCTACTAAATAGGATATCAACTTGTCAATGGCATAAACCACTGCAAGTAACTCTTTTTCTGTGGATGTGTAATTCTTCTGTGCATCATTTAAAACACGGCTAGCATAGTAAATGATGTGCAGAAGCTTGTTATGCCTCTGACCCAACACTGCACTAATGGTATGGTCAGTGGCATCACACATTATTTCAAATGGTAATGTCCAGTCTAGTGCAGAGATGACTGGTGCTGTGACCAGCTTAGCTTTCAGGGTTTCAAACACTTGTAGACACTCTATGTCAAACACAAATGGCATGTCAGTAGCTAGCAGATTGCTCAGAAGTTTTGCAATTTTTGAAAAATCCTTTATAAATCTCCTATAGAATCCTGCATGTCCCAGAAGCTTCTGATTGCCTTTACATTGGAAGGTGGTGGTAATTTTTCAATTACCTCTACCTTAACTTGATCCACCTCTATTCCTTTGTTCGAAATTTTATGCCCAAGGACAATTCCTTTAGTTACCATAAAGTGACATTTTTCCCAGTTTAAAACCAGGTTAGTCTCTTGGCACTTTTTCAGAACAAGTGCTAAATGGTCAAGACAGGAGCCGAATGAGTCTCCGAATACTGAAAAGTCATCCATGAAGACTTCCAAAAATTTCTCTACCATATCAGAGAAGATAGAAAGCATGCACCTCTGAAAGGTTGCAGGTGCATTGCACAGACCAAAAGGCATCCTTCTGTAGGCAAATACTCCAGATGGACATGTGAATGCTATTTTCTCTTGGTCTTGAGGATCTACTGCAATTTGGTTGTAACCTGAATAGCCATCCAAAAAGCAGTAATAATCATAACATGCTAGTCTCTCTAGCATCTGGTCTATGAATGGTAAAGGAAAATGATCCTTTCTGGTGGCTGTATTGAGCCTTCTGTAGTCAATACACATACGCCATCCTGTAACTGTTCTTGTGGGAACCAGTTCATTCTTTTCATTTTGAACCACTGTCATGCCTCCCTTTTTGGGTACAACTTGGACAGGGCTTACCCAGGGGCTATCAGAAATAGGATAAATAATCCTAGCCTCTAGTAACTTAGTGACCTTTTTCTGCACCACCTCCTTTATGGCTGGATTTAAGCTGCCTCTGTGGTTGAACCACTGGCTTAGCATCATCCTCCAATAGGATCTTGTGCATGCATCTTGCTGGGCTAATGCCCTTAAGATCACTTATGGACCACCCAAGAGCTATCTTGTGTGTCCTCAGCACCTGAATTAGTGCTTTCTCTTCCTGTGGATTTAAAGCAGAGCTTATGATCACCGAAAAAGTGTCACCTTCTCCCAGAAATGCATATTTCAGGAATGGTGGTAGTGGTTTGAGCTCGGTTTTAGGAGGCTTATCCTCTTCCTGAGGAATTTTCAGAGGTTCTTTTATTTCCTCTGGTTCCTCCAGATCAGGCTGAACATCTTTAAAGATGTCCTCTAGCTCTGATTCGAGACTCTCAGTCATATTGATCTCTTTCACCAAGGAGTCAATAATATCAGCACTCATGTAGTCATTTGATGTGTCTGGATGCTGCATAGCTTTGACATCATTTAACTTGAACTCATCCTCATTGACTCTCAGGGTCACTTTCCCTTTTTGGACATCAATGAGAGTTCGTCCAGTTGCTAGGAAGGGTCTTCCTAGAATGAGAGTTGCACTCTTGTGCTCCTCCATTTCCAACACTACAGAGTCAGTGGAAAAGGCAAATGGCCCAACCTTGACAATCATGTCCTCAATTATGCCTGATAGATATTTTTAATGGAGCCATCAGCAAGTTGAAGACATATCCGGGTTGGTTTGACTTCTTCAGTCAAGCCAAGCTTTCTGATAGTGGATGCAGGTATTAGGTTGATACTTGCTCCAAGGTCACATAGAGCTGTCTTGGTACAAGCACCCTCTAATGTGTATGGTATCATAAAGCTTCCTGGATCTTTAAGCTTCTCTGGTAAGCTTTTCAGAATGACTGCATTGCATTCTTCAGTGAGAAACACCTTTTCAGTTTCTCTCCAATCCTTCTTATGACTTAAGATCTCTTTCATGAACTTAGCATAAGAGGGTATTTGCTCAAGTGCCTCTGCAAATGGGATCTTTATCTCAAGAGTCCTGAGATAGTCTGCAAAGCAGACAAATTATTTATCCTGCTCTGCTTGGCGGAGTTTCTGAGGATAAGGCATCTTGGCTTTATATTCTTCAACCTTAGTTGCTGCAGGTTTATTCCCTACAGAGGTGGTTGGAGAAGCTTTCTTAGAGGGGTTACTATCAGCACTTGCAGGTGTCTGATCCCTCATTGGCGTTTGAACGCCATGATTGGGTACTGGATGGGCGTTTAACGCCAGCTTCCCACCCTTTTCTGGCATTTGAACGCCAGAACTGGGCAAGGAATGGGCGTTCAACGCCAACTTTTCTCCCTTTTCTGGCATTTGAACGCCAGAAGTGGGCATCCACTGGGCGTTTAACGCCAATCTTTCACCCTTTTCTGGCGTTTGAATGCCAAAATTATTCTTCTCTGGGCTCTTGCTGTCCTCAAAGGGATGTTGGGCAGTGGTTTGATAATCCTCTATCAGTTGTTCCTTTCTTGGCTTTCTGCTACTTTGAGCTGATTTATTCAATGTCTTCCCGCTCCTTAATTGGACAGCTTAGCATTCTTTTGTTATCTGTTTAGATAGCTGCTGTCTTGTCTGATTCAATTGTGCTTCTATATTCTTGTTAGCATTTTTAGTGTCCTAGAGCATCTCTTTAAATTCTGCTAATTATTTTGTCACAAGGAGTAATTGCTGATTAAGTTCAACAATCTGTTCTTGAGGATTAGGATTAGTAGTTACTGTCCTAGCCTCTTCTTTTATGGAGGACTCACTGCTTAAGTACAGATGTTGATTTCTAGCAACCGTATCTATGAGTTCTTGAGCCTCTTCAATCGTCTTTCTCATGTGTATAGATCCACCAGCTGAATAGTCTAGAGACATTTGAGCTCTTTCTGTAAGCCCATAGTAGAAGATGTCTAACTGTACCCACTAGGGGTGGGCAAAGAAATCCAAATTTTGGATTTTAATCCAAATCCAAACCAAACCATTTAAAAAAACCAGTTTTAAACAAAAAAAAAAATCCAAACCAAATTATATTTATTTTATAATTTGGTTTTTAATCCAATCCATTTAAATGGTTTTAAATCCGGATCCAGATCCAGATCCACATTCAGATCCAAATCTTAAAAAAACCCTAATTTCGGATTTCTGATTCGGTGAACTCTCCACTTCTACTCCTTTGCTTCTTTTCCTTCGACCGCGGAGTCTCCACTCTCCACCGTAGCCGGCACCGGAGCAAGCAACTGGCACCGGCACCGTCTCATTCAACGTTGAACGGGTCTCAGCTCTGTTTTTCTTCTTCTGCCTTTGGTCTTCTCCGCCGTCATCTTCAGTTCTTCACCGTCGCTGACTCATTGTATCAAGCTTTTCAATCAACTCTATAATTTCTGTCATAGTGTGGGACATATCTGAATCTAGTTCCAGCATACGCAGAAGAAGCAGTTCCAGCACAAGCAGAACAAGCAGTAGCCCATGTTCTAGTTTTTGTTCCAGGTTTTTGTCCATTTTCCATTTTATTTTATTAAGTTTGAGTAATTTCCAGGTTCTTTATGATTTAAGACCAAGAGAATTATACTAAGAGAAATTAGCTACTAAGAATAAGGGTTAGGGTAGTTAGAAGCTCAATCATATGATATATAAACTGAAATTATGAAGCTGTATTGGTTGAGTTTGTGTTTCTGGATTTGTGCTTGATTATGTTGTGGCGAATGTTTAATTGATCTTCTGAATATGTGATTTTATATTGTGATGATTGAATGCTAATGTTATAAGGAAAATTGGTTTGTCAATTTGATGAGTGGTGCTAATGTGGATCAGCCACATGTATTTGGAGATGCTAATCAACAGAGTGGATTTTGGCCTAACAAATTTTTCCATTGAAAGAAACAAACGAAGAAATTCAAGTGTTATAAGTGTGGGTTCCTTTGTTGGAGTTGGATCTTTTCATGTTTAAAATAAGTATGATTTGGCATATGCATATTTTTTTATGAGATGATTGCTCTTAGAAAATAAAATATTAAACTTCTATGACAGTAGAAATATGATTGCAAGCATATGATAAATCATTAACATGTTATCTTCTGACTTGGACTTGCTATCTTCACATGTCGAATCGCTTTGGTCTGTGGCATAATCTTCCTTTTTGTTGTTATCTTCCCCTGTCATATTGCTTAGATCTGTGGCATAATCTTCCTTTGTTGTCTCAACATCTTTCATGACAGCTAAGAAATCACCACTTCTCTTCTTGTAAGGTGTATAGTGTTCCTCTGGCTTCACATCCTTCAATTTTTCTGAAAGATTCTCAAGATTATTGCTAGCTTTAGTGAAGTTTGATTGGTTACTATTTTCTTGCATTCTGACATTCTTGTTAAGAAGCTTAACTCTCTTCATTTCCTCCTCCAATTCCTTCAGCAGCTTCTTGGTCTTTTCTGAATCATCTAACAGCATTTCCTTGTCCTCTTCCAAGATTTTTATATTTGTCTCAAGTTTTTTTGCTTCTGACATTAGCCTTTTTACCTTTCTGAATCATCTAACGCGGTTTCCAAGAAAACAACCTTATTAACAAGCTTATCAATCAACTCTACAATTTCTGTCATAGTGTGGGACATATCTGTTTCGGTGCCTTGGTCTAGTTGAATTGAATGTTTAGAAAGAAATTCTTCCTTAAGTGTTTCAATCCTTTCATGAGATGATAGTTTTATTTGAAAGCACAACTAATGTAGATGATAGTTTTTATCAAGCAAGACAGTCACAGAAATATTTGGATAGGTTAATTTTGTTGATATGAAACACTGCTGCTGTCTTGTTCTGCTGTTTTGAGGTACAGGACAGTAATTTTACTTTTTAAAAAAATTATGGTTTAAAAATTGAATTTCTAAAAACTGGTTTTAAAAGTGGATTTTTTGTTAAAATATCTGGTTTAAAAATTGAATTTTTAAAAACTAGTTTTAAAATTGGATTTTTGGTTGAAGAAACTGGTTTTAAAATTGGATTTTCAAAAACTGGTTTTAAAACTGGATTTTTGGTTACCAAAAATCTGGTTTTAAAACTGGATTTTATAAAAAAAAACTGGATTTTATATTTGGATTTTAAAAAAACCGGATTTAAAACCGGTTTTGCAAGTAAAACCGGATTTAAAACCGGTTTGTAAATAAAATCGGATTTAAATTTTAAAACCGGTTTAGAACCGGTTTTTATTTTTTCAAACCGGTTTAGAACCGGTTTTGCTTTTCAATCCAGTTCTGGTTTGGTTTCCTAAACCATAAAACTGGTTCTGAAGTGGATCCAGTTTGGATTTTTAAAAATCCAAACCATGCCCACCCCTAGTACCCACTCTGAAAATATTTCCTTATAAAGGGATCATGATCCTCTTGTTTAAAGCCTTGGATGTCCAGCCTTAGCTGTGTCATCCTTTTTGGAGGGTAGAATTGATTCAGGAATTTGTCTGTTAACTGTCTCCATGTTTTTATGCTTGCTGTGGGTTGGTTATTTAACCACCTCTTAGCTTGATCTTTTAAAGCAAATGGAAACAATAATAATCTGTAGACATCCTGATCCACTTCTTTATCACGTACTGTGTCAGCAATTTGTAAGAACTGTGCCAGAAACTCAGTAGGTTCTTCCTGTGGAAGACCGAAATACTGGCAATTTTACTGCACCATGATAATGAGCTGAGGATTTAGCTCAAAACTACTTGCTTTGATGGGAGGTATACAGATGCTACTCCCATATGCAGCTGTAATGGGGTTAGCATATGACCCAGAGTCCTTCTGGACTGTTCATTTCCATTTATGTCCATGATGGAGAAAAGGGAATTGATATGAATTGCAAATAAATTATATTTTTAAATTTTTTATTTTGATTTAATTAAAAGTAACCAAATAAAATAAAACAAAATAAATGGAAGATAAAATAAAAATTTCGAAAATTAGAAGAAAATGAAATAAAAGCAAATTGAGAACTAAATTAATTAATTAATTAAAAAGATTTTGGAAAAAGAATGCTTAGTTAATTTCGAAATATGAAAGAGAAAAGTAGTTAGGTGATTTTTTTGAAAAAGATTTTGAAATTAGCAATCAAAAATATATGATTGAAAATTATTTTGAAAAAGATATGATTGAGAAGATATGATTGCAATTTATAAAAAAAAAGATATGATTGAAGAAATTAAAAAGATTTGATTTTTAAAAAAGATTTGAAAAGATCAATTTTTGAAATTAGAATTTTGACTTGACTAAAAAAAAGATATGATTTTGAAAATCTTTGACTAATTTATTGCAAAATTTCGAAATTTATGAGTAAAATAAGGAAAAGATATTTTTTTTAATTTTTGAATTTTAATGAGGAAAGAGAAAAACAACAAAATGACACTAAACTTAGAAATTTTAGATCAAAACAAAGAGAACAAACAAGAAAACTTTGAATGTCAAGATGAACACTAAGAACACTTTGAAGATCAAGATGAACACCAAGAACAAATTTTTGAAAAATTTTTAAGTAAATAAAAGCACAAGGGATACCAAACTTAAAATTTTTAGAAAATCAAACACAAATTTTTGAAAATTTAAAGGAAAACACAAAGAAGACACAAAACTTAGAATTTTTAAAGATCAAGAAAGAACTAAGAACATGCAAATTCGAAAAATTGAAAGAAAATAAAAGCATGCAATTGACACCAAACTTAAAATATGAAACTAAACTCAAATAAAAAAAAACTCAAATTTAGTGACTCTAAACCAACAAAAATAAATTATTCCTAATCTAAGCAACAAAATAAACCGTCAGTTGTCCAAACTCAGACAATCCCCGGCAATGACACCAAAAACTTGGTGCACGAAATCACAATCACACTTTTGCAATTCCGCACAACTAACCAGCAAGTGCACTGGGTCGTCCAAGTAATACCTTACGTGAGTAAGGGTCAATCCCACGGAGATTGTCGGCTTGAAGCAAGCTATGGTTATCTTGTAACTCTTAGTCAGGATATCAATAATTCTTAGATTTAATTGTAAAAAGTAAATGAACATGAAATAAATACTTGTTATGCAGTAATGGAGAACAGGTTGAGGTTTTGGAGATGCTCTGTCTTCTGAATTTCTGCTTTCCTACTGTCTTCTTCTTCATGCACGCAAGGCTCCTTCCATGGCAAGCTGTATGTTGGTGGATCACCGTTGTCAATGGCTACTATCCGTCCTCTCAATGAAAATGGTCCAAATGCGCTGTCACCGCACGGCTAATCATCTGTCGGTTCTCACTCATGCTGGAATAGGATCCATTGATCCTTTTGCGTCTGTCACTATGCCCAGCACTTGCGTGTTTGAAGCTCATCACAGTCATCCTATCCTAGATCGTACTCAGAATACCATAGACAAGGTTTAGACGTTCCGGATATCAAGAATGCTGCCAATTGATTCTAGCTTA